>NC_034179.2:71871532-72221532 GCF_002021735.2 Oncorhynchus kisutch
ATGGAGATATGGTCTGAGAGGCCTGCAATGTTTATTGTCAATACCCATCCTAAACACATGCCTGGTGACAATTGGCTAGCTATGACATTAGAACAGGAAGGTGGACGAAAAAATCTCAACTTTTTTTGATTCCTATGGCTTTCCCCCCCGGTTTTTCACATTTCCCTAAATCTATTAAAGATTTTTGACCCTAAACGGTACAAAGATCTACTACAACATCAAACAAGTGCAAGATAACCTTTCCACTACATGCGGTCACCACTGTGTATTTACCTGTGCCAAAGAGCCCGGGGAGTTTCTTTTGAAGATGTTATGTCTCTTTATAAGGATGATTAAGAAGTAATGATAACCTTGTATCTGTTTTGTTAGAAAATATCAAAAGTGTTCAAATGTGTGTCCTTTAAGAACGCGTAATCAAGGCGTATGCTCACGTCATATGTTTCAAGAATGCCACAAATGTTAACTTGCTTATTTTTCAAATAAAAAATTTATTGAATTTAATCATAGTCATTCAAAAGTCATTTTCAAAAGTCTAACCACGCCGAGAGATCGGGTTTAGGAAAAGGTCCTGAGACGTTCATGGGAGTAAATGAGTTAGCATCATCGCTTTCATATGGGGCCGGTGTCGTTGGGCATCTTTAGGGGTGCTGTATCTCGTTGAAGGCTTTTGTTTTAAAGCTTGAATCTGTTGACGAAGCTTATGGTTGGGTACACCGGAGAGGGGGATGTTGAGGATTGCCAGGGCCTTAAGAAACTGACGCCAGCCGGGAGGCCTTCGGTCATCAGCAACCTTGTGGGCAGCCGTGGTACTTTTAAGCAAGTCCTGCATATGGGACCCCTAACCACAGAGCCCTGAAGGATAAACTCTCCAGAGTCGTTCCAAGCAGCTATCCCCTTTGAGTCTTTTATCTTGTTCATAATGTATTTAACATTCTTCCTGTTACGTAAAGGCACATGTGTCAGTAGGTCATGCATAACTTTATCTTCAAATGGCATTTGAGCTTCACCCGACATATTATCGCCACTAGGTAAGATCGACGGTACAGGCCTTACAGGGGCATGGCTATCGTTAGGTTCGACATCTGTTAAAGGGTCCGGTAGGGAAAGGGTTAAATGGTTAGTCTCTCTCTCCCCTTGCTTTACCCGAGTCAAATACCTTTGCATTAGGTTTGTGTATTTTTGAATCTTATCATAGGGGTTCAATCCTTTTCGGTTCAAAACATCCTTCATGGCCGTATCCAAATCATTTTCCGCTGTTTGTCTGATATCTTCAGGACCCTGCATTTGTTTTTTAAGTCTATCCAACTCTTGTTGAGGCACCAAGTACATTTTAGTGGCCATCACACCCCGTGTTCAACCACCACGTCTGGCCGCAATAAGGCTGGTGATGAAGGGCACGGCTATACTGAGTAAAGGTAGAAGAAAACCCCCAGACTGTTGTATACTATGTCTTTTCTTTTGAAGACTGGCCCTTTTATTGGCAAAGAGTTTGATCGCTGTCTTTTGTCTCCTTAATTTTTTCAATTGGTTCAGGGTGAGTGGAATGCGTCCTTTGAGAAGATTCAAAGCAATCTCACATAGGGCTAATATGAGATCTGAAGAACAGCGACCCAAGATGGCCTTCCGTTCTTTAGCTGTAGAACCTACTAGCCTTCTCAAGAGGGGGAGGTTTCTTTTTAAACGCAGAGACATAGCGTTTACTTTTTAGGAAGGTATGCAGCAGGCCTCTCCCCCGGAAACAGCCCTGTACGTAGCCTAAGGTGTTCTGGAGTATTTGCTTTTAAATCCACGATTAAATAAGAAATGGCTCTTTGGTAGCGTCCTCATAGCTCTCCATAAAGTATGATTTCCGTCCAGGGTACATCTGCTGAGCTAGAGTGCTAATTTGCAGTTTGTCTCTAGGATTTTTAAACAATACCATGTAGTTGGCATTCAAGCTAATGGTCCGACTATTTTTACCTTGGTGAAACACATTCTGGACCAAGTAAAGCACGGACAGGTTTCTATGATGAGTATATTGGGTAAAAGCTCGTGCAATTTCAGGGTGTTCGCTACCAGCAAATAGCATATCGTCCAAACCAGCAGATTATTTACATGTGGGGGGAGAAGTTCATCATCAGACAGAGAATCGGGTATTCCTTCAACAAACTTGATTTTTATTGTCTTCAATAATTCATCATACAGAGGTTGGTAACATGAATAACACCATACAATATTGTCAGGCTTTTGAGATAACACATGTTCAGAATTCTCTAAAATACTTTTTACAAAAAAAGTTTTGCCACTGTTTGAAGGTCCTGCAATTAATGCTGAAAAAGGCAATTGTAGCCGGGGGTCAAAACCCTCGACAGCAGTCATAATATCTTAAGCTTTAAGACACACTGGGGCTTGTAGCATAAGTCAGTAGCCAAAGGGCAATGTGGTACCGTCAGGCAATAGCTGTCTCTTGTCATAGACTACCCTGAATCTTTTAGTGAGTGGTGCGTTTCTTAGATGGAACCCCTTTTTATCCCTCACTATTTTGTTGTAGGAGCTCAAAATCTCCAAGTCACTATTCTTGTCCTTTACGAACCCCTCGACCAAGCGCGTGATTGATTCCAAGTTTACACGCGGTGCATTTTCATAGTTTTGAGTCACGCCTTTGGCTTTCAACACCACGTGATTGGCTTTAGTCCTAAAAGCATAGCTTTTTGGACCACATGAGGACCATTCTGTAATATGGTCACCCTCTTCGAGTTCACTCGTTAAACCCCCAAGATAGTTGCTAAGTGGGGGGGTCCAATCCCCCGGTTTGCTTACATAGACCACAGAGTCTGTGTCGTGGTAAAGAACCCGCCTCTGAAGCTGTTCCATGAGGGTGTACAGTTCAAGGCGGCCATAGGCTGTGGTAAATGCTGCAAGAAACACATTTACATTACCCGGGGGTAGAACCCACTTTTGGTGGCGCCTCCATTGCACCAAGGCAATGTCTTGACTCAAGAAGGAAAAATGTGAAATTTCGTATTGGTCCGAAAAAACAAATTCCAAAAATTCTTCGGGGTCTTTAATGATCGAAGTTGTTAGCATATTGCATCTCTGCGCTAATTTCCCCCAAAGGGAGTTCAAGTACAATTTCGACACATTTCTTTTGGTTTTGTTGACCTCTATTCTGTCAGGGTCAAGAAGTATGCCTTCTCTGTCATGGTAGTCTTGAATGTACTGGTCTTTACTTTCTTGATCTGTGACCGATGCAGGATAGCCTGAAGCCATCTGCTTGCATCTCAAGAAGGTTTTGATGTACTCTTTAAAAAGTGTGTCTGATTTCCTGGAAAAGTTCCACACTTCAAAGATTTTGGCCACACGATACCCCTTCTCTAAAGCCTTAGAGAATTCTACAGTGACCCATACACCGGTCAGGGCTCTTTCTTGATCTGTGTGATCACAGGGGTTTTCCTGGTTGTGGTTTTCACAGCATGTGCGACAAAGGGGAAAGAAAAGTTTTCCTTTAGGACCCTTGTAAGGCAACACAGGTATAAACAGCCCCCTAGGAGGGTAGACAGTCGCTTTGATTAAACCAAAATAATTTTGGGGTTCGTCAAAGTCGCTGTGAATAATTTCAGGATGCCCTATAGGATAGAATGAGGAACTCATTACATGAGGATATAGGGATGTAAAATCTACATAGCCTATTGTCTCGTCGGGTTGAGCTACATAACGCAATGTCAAAGCATTGGTCCGGCCTCCAAACAAGGCCTGTCGCGGTTCCAGGGGCTCTGGAGGGTCATAATGGGTAAGGAAGGCCTTAACACTAGGATCTGCCTTTTTGAGGGCTGTCCATTCGTGCTCCCACAAAACCACAACTTTTAACCCGTAAGTAGCCTTTAAAGAATTCAGTTTGTCTTGAAACTCTTGGTACATTTCCCCAAAAGTATTTTGGGTTAGGACACACAAGGTGTGGGGGACAAAGCATAATTTACAACCGTGGAAGAAACAACCGTTGTACTCATACACTGTCTCAACCCCGTCAATCTGTGTGTATCCATCTACATGGTAAGGCCCAAAAGCCTTCTCCCCCCGATTCAAAGCATGTTGGATAAAAATATCTTTATCCTGGGCCAAGTACTCCAACCATTGAATGGAACCACTAGAGTAGGCCTTGAATTGGCGTCGGTAGTTGTCTGGCGATGGGATAGCTATAGATTCAGGAGTTAGATAGTGTGTACGATAGGTTTTCATGCACGCTGATGCAATAGTTGTACAGCTCCAGGGGTCAATGCCCGCATCTTTGATTACCTCTTCTCTGAATCTGAGGCATCCTTCACGAAGTATAACAACGTCATTGTCACAGTATGATTCCATCTCTTTATGGAAATCAAAAGTGCCATGTCTTACGGTCTCGTACCATGTCATGAATCTCTCACGCTCTTTGGGAGACATTTGATCACACCCGTACATTTCGGGGGCTGGATAAGATCCTATATAATGTAGATTCTCCTCAGATGTGAAGAAATGAGGGAAATAGCCTTTGACAGAGTTTTCAAAACCCAAGGCCTCTGGCATTTGAGCCAATCTCATGGGTAAGAAGCTTAAGCTGTCAATGTATCTCTGTTTGAAGGCGGGGTCAACAAAGCATAATATTTTACTCCCTTGAGCTATGACACTGGGTGCCACGCCTTGCTGTATCAAAGGGTTCAGAAGCAGATAGGAGTCATAGGCCCTAGCATTGTGAGCTATAAACGTGAAGTTTCTGTACTGGGCTTTTCTAAAATGTTTTAGAAAGAGTCGGGCACAATCGGGTCCCTCGGCCGACCATTTTTCACCCTTGAAAGTCATGGTTGACACAAAAATAGGCAAATGAACCCCTGATTGCTGAGTTGTCTCAAAATCATAAAACACATATTTCTCTGTATGTTCATCTTCAGCCAAGGGCTGAATGTAACACTCATGTGTTACTTCTTGAACCGCTTCCGCGTCTCTGCTTTTCAAAGGACCTTTACAGATTGGGCAGTGTATAATTCCACAAACATGAGGTTTAGGGCTATCTATTTTAAGGTTGTAATTGCAATGACATTTTGGACATTTCTTGTTAATGTCACAACTGCTTACAGATTTACATGCCTTGGGATGCCATGTTTCAGTTTTGTGTTTTTCGTAACAGTAGGCCGAACGACATGTGCGGTGACAATCCGCACAGGGGGTCAAGTTTAGCGGCTGCATAGGGCAATGTTTATCCAGACATACTGAACAGTTGTAACGGCACGAGTGCCCCCCCATGCGTGTGTAGCCGGTATGACAGGCTGGACAGACATATGGCGCGCCTAAAAAGGCTGTGATGTTAGTTACGGCATAGTAATGCTCATTTTGCACATAAAAGTACATAGTCTTAGGATGTGGTTCGGGTATATTTTGGAACTTGAGGAGAGCGTCATTAGCCCTACTGTGGTACAAAACCACAATCTTGATGTTCAGAAAGTTTTCAAATTTGACTATGTCTGAGAAAGCCACAGCATCCTGTATACCGAGACCCACCGCAGTTTGTAGCTCTCGAGCTTTATGTAACGCGGCTTGATCCGTACATCCGGGGCTGAGTAAGTGGGCCAAACCTATGGCAAAACATAGCTTATTACCTGGATTGTGAACGTTTATGAGATAGGCCCTTTTATTGCTTATGATTTCGGACTGCATTAAACTCTCGAGCTTTCGTCTCTGACCCCCGCCCCCTTGTGGTTGGCGTACTAATTGTACTACAAGTTCGAGGGTCCTATCTGCTAGCACGTTTAAATTTGACTGTACAAGGCGTTCTAGCAGTTTAACAAATTGTTCAAGCTCTGCTTCACCATTCTGTAAAATAAGCGATACCTTGCTCTGTAGACTGTCTCCACAAATTTCCAACTGTAAGAGATCCCTAGGTTCGCTATAATCTCTAATCCTCGCTAACAGTTCATTCAAAGTGTCCATAAGCATTACGTAAAACACAGCATATTCCCGAATCTGACCCCCCCATGCGAAATTGAAAAACTGGCGAACCTCAATATTGTTGAATTTATTTCGACGCAAAACATGTACACTTCGATCAAGACCTCCCCCCTCCAGATTTACTAGGCAATTGTCCAACTGTTCAAAAACATCGTATTGGGTTTCAGACTCTTCGGACATTGGTGTTAAAGGCTGATTTATAGGTGTCTGGGGTGCCGAATTAAACCTAGCGCTCTCGTTCTGTACACTGATCTCAAGACCGCCCCCCTCCAGATTTGCTAGACATTTGTCCAACTGTTCAAAAACATCATATTGACTTTCAGACTCTTCGGACAATGTTGTTAAAGGCTGTCTTAGAGGTGTCTGTGGGGCCGAATTAAACCTAGGGCTCGCGTTAAGCTGGGTAATTAGAGATATGATGGTTTCGGGAATCTGTGTTAACATGTTTTCCTCGGAAGGCCCTGACTCATTCATACGTGTAATAATGTCTATGAGTTCGGAGGGAATCTGGGATAATAGATTTTCATCTATTGTCATTATGTCAATTACCCCCGAATCATTCATATGGTTAACTATATCTTGGAGCTCTGTAGGGATCCTGGCTAAGAGTGTTTCAATTGTCTCACTTTGGTCTATAGGGGGCGCCATCTGTCTAATTAAGGATGTGTGTGTGTGTGTGTGTGTGTTTACATGTGTGTTTTTTAACGGCGGTATTTGCTTGTTTTAGCCCTAATGTTTTTTAACATACGGGGTAGCTCGCTACGCCAGAATGACACATCCTGATTGTATTGATGCTCGAGTAGAATACACATGCGCCTCTGGAGTAGAGCCTTTCGTGATTTTAAACCCAGGGTAAACGCTTTGAAAAAACGTTCTTGGTCTATTTCAGAATCTGCTGTTTCCCCCACAGAATTGGCCGATTCAAGAAGGTTGGCAGCTTCACAGAACATCAAATCGTCTACCTCAGAAATGTCATTTAAATCTTTGACATCATCAGGTTTCGCTGGTGTCTTTGGAGCCTCCTCGGGGATGCTTGTCTGGGCATCCTCCGATGTTTGTGCGTTGTGTTCATAAGCCGGTGAGGAGTCTGAAATAAAAATAATACATACACAAATAGGTTATTAACCCTAAAATATGTTAAAAATGCCAAATACATTTCAGATATAAGCCTATATATTAACAATACATTAATTAAATACCTCGGCTTTTTTGACGAGGGCTGTTCTGAAGAAGCTCTGAAACCAGGGGCTTTTGTCTTTGTTCAACCTGTATTACAACATCTGCAGGTCCGGGTAGATGGGGAGCCTGAAAAAACAAACAAACAAAAAAACAGCATTAGGCCTTGTTTTAACATATTCCGGCATAAAAAAATATATAAATATTAAAATAATAATATATATAAATAATAATATATAATTGATTCATACCTAGTCCTTGGAACGACGTCTCGTGAATATCGGCCAAGTAGAATTGTTCGGGTGAAGCGGAACTGTGGATCTGAGCACTAATTATCCTTTGGTGTTTAGAAATATGGGGGACAACGTTGTCCTGGCCAAGGGGAGTTGACCTGCCGTTTAAAGTCTCTGTTCGCTGCTTTTGTGTAAATACATCCTGGGAGTAGGGCAGAATTGTCTCGTAGTCATATGCTTCGCAGAAACCGTTCAGGCTCCATAGGGCATCGTTTAACCTTCTAGGCTTTAGGTCCTCTGTAAACATATAAAATAACTTTTAATATAAGATGCCCACACTTTTTGTTTTTAAGGTATAAATATTTTTATGTATGGAATTCTTGGAGCTTACTTACGTTGACAATTCAGGGCAGGCGTTTGTTTGTAGGCACTTTGTTTCGGAGCCCCATGGGATGATTCGAGCTCAGTTATACCTCGGAGTATCTGCGTGAATGCTTCAGAATCTATAAAACATTCGACAATATTAAAGCTATAATCACTTTAGCTAATATTGCCTTGTTATACGGTAAGCATACTGATCCTAATGATTGTTTAATATTTCTATAACATCCCACGCTTTTCAAACAATTCCCCACAACAATCAAATCTAATAAAGATTTATTTCAAGAACTCACCTTGCGATAGATCCATTAGACTGTTTTCCCCGATTATCTTTTTTAACGCTTCAGTCCGATAACGATTCTTGGAGTTTCTGGAGGTGCTGTTTGCATCGGAACTAAAACGCTGCTAACATTGCCCATGGTTTCTAGCGCTTTTGTACCCTACGACCTAGAGAAAAACCCCTGAATGATTTTTTTACATAGCATTTGGGGTTTGTCGTTTTTTTCGGGCTATACCCCCGCCCATGGTATATTTGACACATTTCAAACACATGGTATTGGGTGTGTCTAAACATTAGGATCCTTTTGGAGCTTCTAAAATCTCCGGGGTGCTAGCACCTAGATGCATGGGGGTGTGTTGTTCTCGACATCGCTGGGATGAATGACTTTTTAGCCCACCTAAAAAAAATAGTTTTATGAAAGGCCTTTAAGATTAGGAGTCGTAAGACACAATATTATTGTTGGGGGGTAGGCATCTGTTTTGCAGGCTAGTGTAAACCTTGGTTTCAAACGACCCACCAGGCATGCATGGGTATTTTTTTAACAAACAACCCGCCCCCCTTTTTCTGTTTTTGAAACACACACACACACACACACACACACACACAGCCACTACAGAAAACTCCCTCACGCACATGCGCGCGCACATGGCTTTTTCCGCAAGATTTTTCTCAGGGACAGACTGCGCTAAGAGTGAACAAACGCGAGAGTTCATAACGTGGTGAGATTCTGATTTTAAAACCATTTATTTCATTCAAAATATTTAGTACATACATTTTATATCGTTACATTCTTAAGGTATTTTACGATGCCTTTCTTACAGATCCTGGGAGCTTATGCAACCAACCGCCATTGTCCGTGTCGAGTTCACCCTCAAAAGGCAAGGCTCTCTTGCTATGTCCATCAACACATGGTAAGTTTTCACTCCAGGGGTAGATCCGCCGTCGGGCCTTTTGGTCTTGACTCTGTCTCAAGGAAAGCCTCGCCCAGCGCTTTAACTGTTCCCCATTTTGGAAGAGAATGTCCAGCTTATTCATAAGTGTTATGAAAATTGGATAATCCACCCATTTAAAACTAAACACAGGAATAAAAAAGTTTACATGTTTGCGGGCTCTGGAAGCTACCGGAGAATTGACAGACTTTGTAGCATTAGCCTTATCATAAAGGTCACAGGCTAAAATTGTCACTTTGTTGTCAGGGCTATAGTCCATTGAAGCAATTCTTAGAGCCTTGAGATCACTGCGGCCGCAGACCTGTTCTTCCAACGCATATCCTGGCACATTTGTAACACTTAGGACCTGTTCAATTTTACAAAGAGCCAGCCTGATGTTTAGCCATTCTCTCATCCCCAGAGCCGGGGGAAAACTCCCAGGTTTTGCAGGATAAAGGGGTTTGGGTCCACGGTCTGTGAATATCTTTACCGTAGAATCCTCCGGGTGGAATATGTAAGACATGTGGCCCTCACTCGTACCCAAAAATCCTTTAAAACATTCTGGAGCTTCACACAGAACTTCTTCAAGGCTTTGGTCACTGGGTTCATGACAAGCCGAGCATAACATCCCTAAAATTGGCATAGGTGTCATTTTTGTTTAATATTCAGGGGGGTTATCATGTACAGTCTTAAACAGGTATTGTTCAGCGGCTTTATAAGGGGCCTTAACCAACCCAAACCGTGAGAAACAGTAACAGGTTGACCTGACACATGGTCACTTACTCAACCCAGGGCATGCACCCTTCTACATGACATAGGGTCATAAATCATTACATAGGGTCATAAATCAGGCTTGGGTCATCAATCATTAACGGCCTGTCAAAGGGACCCTTACTCACCCCATAGCCCCCACCTAACCAGGCTTGTCTATCAGGCTTGGGTCATCAATCATTAACGGCCTGTCAAATGGACCCTTACTCACCCCATAGCCCCCACCTAACCAGGCTTGCCTGACCAGAAGACATGCACACGTCATCACTACATAGGGTTCACATAGAGTTCACATAGGTTCACATAGGGTCATCAATCAAAATTTTGACCCGTGACATCTACTCTATTCTCTCTGCCCTATATACATAGATATGGAATCACTGGTCACTTTAATAATGGAACACTAGTCACTTTAATAATGTTTACATACTGCTTTACTCACTTCATATGTACATTATATACAGTATTCTATTCTAATATATTTTTGTCAATGCCACTCCGATATTGCTCGTCCTAATATTTATATATTATATATTAATTCCATTTTGTTACTTTTAGATTTGTGTCTATTGTTGTGAATTGTTAGATATTACTGAACTGTTGGAGCTAGGAACACAAGCATTTTGCTACACCTGCAATAACATCTGCTAAATGGAGGGGTGGTAGGGTTAGGGGAAAGTAATAAAAGGAAGATATATATATATATATATAACTTTTCAGAAGTTAATAAAACATTTGCATTGTAGCCAGGGGCTACTTAGGCTGGAACCGTAGAATAGGATTTGGTAAACAGATCTAATGAAACTCAGATTTTGTAAAGGTTCCCTTGTAACATTTGAATTGAAACAGGCCTTTTGGAGGATTTGTGGGAAATGATTTCACCTAAAAACTAGTCTACTTGTAGAAACAGTACTCTCTTACATGAGTTTGTGCCATGTTTGATCATATTTATGCATTCTGTGGTAGTCTTCATTTGAATAATATAATTACATGAATGCCTTTCAGAAGAAGGTAAATTAGAGCACAAGAAGGAGAATACCAAAGGGCAGATGACCAGGTGAAGTCAAACATAATGTTGCTGCTCAGTGAGCACATGAAACTGACAGATTTCTGCTCCTGCTGCCAGACAAGCCCTGGACACTAAATACACCTGAGAAAACACACATGGATGTAAAGCAATCAACACAGAGAACCACCACAGCAGGGCCCACCAAGCCCATCAACCATTTACACACAAGAACATGAGCAAGCAAACACACACACAGATGTCCTGATGCCTTTGTGACCGATGACAGGCTCTACACTTCAATATCAAATTGCTGCTGCCGGGTTGTTAATTTAGTGTCTTGCTACAGGGGAATTAAACGTCCAGCTATTGGAGGGGTTGATTTGCTGAAGAACACAAATTGCCCACCATCCCAATGGAAAAGATTGTGCTCATTCAAGTAGCTCATGCTGCATGGATATACAGTATGTGGAAATGGGATAAAGATGGTCCAAGCAAATCCAGAAGAATGTTTGAAAACTTTTTAGACAATATGTCACGCCCTGATCTGTTTCACCTGTCTTTGTGCTTGTCTCCACCCCCCTCCAGGTGTCCCCCATCTTCCCAATTATCCCCTGTGTATTTATACCTGTGTTCTCTGTCTGTTTGTTGCCAGTTCATCTTGTTCGTTCAAGCTTACCAGCGGTTTTCCTGTCAGCGCCTATCGTTTCCCAGCCTCTCTTTGCTAGTCCTCCCGGTTTTGGCCTTTGCCTGTTCTGACCCTGTACCCACCCACCTGACCTCTCTGTCTGACCCTCTGTCTGACCCGTCCTGTACCTTTGCTCCATCTCTGGATTACTGAACCCTGCCTGCCTTGACCTGTCTTTGCCTGGTCCTGCTGTTACAATAAACGGTGTTACTTCGACACTTTGCATCTGGGTCTTACCTTGATTCCTGATACAATTTGATGCTAGGAATGAAATCGAATGCACAATGTACAGTAAAGCTATGCACCACAACGATGTGATTTGGTAGAAGTCTCTTACAGCTCTGTCTCGCCGTGTCTATGTTTCCATATGCATGACATGATCTAAAAGCTTTTAAGTGAATCAACATTCCGGCATGTTGGCATGGTTTCATGGACGAGCTATGACTACACAGACCTCGGGTATTCCATTTCCTCACCATTCAATTCTAATGGGAGTTTTGCATCATGCAGTTGACGATGTGGTCCATGATCTTCAATCACGCTATTACCATGGGCGGTCAGCATGGTCTTCAGTGACACATGTAGCATCTCCGTCTGTACCCCACAGGCTCTGGGTGTGGATCACTAACTTTGAGAGTAAATATAATAGAGCCATTCATCTTTGGAATTACATGTCTTGATAAAACATACACAGCACTTTATTTCCATCAAGATCAGTGCATTCCAAACCACAGACATAAGAGCTATGGGACATAAATCATATACTGCAATGTATGGTGCTCATTCAATACAGTCAGTAGGAAGCCTCCCAGCAAACCCAAATTGGGTTGTGTGAAAGTTCCCCGAACATTCGTTAGGTTGTGTCAAAGGTTTTCATGACACAAAAACTGTCCAGTTGTGCTGATGATTATTCAATGTTTGTATAAAACATTCGGCTTACTTTGCAAGAATGTTCCCAGAACACAGTCTGTTCTTCAAAAGGTTCCAGAATGTTTCATTAGGTTGTGGGAAGTCTGGTGAGAACATTGTAAGGACATCCCAAAATGTGTGTTCCCAAAACACAAAACTGTCCAGTTGTGCAATTGATTATACAATGTTTTTTTTAGGGGTGCAAGAAACATTCACTAGACGTTACAAGAACAATAATTCACTGTATATGTTCCCAGAATGATAAAATTAAGCTTTGAACAGTCCATGGAGGTTTCTTTCATGTGTTCATGTTATCTTAATGTTGAAGAAATTAGTTGTTAAACAACACATATGGCAATTATTTGGAATCACGTTACAACTTATTAGACATTTATTGTACAAACAGTTCTACTGTATTTTGTTGATCGTCACAAGCGGGGATCGAGGTTTGTCGTGTTAGTCCTGGAATGAATCCACTGCGCCACTTGAATGAGGCTAACACAAATATAAAGGTGTTTATACCTTTAATCTGACTTCCAGGTTGGGGTCTTTGTCATAATCTAGAAAAATAAGTAAGTATACTCTATTATTTCTTAATCTACCAATCTTCTTTATATACTGTACAGTTGGGATGTTTTGACTTTTATTTTCCCTACAAACTTAATTTCAGAAATCATGTTAAATTATTGTCTGGCAGATTGTGGTGATGTGCACATTGATGTGAATATGTACGAAGACATCAAGTTTGGATCATAATTGAAGGATTTCAATACAAAGGGAAATCCACTAGAAACATTAGGAACCTGGTGGCGCAGCAGACTAAATAACCCACAGGGCTTGAAGATGACAGGTCATAGGTTCAACTCTACATGATTACGATCCTTTAAAAAAGCTATAGCTATGTTTGGACAATAACCTAATAAAAAATTGTGATGTAAAAATATGGAAATGACATTTGTTTAAAAGTTTGGCAACTTCATGTAATAATGTTACATTACACATCAGCATTAGCAAGAACACTGCAGCAATGTTTTTAAAACGACTTCCATTATCGTTGAAGTATGTCATAACCTTACAGAATAACTTCATAATAGTCTCGCAGGAACGTTTCCTGTTTGTTGTAATAGGAATATCCTTGGAATGTTCACCTTACATTCACTAAAATGCTTCTCACGATATCTGTAAAAACGACCAAAGAACATCCCATTAAGGTTCTCATTAGGTTGTCAGGGAATTCTTTGAATGTTTGTGGGATGTTATCATAATGCAGTGTTGTGTTCGAGACACCTAAAGCGAGACCGATTCATGACCAAGACATGAGCGAAATGAGTCCGAGTCAAGATCAAGACTGGAGGTGGGAGGGGGACGAGAGGTGTGAGACAAGATCAAGACCGGGGGGGGGACGAGAGGTCCAAGACCGAGTAAAGACCGAGACCAGAAAAATGCAAGTCCAATTCAAGACCATGATCATAATTTTGTCAAATCGTCAGCATAATAAGATTTGAAAATGTCCTGTGTTTCTGTGTTCATATTTCAGAAGAACATATGGATTCTTTAGACATTCTGAATGGTGTAAAAATGCATGCTGAGGGCAAATAGAGCCACTCTACAATGCTTTACTAACCCAAATCCTTAGCCTTTTTAAGAGAAAGGCTAAGGATTTATACAATTATTATTAATTATATTATTATTTTCAATGATGATCTGATTTAATCTCTTTAATTAACCCTGAAGTGAAAAAATCTGGATTTTTTTTTTGTGGTCTTTGGGGAGATAAATCTAGCTAGCTAAGTCAGCCATTGGCTAGGCCATCAGAAGCTTGATAGAAGGCATCTGCCATTCAACTGTATTAGGACAAAATTCTGGAGTGACAGCGGAATCAACCAATCACAATGACTTGTAATGGGCGGGACCTTTTTTACAAAAATGTATGTAAACCTTTGCCTTCTCAAAGGCCAACAGGTCATTGTGCAATAGCGAGTAGTAGTTTTCCCATGTTCTAGCTAGCTTTTGTTGTAGGCTAGTTTGCAGCGGTTGCAGAAGGATTTATCGAAGAGGTTGTTGTTGCTAATTTGTTAGCTTGTCCCTTTTCAAGAATAACTTTGATCATCATCTGATGAGGGGAACTGTGTTTTTTATTGCAGCTCGCATGCTGTTAGCCATCTCTTTGAAAATAACTTTGTTGCATTTAAACTTTAGAGTAATGGTTACTTGGTGTGCTAAACATTAAATGTTTTTTGCAATGGGAAGTAATAGTTGTACATTTCGATTAGGAAATGCTTAGCCTAATGGTTATGTTTTTGTATTCGTATGATTGGGGCCTACTGGCTTATTATGTCCGAGTGAATGGACTGCTGTCTTTCCGTCGGTTCTATGCAGTGGTGTAGTGGTGCCTGGAGAAGTGGGTCCTGTGTGAAGGAAAGGTGCCCTGTGTGATATATCCTATGTTTTCCTATAGTTTTGTCAGATTTTCACTATGATTTTCACACTTTTTTAGAAATAGAACATCACATTTTTCTATTTTAAGTCCACAACAATGCTTAAACCACATCAGCAGACCATTTGAGGTCTTGGAAAAATAAAAATAAATGTATTTTTGGAGGGTGTAGTTACCCTTTAATTCAATTGAGCAAATTAAATGCCCTACCCATTGATACAAAACAGTATTATATCATTCTGTAGGCCTACACTGCAGTCAACATTTAATTGGGAAAGCCTTAAGAAATGTTCATGCAAACAGTGCATGATGACTGAATTGCACATCCCAAATATCCAACTAACCAAGACTATGGACCAAACTTTTTCAATACCTGGTTTGCTTACCCATTGTTGCCTACCCATTGTTGCATACCCATTGTTGCCTTAGTTAGCATTTACTGGTAGATATCATAAGTCGAAACATATTTCCTACCTACCGGCTACCGATGTACCGATGATTCTTCAGTGAGCTGCTCCATGCGAACAACCAGTTGAGAGCTGCGCACTCTTGCTGCCTGCAGATGAAATTCTGCTGAAACTAGGCTATGTGTGCTGCTCAGGTGAATATATTTCACGTGCTTTGCGATTGTCTAGGCTACTTTTTGCATGATTTCTCTATTGTACTACATCATTAATAAATCGTATACCTCCAATACAGTACTTTGATACGCAACATTAGGGATTAAGAACTGATTATAGGCAGTGCCCACTGAAAGTGGGCAAAGTGGGTATAGGGCAGTGGAGGCTGCGGAGGGGAGAATGGCCGGAATGGAGCAAATGGAACTGCAGCAAACACCTGGAAACCATGTGTTTGTGGTATTTGATACCATTCCACTGACTCCACTCCAGTCATTAACACGAGCCCGTTCTCCACAATGACGGAGCCCCCAACCTTCTGTGGTATAGGGCATATACCTGTGTATAGCCTCCTCTACACCATAGGGCCCTTTGTGTTTTACAAAAAAGTGCACTCTCCTACATGAGTGCACTGGTATTAGGTTTGCTGTCATTTCACCATCACGGGCCTGTCACACAGTGAAGGTCTAATAGGTTTGCCACTGCGTAAACATGTCTATAATAGATATCATTTCCCCCACTCTCCCCTACCAGCGAGTCAAGGAAATTTGGACAACGTTTGAGGATATTTTTTTATGAAAGTAAAGGACAGTAATGTTATGAGTAAAGTATGAATCCCAGGTTTCAATAGGCAATATGATATTAATGGTTCAAGAAAGGAGTGTATATATTTGGCCTGGCGAATCGATTTGATGCGCTGACTGAATGGAAGCTGATAATTATGAGTTTTTTTACTCTGCTGGAGTCGGGAAGAAATGATGAGTAATCGCCGTCAAGACCGAGTAAAGATGTATCCAACACCGATACAACGATGGTCTCGAGACCAGACTCGAGTACTACAACACTGTCGTAACGATAGCTCAAACCCTAACTAGAACGGAATTTGAATGTATGCAAATGTTCTGGGAATGTTCCCAGTTTGCTGGGCTGTTTGTTGTTATCAATACACATCATTGGTTGTTAGGCCAAAACAGGATCCTGAACAGGACCACCCTGTTGCAGGAGAAATGTTCCTGTGCCGCAGGAATTGAAAACCTGTACTGTATTCACGGTTTAAAAATGCTTTAAAAGTTTGTAATTTCCACTTAAAAATTGCAGACTTGATTTGGCCGAACGAGAAATGTGTAACTATGGGGCAAAACAGATGGGCTTGGCTTAGATTGTTGATAACATATAAACTATATTTAGTCTCCAATGTTTATTGAAAACATAAATCAAGTTGCACAATGAGCCCTTGTCACTCAAATACATCATTATAGTTGTTGGTTAACTAGCTAGCTAGCTAGCACATGTTTGCCATATTAGCATACAGTAGACGTGACATCAGTCGAAATACCTCAAAACAAGACATGGTATCAAGAACAAGATCAAACGAGCTGAAACAAGCCACTTACAATTCACCACCTGGTAGTTTCTTGTCATTGTTGCTCGCTATCTGGCCATCCAGGACCATAACAACACACAGGCTTTTGCCCCTTTGAAGCGCGCACATTGTTTGTTTGACGCTGTCAGCTAACCCGTCTATATTGCTGTAGTAGGTTTAGGGAACGTTATTGGAGCAATCATGTCATAACGTCACACTATATCTTTATGAGAGCATTGTGTGAATATTGCCTGCTTGTTATGGGTGTTTTTAATAACATCTCCATCAACATTAGCAGAACATTCCCGTAATGTTTTCCCAGAACCATTTCTATTGTTCTCACACTTTTTTGCAGCAGTATGTTCTAAAACCATAACTGGTACATTATTACATGACCTGGAAACATAATGAGAACGTTTGTGTGTTTGTTGTGCACAACATCTTTGTGAATGCTAGGAGAACATTCTAAGGATATTTCATTTAAAAAATATATTTGAATGTTTTTGGGATGTTATCAACCTAATATCTATTTTGGTTAGGCCAGGGTGTGACCAGGGTGAGCATTCTATGTTCATTTTCTATGTTTTGGTTTTTCTTTGTTGTTTAGCCGGGTGTGGTTCTCAATCAGAGGCAGCTGTCTATCGTTGTCTCTGATTGAGAACCATACTTAGGTAGCCTGTTTTCCCACTGTTAGTTGTGGGTGGTTATTTTCTGTTTAGTGTTGGTTGCACCGTGCAGAACTATTTCGGCTATTCTTTTTGTTATTTTGTATTTTGTATTCAGTGTTCAGTCAGTTACGCTAATAAAGATGAACACGTACCCCGCTAAATTTTGGTCCAATGACTCCTCTTCTTCTGACGAAAGCCGTGACACTTTCGTAATGTTCTGGGAATGTTCCCGATTTGCTGGGCTACCACTTACCTGGCTGTGTTTTATTTTCTAGAGCATACATTGACAAACTCGTGAAAACCCAGAAATAAGACCTTGGGATATTCTATATGATATTGAAATAAAGACTTTGAGAGTGTGAATGACAATCTACATCCTGCCTAATGACTGATTGAATAGGCCATAAAGTTTAATTGATTGAGAGTCATTTCGAGAGCATTTACGGTCAAATGTATCACACATCCTTGTTTGCTAAATGTCCTTGATTAATCGTTGGAACAATCATCCTATTGAGAAACGAATAATGATGTTATTGAACAGTGTAAATGAACCAAATGCAGATTAATGCAAACTAGTCGATGTGCTCATACTCAATCAGAGGCATGCATTCACAATGAGCCTATATGACCGACTTGGTAACATGAAAGGCCGATAATGTGATGGAGAGGCAATTTAATGCTGTTCTCCATCTCTCTCCACGACCTTTTCCAAGAGGTGTGTAATGTATTTGTGTGCCTACCGCTGCAGTACATAACACCGAGGCAGAATCACAGACCTGTCATCACACCTGTACTCAGTCTTCACAAAATGCCGCCCAATCATCAAATAGAGGCCACCGGATTGATGTATGAATTTAAAGAGGGCCGCCTACAACGGCGTGGCGGTGTCATTGTAAAGTATTGAACCCATTATTTCCTCAAAAAGGGAATAGCTAAATGGTCTGAAAACATTAACCCAATAGTGATGAATGAATGTCAAGATACTAATAGGCTAGAATTGTATCAGAATGCAGAATTACTTTTGCTGTAGGAATTAGGACATTTTAAAGATCATTATAGTCCGGAATGTGCACGGATTATTCGGGTTATGATTGCTAAGTTAAGGGGGGTCTCTATCATATGTCTAAAGTGATTCCCTTACTTTAGGAAAATTGTCAGATTCCTTGTCAGAGAAGGAAGAGGGTGGGAAATAAGGTGTGATTATGAGTGATGACATCAATTAGATAAAAATAATTTAAACACCAACACTTTTTTTGAACAAGTCTGGAAACTCTATTGAGTGGGGACAATATAGATTTTACTTACACCACTAAAGTTGAATTAACACAGGTGCTTTTTGCTGTGTAGAAACACATAGCAACATAATGTGTTAATTTCTCCGGTCCTGGTCCTGTCCCAAAGCCATTCCCTCAGCTTTTTAGTCTCTAAGAATAGCTAGACACAGGAGATGAGCTGCAGCTGCTCCTCCTGAATCTCATTTACCTGCTACCGTAGCCCCGCTCTGAGACTACATCGGTAATTAATAGGTTTTTTTGTCTTCTGAAGAAACTCCCCTCAGCCACTTCCCCAGCAGGCACTGGGACAGGCAAGAAAGACAACAGATTTTCTCCGGAGACACCCCTGCTAAGCAGCCAACTTTGAGAGAAACTACTGAAAAATTGAGAAGCCGCACAGAAAATTAAAAGCACCCATCCTCACCGAAGCCACCATGATGTAGGGTTCAAGTTTTGTTGGCTGTGCCTTCCAGTCACAGGCCAATATAACACTCTGAAGTGCACAGTAGGACTGAGAATTGCCAAGGACCTCATGATATGATGTCCAAATCAAATATAATTAGTCACATGCGCCGAACAGAACAGGTGTAGACCTTACAGTGAAATGCTTACTTACGAGCCCCTAACCAACAATGCAGTTTAAAAAAAAAATCTAACACGTAATTAAAGAGCAGCAGTAAAATCACAATAGCGAGACTATATACAGGGGGGTACCGGTACAGAGTCAATGTGCGGAGGCACCGGTTAGTTGAGGTAATATATAAATGTAGGTAGAGTTATTAAAGTGACTATGCATAGATGATAACAACAGAGAGTGGCAGTGGTGTAAATTGGGGAGAGGGGCAATGCAAATAGTCTGGGTGGACATTTGATTAGATGTTCAGGAGTCTTATGGCTTGGGGGTAGAAGCTGTTTAGAAGCCTCTTGGACCTAGACTTGGTGCTCCGGTACCGCTTGCCATGCGGTAGCAGAGAGAACAGTCTATGACTAGGTTGGCTGGAGTCTTTCACAATTTTTAGGGCCTTCCTCTGACACCGCCTGGTATAGAGGTCCTGGATGGAAGGAAGCTTGGCCCCAGTGATGTACTGGGCCGTATGCACTACCCTCTGTAGTGCCTTGTGGTCGGAGGCCGAGCAGTTGCCATACCAGGCAGTGATGCAACCATTCTTTCGATGGTGCAGCTGTAGAACCTTTTGAGGATCTGAGGACCTAATGCAAATCTTTTCAGTCTCCTGAGAGGGAATAGGTTTTGTCTTGCCCTCTTCATGACTGTCTTGGTGTGTTTGGACCATGTTAGTTTGTTGGTGACACCAAGGAACTTGAAGCTCTCAACCTGCTCCACTACAGCCCCATCGATGAGAATGGGGGCGTGCTCGGTCCTCTTTTTCTTGTAGTCCACAATCATCTCCTTTGTCTTGATCACGTTGAGGGAGAGGTTGTTGTCCTGGCACCACACGGCCAGGTCTCTGACCTCCTCCCTATAGGCGGTCTCGACGTTGTCAGTGAACAGGCCTACCACTATTATGTCATCGGCAAACTTAATGATGGTGTTGGAGTCATGCCTGGCCGTGCAGTCATGAGTGAACAGGGAGTACAGGAGGGGACTGAGCATGCACCGCTGAGGGGCCCCTGTGTTGAGGATCAGCATGTCAGAGGTGTTGTTACCTACCCTTACCACCTGGGGGTGGCCTGTCACGAAGTCCAGGATCCAGTTGCAGAGGGAGGTGTTTAGCTTATTGATGATTTTTGAGGGAACTACGGTGTTGAACGCTGAACTGTAGTCAATGAATATCAGTTCCTTTAGTTCCTTTTGTCCAGGTGGGAAAGGGCAGTGTGGAGTGCAATAGAGATTGCATCTGTGGATCTGTTCGGATGGTATACAAATTGGAATGGGTCTAGGGTTTCTAGGATAATGGTGTTGATGTGAGCCATGACCATCCTTTCAAAGCAATTCATGGCTACAGACGTGAGTGCTACAGGTCGGTAGTCATTTAGGCAGGTTACCTTAATGTTCTTGGGCACAAGGACTATGGTGTTAAAACCATGTTGCTTAAAACATGTTGATGTTACAGACTCGGACAGGGAGAGGTTGAAAATGGCTGAAGATACTTGCCAATTGGTCAGCGCATGCTCGCTGTACACGTCCTGGTAATCGGGCTGGCCCTGCGGCTTTGTGAATGTTGACCTGTGTAAAGGTCTTACTCACATCGGCTGTGGAGAGCATGATTACACAGTCTTTCGGAACAGCTGGTGCTTTCATGCATGTTTCAGTGTTATTTGCCTCAAATCGAGCATAGAAGTAGTTTAGCTCGTCTGGTAGGCTTGAGTCACTGGGCAGCTCTTGGCTGTGCTTCCCTTTGTAGTCTGTAATTGTTTGAAAGCCCTGCCACATCCGATGAGCTTCAATGCCAGTGTAGTACAATTCGATCTTAGTCCTGTATTGATGCTTTGCCTGTTTGATGGTTCGTCGGAGGGCATAGCGATATTTCTTATAAGCTTCCGGGTTAGAGTCCCGCTCCTTGAAAGCGGCAGCTCTAGCCTTTAGCTCAGTGAGGATGTTGCCTGTAATCCATGGCTTCTGCTTGGGGTATGTACCTACTGTCACTGTGGGGACAACGTCATCGATGCACTTACTGATGAAGCCAATGCCTGTTGTGGTGTACTCCTCAATACCATCGGAGGAATCTCGGAACATATTCCAGTCTGTGCTAGCAAAACAATCCTGTAGCTTAGCATCTGCTTCATCTGATCACATTTTTATTGATGGAGTCACTTGATCTTCCTGCTTTAATGTTTGCTTGTATGCAGGAATTAGGAGGATAGAATTATGGTCAGATTTGCCAAATGGAGGGAGAGCTTTATATGTGTCTCTGTGTGTGGAGAAAAGGTGGTCAAGGGTTTTTTCCCTCTGGTTGCACATTTAACATGCTGATAGAAATTTGGTAAGACAAACTTAAGTTTCCCTGCATTAAAGTCCCCTCCACTAGGAGTGTCGATGAAAACTATTTAGGTAGATAATGTGGTCTACAGCTTATTATGAGATACTCTACCTCAGGCGAGCAAAACATTGAGACTTCCTTAGTAGTAATAGTCCGCCCCCCGTGTCTTCTCAGACGCCGCTGTTCTATCCTGCCGATACAACATATAACCAGCCAGCTGTTTGTTGATAATGTCGTGGTTCAGCCATGACTCCGTGAGACATAAGATATTACAGTTTAGAATGTCCCGTTGGTAGTTTAGTCTTCTGCATAAGTCATCGATTTTATTTTCCAAAGATTACACATTTGCTAGCAGAATGGAAGGAAGTGGGGGTTTATTCAATCGCCTAGAATTCTCAGAAAGCAGCCCGCCCCTTTTTCTTCGCCTTCTCTTCGTACAAATGATGGGGATCTGGGCCTGTTCTAGGGAAAGCAGTATATCATTCACGTCGGGCTCGTCGGACTCGTTAAAGGAAAAAAGGTTTCTGCCAGTCCATGGTGAGTAATCACAGTTCTGATGTCAGGAGGTTTTTTTCGGTCATAAGAGATGGTAGCAGCAACATTATGTACAAAATAGGTTATAAAAAAAACAAGTTACAAACAAGGCAAAGAAACGAACAAAAAAAACACAGTTGGTTAGGAATACATAAAACGTCAGCCTTGTTCTCCGGCGCCATCTTGTACCAAGGTATTAGCACGATACGTAGATGCTGATACATTATGTATTGCGATTCTCACAATTCTATATGTATTGCAATTCGATACTTTGATTTTATTGCAATTCGATGTTCCGAACATATTGTTCACCATATGTCTGCTGTAGAGGAACAAGTGAGAGAGAAGAAAGCCATGAGAAAACAAGTTTTGAAATCAGATATGGAAATAAAAGTGCTGAAAATGGCCCCCTAATTAAAAATAATAAGCAGAACAAGCTATGAAGGAAAAATACTGGAGTTTTGGTGCAGGTACAGCCAACTAGCACAAAAAGAATACTGCAAAATTGTCAAAATGATACCATATGAAATATCGTCCCCCCAAAATATCCCAATATGTAACTATCTATTTCTCCCCCAATCACTAGTGCACAGCAGCCTTTCTAATGGCATCTTGATAAAATGCATTCCTCACTGGGTTTAATCAGATGCGTATCTACACTAAATAGAAAGCAGGCTATGGGACCTGAACTATGGGTCTGAGCTCTCTGAAATATACATCTTATACCATGTGTGGTTTGATCTAACATGAAATATGAAGCCTCACACCCCTCTCAGAAGTGTGAAATGCTGTAAGCTATATTACGTTATTTACCTAATTTGTCATCGTCATCTCATAACGTTCTGTATCTATATGTGTGGAAGCTGAACTTAAAGGGAGATGGTAAATTACTAGGAATTAAAGGAGGTCTATTCTAGATAACGTTGTGTATCTATGTTTGTGGAAGCTGAACTTAATTGGAGATTGTAAATTACTGGGAATTAAAGGAGGTCTATTCTAATTTCATATAATAAAGAGAAACAAAACAGACTATGCATGCACTGCTCCACATTCTGGATCTCCTCCACCCTGGCCTCTTCAGGGCTTCGAGAATGTCTCAGTGTTCAATTAAAAACCAAAAGTCATTAAAAATGTAGCCACCTTGAGACTGTTCAGTAGTGAATTGCTCTGGATTCGCTGGGTGTTTCAGGGTACACCCAGGGCTGCAGATAACACTTGAATTGTCTACATTTGAAATGAAGATTTAGAGGTGCCATGAAACAAAACAATCCTGTGTGAATATTACGCTGAGGAAAAATGAGGAGAGAGAGATCAAAATGCTGGAGACACTGCCAAAGAAACAGCGACACAATTGACTTCAAACAGCTGCATATGGGTCAATGCTGACAACTGAAAGGCCTGAAAGGGCAACATGAATCTAGTGAAAGTACATTATATAATTGTTGTGGGGAGTTGAGAAATATTAGATTCCCTTGGTAAATGTTCCATTTTGATAAACATTTCCCCTAGAATAATCATCTATTTTTGATAAAACGGTTGTTGTTTTTTATACATTAAAACCACTTTAATGGGGCAAGATTGGAAAAAACGATGTTGTGTTTTTAATATCGCTGGAGTCAAATGTACCTTGCAATAATGCATCCTATGATAAATGTGCATACTTAAAAACAGGTACTTGACTGCTTTGTATGCAAAACAATAGTGAAGCTGTCCATCTTTGTAAATCCTTTAAACAGGTTATTAATCAATCAATAATGAACTAGATAGAAGCTTTGCAGCTAACTGAAGGTCTGATATTAATTGCTGTGAATATTCCATGGTATTTCAATGTATCAACTAAAGCATTAATAATGCCTTGGAGCAATTTGCATTTAATGAGGTGCTGCATCATAAACCAGAAAGACACTCAACGGCACAAACTAATAAAGTTATTCAAATTAATCAGGTATTACAGATATCTCCAAGAGTTTAAACAATACCAAAGGGCATACTACTTTGGTGTAATTTACATACATATGTCAAGAGGCATTTGAAATACATTACAGTTAATGAACTCATCAACCAAATTTATTCAACTATTTAGGTCCTGTCATAGTAACTAATTAATGTATCCTTACTTGCGATGGAACTGACATTGATGCCATCTCATGGTAACTGTGTTTTCATAATTGCACAGGCTCATAGAGGCAGCAGTTAACCAAGATAAGAGGTAGCAGAGGCCTGTTACGATGATAAACTGGGAGACACGCAAGGTTGCAAACCCAGCTCTAATGCACAATGTGAGCATTATGGAAACGTTCACAATATGTTCTGTAACAAGGAAATGGGTCTATGTGCACAATGATCCATTGAATAAATAGTAGCCTTGGAATACAACTAGTAGCCCTGAAATATAAGCAAGTCAAAATAATGTGTGGAGCGAGGCTTGCTGTCACTTCACCCTGGCAGAGCTGTTCCACATTGGAAACAGGGTCTTGGTAATAGGGGTATTTCTCTTTGTCCAAATCAAGATGATGAGGGGTGCCATTACCAGCAGACAGTACACTGAGGTGCACACACCTCGATAACTGGGCAACTAATGGGGTTAGACATCTGCATGGTGATCCACAGCAAATAGGGGGCAAGACATTATTGCCCAGGAATACTGTGTGCAAGTCAAATACAGAATGTTAATCATTCAAATACAGAATGTTAATCATTCTCATTTTCATGCTAACAGCATTGAAGAACATACTGTAAGTGCCTAGGGGATTGTAATTGCATAACACCACACCAGGCAACCTGGCGGGCTGCACCGAAATGGAAAATATTTTATTCTCCATCCAAGCTGCAACCCTTCACAATCAGTATACCTGTACTTGTGAGAATGAACCGTCTACCGCATGTCAACAGAAATTAATTTAGTTAAAAGAAAAAACACTGACTTCATGTTTTGCCACCACTTAGCTCCTAAAGGGAAATATACTGCATTATATTCCGGTACTCTCAGTAGTTAACATGTTAATTTGCCGAATCCCCTGGAATTTAACATTCTCTCTCCTGTGAAGATTTATGGTCTGCAGTGAAACAATCTTGTATTTTGTGGGAAGAAGCACTTTATTTCAAAAGAAAACGGGACAGGCTAACCATCTGAGAGGGCGGGAGAGACTCAGCCTTCTCTCCTCTCCATCCTCTCTCCTCTACTCCCCTCTGCTCTCCTCCCCTCCTCTTTCGCTCTCCTCTCCTCTTCTCCCTTTCTTAGTCAGCCCCTCCTCGGTGGGTCCACACAGCAACAGCAGATAGAGACTGGCCAAACCCATGGCTGATTCACAAACCTCAGTTGTAATTAGTCGGTTAACGATAGAGCTCTATACACCAGAGAGTTTAAGGCTGACACTGACACTCCTTTTCCTTCATCACAAATACAGTCCAACAAAGATTTGCAGTTTTGCAAATTGCGCATCAATTGTGGTGAAGCAGATTTCTGCAGATTTTTGGGGAGGATTCTGCCAAGAAATATTACTATCCCTGACACCAAAACACCAGCCACAATTAAAATAAAAGTACTCAGTACCATGGCTCAGAATAACCACAACAAATAAATAATGAGGAATTAAATTTTATCCACTCTTAACCTACTGTATATTGATGAAGGTAATCCCAGTCCCTGCTCAGTAGTCCGGGTAATAGTGCTGTAAATAAGGCTAGTAATGTACTAACCTGTGCTGAGAGGCTTATACAAACCAATGTACATGACAGAGGGCAGCCAATTAAAAAGAAGCCCATGCATTCCACAGCAAAGTCCTCAAGAGTTTTGCTTTCTGCAATCATCCAGTCTGGTGTTACAAACACCATGCTCCAACCAACTGAGCTATTGGAATCACGTCTAAATGTGTTCTTGTGTGAATTATTTGGAAACCCAGAATACCAGGTTTCATAGCATACAGACCATAGTCATTGAGTTTGGTCTATTGTTAAAATAGACAAGTAGCCCCAGTTCTATCAGCAATACAGCACAGCACTCTAGTGGTCACAAGGGGAATGTGTGTGTGTGTGTGTGTGTGTGTGTGTGTGTGTGTGTGTGTGTGTGTGTGTGTGTGTGTGTGTGTGTGTGTGTGTGTGTGTGTGTGTGTGTGTGTGTGTGTGTGTGTGTGTGTGAGAGAGAGAGCAAGAACAAGAGATGTATTCTATTGCTGTGTTTTTCAATACTGTGACGTGAAGGTACACTCAATTTCCACCCCATACATTTCCATGAATTAATCATTGATGTTAGACTCCAGATGTTAGGACAGAAATGTCAATTAAACATATTGTTAAGCACCATATTACATTTTGAATCTGTGTTTTACAGATAATAGTAAATGAATCACACATCACATAATAGTCAAGCAGGTGTCATTCAAAGATATGCAAAGAAAGAACACATAATATCCATTTATACAGTATCGAAGAGACTTGATGAGGCTACACATAGAAGAAACACATTTGAATACATTTGAAATGCAGTGTAGTGATGGGAGGGAAGGAAGTGACTTCTGCAATTAGGAGATAAT
Organism: Oncorhynchus kisutch; assembly: GCF_002021735.2. NCBI lineage: Eukaryota > Metazoa > Chordata > Actinopteri > Salmoniformes > Salmonidae > Oncorhynchus > Oncorhynchus kisutch. The sequence goes on from NC_034179.2 coordinate 71,898,225, forward strand.
TACTCACAGTTAAGATGACATTTTGACACTGCAAGCTTTCATCTGTGTGTGTGTGTGTGTGTGTGTGTGTGTGTGTGTGTGTGTGTGTGTGTGTGTGTGTGTGTGTGTGTGTGTGTGTGTGTGTGTGTGTGTGTGTGTGTGTGTGTGTGTGTGTGTGTGTGTGTGTGTGTGTGTGTGTGTGTGTGTGTAAGAGAGAGCGAGCAAGAGCCCTATGTGTCCCTGAGCCCTACTGTATGTGGGGTATAAGGGTGTTTGTAATATCAATCTCTATGTAATCTGTGAGGTAGGTGACCCATAAAGGCTTCTACTAACCCGAACAGAGCTTATTTTGCACCCTGCCAAAACAAGGATGCCATGACCCCTCCATATCCTTTGCTTATTGAATGAAAGAGTTACATCAGAGGGCCAAGTCACTTCTCTTAATTACTGGGACAACCATTAGGTGTAAGGCTGTGCTTATTTAGCCAGCAGCCTGCATTAAAGTGAGAGATTATTGTGCCAGCTAGGGCACTAGCCAAATGATGAGGTGACAACCAGGTTTTAGCAATAGGGTGCTTTTCAGGTTCTCTATTAATATAATTGCAACAAACAACTTCCAGTTAATGTGAACATTTGATATGTATTGTTTACCATCCATATACAGTACTTCATTAAATTGACCGGGAAGAGAGAAAGGACCTCATGATGTACTTAGATTGCACCAACAAAAAGGTCTGCCAGAAGAATATTGTTTTTCACTTCAACTCTGGCTGACGGCTGAATAAATACATGCAAAAAGAAACGTGCATCAATGAGCAGTCCGTGTTATGCAGTAGGCCTATCCAAACATGTCAACTAATAAAAGGAAATAGAACTCTGTTGAATATTTCATGATATTTAACAGTAAAATGAATAGCCTACTCCTCTCTTCAATTAAATTATTCCCGATTCTGTCAGTAGGCCTAGTACAGTACATTATTTAATGTGAATAGCTGTTAAAACATGTCCAGCTATAGCAATTAATAAAGACAATCACACTTTAATTGCCCTGGTCTTAAGTAGCTTCGCTATTAAATGGAGGCATTCAATGGATGTAATACGTCAATCATGGCTATATAATCCCTGTCATTAGAAACCAGCTTTAAAATAAAATGAATTTGAGAAAATGCAGTTGAGAATGGGAACAAAAGAGGGCTAGGTATGTGCTGAAATGTAGGAGTTAACACTGGGGATGAAATGTACTTTTAATTAAATCCTGCCAGAGTCAGACAATCACGCTTATCTCCCCTATGTGGGGGCGCATAAAGAGACAAAACTCCATACACAGTTTTACAAGAACACAAAACAGATATTAAAATGGTAGTGCTTTACCTCCAGAGGTATTCATGAACAATGCATGAGCTTGTTCTTTCTTTTTAATTTGCATGATCGGCCACTCCCATGCTTTTCTCTCGCTGTCTTCCTGGCACAAAACTAAAGTCTATAATGTCCTAATTGGAAAGGTTATGTACAGTATCTGTGCAGTGTGCAATGATGAATATTTTTTTCAGCAAGTCTACTGCATGAGTGCATGAATACAAATGCATTTGCATTTTGTTAGAAGAAACATTTGGATTTAAAGGTAGACTCGGCGATATGACATAGATGCAGAAAGTAAACAGCATAGTGGATTCATTTCCGCAACAACTAAGAATGTTGAACAACGAGGCTCAACTTCTCCGCTGTTTTGGTCTCGTGACTACCACTCCGTGACAGCGTGAAGCAAACCCGTGCACATTCAGATACTGTGTGTGTCTGACGAGGGCGAAGTCATACATCTCATCTCAACATCTGCGGTGCTGCTCATTGCAACCCCATTTCGCTGATTCTACCTTTAAAAAGACTAACGTCAGTTTCACTGCATCTGTTTCATTTGCCCTTCAGTACCATTCATTCGGTGTTACATATGAATCAGCCTGGACTCATAGATTATACGTAACATAGTAACATCAAATTATTAGGATTTGTTAGGTTTGGTTACATACGACAAAAGGTTACTTAAGGCAAAAACGAAAGGAGGTTGGTTGGGGTGGGTGGGCGAATAACACAAACGTCTAGCAAAACAAAGGTTGTGTATTCGAATCTCATCACTGACCATTTTAGCTAATTAGCAACTAAACTCATCAAAAAAAGAAACGTCCCTTTTTTAGGACCTTGTCTTTCAAAGATAATTCGTAAAAATCTAAATAACTTCACAGATCTTCATTGTAAAGGGTTTAAACACGGTTTCCCATGCTCGTTCAATGAACCATAAACAATTAATGAATATGCACCTGTGGAATGGTTGTTAAGACACTAACAGCTTACAGACGGTAGGCAATTAAGGTCACAGTTATGAAAACATAGGACACTAAAGAGGCCTTTCTACGGACTCTGAAAACACCTAAAGAAAGATGCCCAGGGTCCCTGCTCATCTGCATGGACGTGCCTTAGGCATGCTGCAAGGAGGCATGAGGACTGCAGATGTGGCTAGGGTAATACATTTCAATGTCCGTACTGTGAGACACCTAAGACAGCGCTACAGGCAGACAGGATGGACAGCTGACCGTCCTCGCATAGGCAGACCACGTGTAACATCACCTGCACAGGATCGGTACATCCGAACATCACACCTGCTGGACAGGTACAGGATGGCAACAACAACTGCCCGAGTTACACCAGGAAATCACAATCCCTCCATCAGTGCTCAGACTGTCCGCAATAGGCTGAGAGAGGCTGGACTGAGGGCTTGGAGGCCTGTTGTAAGGCAGGTCCTCACCAGACATCACCGGCAACAACGTCGCCTATGGGCACAAACCCACCGTCACCAGACCAGACAAGACTGGCAAAAAATGCTCTTCACTGACGAGTCACGGTTTTGTCTCACCAGGGGTGATGGTCGGATTCGCATTTATCGTTGAAGGAATGAGCGTTACCGAGGTCTGTACTCTGGAGCGAGATCGATTTGGAGGTGGAGGGTCCGTCATGGTTTGGGCGGTGTGTCACAACATCATCGGACTAAGCTTGTTGTCATTGCAGGCAATCTCAACGCTGTCCGTTACAGGGAAGCCATCCACCTCCCTCATGTGGTACCCTTCCTGCAAGCTCATCCTGACATGACCCTCCAGCATGACAATGCCACCAGCCCAATTCCTCATTCTGTGCGTGATTTCCTGCAAGACAGGAATGTCAGTGTTCTGCCATGGCCAGTGAAGAGCCCGGATCTCAATCCCTTTGAGCACGTCTGGGACCTGTTGGACCGGAGGCTGAGGGCTAGGGCCATTCCCCCCAGAAATGTCTGGGAACTTACAGGTGGAAGAGTGGGGTAACATCTCACAGCAAGAACTGGCAAATCTGGTGCAGTCCATGAGGAGGAGATGCACTGCAGTACTTAATGCAGCTGGTGGCCACACCAGATACTGACTGTTACTTTTGATTTTGACCCTCCCTTTGTTCAGGGACACATTATTCCATTTCTGTTAGTCACATGTCTGTGGAACTTGTTCAGTTTATGTCTCAGTTGTTGAATCTTGTTGTGTAAACATTTGTGTGAACATACAGTGCCTTGCGAAAGTATTCGGCCCCCTTGAACTTTGCGACCTTTTGCCACATTTCAGGCTTCAAACATAAAGATATAAAACTGTATTTTTTTGTGAAGAATCAACAACAAGTGGGACACAATCATGAAGTGGAACGACATTTATTGGATATCTCAAACTTTTTTAACAAATCAAAATTGGGCGCGCAAAATTATTCAGCCCCTTTACTTTCAGTGCAGCAAACTCTCTCCAGAAGTTCAGTGAGGATCTCTGAATGATCCAATGTTGACCTAAATGACTAATGATGATAAATACAATCCACCTGTGTGTAATCAAGTCTCCGTATAAATGCACCTGCACTGTGATAGTCTCAGAGGTCCGTTAAAAGCGCAGAGAGCATCATGAAGAACAAGGAACACACCAGGCAGGTCCGAGATACTGTTGTGAAGAAGTTTAAAGCCGGATTTGGATACAAAAAGATTTCCCAAGCTTTAAACATCCCAAGGAGCACTGTGCAAGCGATAATATTGAAATGGAAGGAGTATCAGACCACTGCAAATCTACCAAGACCTGGCCGTCCCTCTAAACTTTCAGCTCATACAAGGAGAAGACTGATCAGAGATGCAGCCAAGAGGCCCATGATCACTCTGGATGAACTGCAGAGATCTACAGCTGAGGCGGGAGACTCTGTCCATAGGACAACAATCAGTCATATATTGCACAAATCTGGCCTTTATGGAAGAGTGTGAAGAAGAAAGCCATTTCTTAAAGATATCCATAAAAAGTGTAGTTTAAAGTTTGCCACAAGCCACCTGGGAGACACACCAAACATGTGGAAGAAGGTGCTCTGGTCAGATGAAACCAAAATTGAACTTTTTGGCAACAATGCAAAACGTTATGTTTGGCGTAAAAGCAACACAGCTCATCACCCTGAACACACCATCCCCACTGTCAAACATGGTGGTGGCAGCATCATGGTTTGGGCCTGCTTTTCTTCAGCAGGGACAGGGAAGATGGTTAAAATTGATGGGAAGATGGATGGAGCCAAATAAAGGACCATTCTGGAAGAAAACCTGATGGAGTCTGCAAAAGATGGAGTCTGCAAAAGACCTGAGACTGAGATTTGTCTTCCAACAAGACAATGATCCAAAACATAAAGCAAAATCTACAATGGAATGGTTCAAAAATAAACATATCCAGGTGTTAGAATGGCCAAGTCAAAGTCCAGACCTGAATCCAATCGAGAATCTGTGGAAAGAACTGAAAACTGCTGTTCACAAATGCTCTCCATCCAACCTCACTGAGCTCGAGCTGTTTTGCAAGGAGGAATGGGAAAAAATGTCAGTCTCTCGATGTGTAAAACTGATAGAGACATACCCCAAGCGACTTACAGCTGTAATCGCAGCAAAAGGTGGCGCTACAAAGTATTAACTTAAGGGGGCTGAATAATTTTGCACACCCAATTTTTCAGTTTTTGATTTGTTAAAAAAGTTTGAAATATCCAATAAATGTCGTTCCACTTCATGATTGTGTCCCACTTGTTGTTGATTCTTCACAAAAAAATACAGTTTTATATCTTTATGTTTGAAGCCTGAAATGTGGCAAAAGGTCGCAAAGTTCAAGGGGGCCGAATACTTTCGCAAGGCACCGTATGTTATGTTTGCTGAAAATAAATGCAGTTGACAGTGAGAGGACGTCTCTTTTTTTGCTGAGTTTGTCTCTCCTTTAGTTCTATCCCTAGGCGTTATTGTTTCTTTTCCAGTGTTCATGTCTGTTCGCTACTCGTGTTTCTGATTTTGTTCTATGTTCATTCAGTTATTAAATACACTCCCTGAACTTGCTTCCCAACTCCCACATATGAAATGTAACATACAGTATCATATTCTAAATTGTGTTGGATTTACATACAGAATAATACAAAATGCTGTGAGAGGGGGTTGTGTGAATCTACATCACACCTTAGAATGGAGATTGGAGAACCAAACACAGCAGGGCTAGACTCATTCTGTTCTTGAAAACCAGACCAACGTTGTAGGCTATAAAGTAGGAAAACATCTTAATTGTTGAGGGGATTTTAAAAATGGCACTGTCATGTAGCAACAGCTAATATGCATCAACAGCAAGCAGAGCTACTACGCCCCCAATATTTGCCACATCCATATGGTCTACAAGGTGACAGCTGCTCCTTCAGTCAGGAAGAGATGAGTGAAGAGAGAGAGAGGCCTGCCTATGTTAGTCAAATGAAGGGAACGTAGCCCTGGTGACAAAAATGCAAGCTTTGCAACTTTTTTCAGGTGGACGCGATGCAGCGAGACTCCCCTGAAGTCTGCCAGTGCAGCGCCAGGATGATGCACAAAGAGTCATCACTGTGAACATGACACAAAATGTCAAATAGACCAGGCTCAGCAGAATTATTAAACGCTCTCCTGCGGGATGCTCAGACTGAGGACGAAGATAACATGAAAGGAGATTTCTTCGTGGAGGTTTCACCTTATCAAGCACACCTCAGCCGGGTGTCCTTGAGTCCCGCTACCTGGGGTTTCACTTTCAGATTGCAGGTCTAGCAGTGAAAAAACTCCTTGTTGTTTGAAAGGGAAAGGGTCCAACTCTGATGTAAATAAATAAAAACATAGGGTACAAAGGTGTATGGTGTGAGATTATCCCCATTATTCAATTCACAACGATTGTACACCCCCCCCCCCTAAGAAAAGTCGGCGAAAACGTGGAGAAGTCAACATACAAGTGTAAGCTAAAACGAATGCAAATAAGTTACATGAAGACACAAGTCTTTTAAAGAGTACATATGTTTTTGTTTGGTTATCTTTTGAAAATTGCAGAAATAAAACATTTTCCTTCTTCAGAAGTTCCAGCTAGGCAGGATAACTTTAGTTAGCTAATTAGTTTGCTAGCTATCATACAGTAGGCGTATATATTAATATTTATTTATTTAATATAAGTAGACATGCACTCATCATTGACTCTAGCGCATATAATAAAGCACCCACAAGCTACCGGTGGCTGAAAACACAATCATCGGGGGATGAATGAGGGACGAATTTCCAGCCAAGGGTGGTCCATTTAAGAATCATTCCTTCCTCCCTCACCCCTTTCCCAGCAAGTGTATACTCGTCAGACGTCATGAAACGTTATCAGAAGTGTCCACTTCATTTGAGAGCTGAGGGAATAGGGTGTGTTTTTTAAGTGTTTGGACAGTGACCCTAGGCTACTTCTCCTTTCCCTGACACACGAGGAGCATTCGAGGTTACTTTCTAAACATTGTGGTGTAGTGCGGACTAAACCGAAAACAATATGCTATGCTGGTTCAATATTATTGTGCCTACTTTAACACACAAAATGAACTATTTCCCGAACTTTCAGTGGGAAAACGGGTAAACCCACAGTTGCACCTGCGTCTCTATAGCATTTCCCGCCCTTTGAATACAGGTAATTATCACAGTTTCCACTCCTTGTGCTCCATGTCATATGCCAAAGAGCCTGGCCTTTCGGTAATTTCAATGTTCAATATGCAGTTGGACAAGGAGTGGAAACAGACTGATACCCAGACTAGAATTCATATTCCGAAGATGGAATATGCCATTGCCATACCTTCAGTTTAGACACATCCAAAATAATTGTTTATCACAATCATGATTGTGTTTACAAATGTAAAAACCAATGCACACAGGCTCAATATGGCTGATCTCAGATCTGCACTTAGAAGCGACAGGACCTGCAGCGTCATTTCATTCTTTAGTGGCAGTGCGCATGTGCGAAATTTAGAGAGGGACGCTTGAGAAGACGATATCAATGCTTATAATTAACAGCCTTCAATAAAGGTTAGTATTGAAGTTCATGGCAAACGGATCCAAACAGGCACACGGTGAGAAATATTTCACCACTATTTAGAAAATCTATCGGTATCTGACTATTTTTTTCGAACAAGCGTAGCTATAGCAGCATCCTGACATCGATGTGTTAGTGCGGCCTCGGAATATCCTAGTTCTGCTTGCCGATATGAAATGCCACAACAGCAGGGCGAGACTTTGGCTCTTCAGCCTGCATTAGCCCAGTAGAAGGTTATCTAACCCAAAAACAAGTCTGAGATTCTGGTTGTTGTAATGGAGAGCTTGGTCAAAGTTGTCGAATTAAAGCTTGGTCAAAATGTTCTTGTACTTTCATTATGCTGTATTTTGACTTAATGCTAGCGATATATGCTTGAGAATACTATTTGAAAATGTTTATTTTGCAATAGAATAATCATGTGCCGTAATGTTTACTTTTCTCAATGTGTTACTTATGTCTTTTTTTTGTTTCAGGACAGAAAGAAAACCATGTCAACTCAGCCTCTCATCAGATCAAAGCAGACAGAGAAATCAATCAATGGAATATCCACACAGGTTGTTTGCACAGAATTCAGTAACTACATATTTATAGTTCTCACACAGTATGGAAAGATTGGCACTTTAGTATCAGTCACACCTGACTCCAGATCAGGTGATATCAGCACTTCCATGTTCACCACTAAAGTATTGCTGGGAAAAGAAGAGGTAAGCAGCTAGACACCACTGGAATTTTTCATAATATTAGTAGCATTGTATTACCGTAATTGACTGCTTTGAGTATGTATGTGGCTGCCCACACTCTTCCTCACACACGGTCTTGTTTTATTTCCCTATGCAGGCTTTGACACACGTCTGTGCCAAAAACTTGGCAACATTTGTGTCACAAGAGGCAGGCAACAGGCCTGTTCTACTGGGGTTGGCACTGAAGGACAGTTCCATAGAAGCAATAAAGGCCATGAAAGATGTAATCAAAAGTTGTCAAGTCTGGTAACTACTGGTACAGGGAACGAGCAACAGAATAGCCTACCTGGAAAGACAATTTCAGAAAAGGCTTCAAACACTGAACACATTTTTTCCTCAATGTTTTTGCATCCTTTAAAAACATATTTTGTTATCTGTTGTTACGTCTAAGCTTGATTTGGAAATAAATGCCATATCAATGGGAAGTTTATGCATTATAAATGCCTATGGAATTTTGTGGATTGAGTGGAAGCCAATGGCCACAAACCTATTCTGTTTGAGACAACCATCTCAATTTTAAAACCACACTCTGAATACTGTTAGTGCACAACTAACACAAATATAAATAAAGGAGCGAATGCATCTCATTCCCATGAAATTCACATGCAAAATAGTATTTGATTGATTGCTGTGATATAAAAGTTTGGTGTTACTTAGAAATGTCCTTGTTTTTGAAAGAAAATGTTGTTTAAGACTGGTATTTTGCGGGTACTATATAATGAAGCTGCCAGTCAAGGACTTGTGAGGTGTCTGTTTCTCAAACTAGACACTCTAATGTACTTGTCTTCTTGCTCAGTTGTGTACCGTGGCCTTCCACTTCTCTTTCTATTCTGGTTAGTGCCAGTTTGCGCTGTTCTGTGAAGGGAGTAGTACATAGCATTTGACCAGATCTTCAGTTTCTTGGCAATTTCTCGCATGGATTAGCCTTCATGTCTCAGAACAAGAATAGACTGACTAATTTTAGAAGAAAGGTCTTTGTTGCTGGCCATTTTGAGCCTGTAATCGAACCCACAAATGCTGATGCTCCAGATACTCAACTAGTCTAAAGATGGCCAGTTTTATTGCTTCTTTGATAGGAACAACAGTTTTCAGCTGTGCTAACATAATTGCAAAAGTGTTTTAAAATAAACTTCCATTAGGTAACACAACGTTGCCATTGGAACACAGGAGTGATGGTTGCTGATAATGGGCCTCTGTACGCCTATGTAGATATTCCATAAAAAGTCTGCCGTTTCCAGCTACAATAGTAATTTACAATGTCTACACTGTATTTCTGATCAATTTAATGGTATTTTAATGGACACATTTTTTTACTTTTCTTTCAAAAACAAGGACATTTCTCAGTGACTGCAAACTTTTGAACGGTAGTGTGTGTGTGTGTGTGTGTGTGTGTGTGTGTGTGTGTGTGTGTGTGTGTGTGTGTGTGTGTATATTTACAGTGGCGAGAACAAGTATTTGATACACTGCCGCTTTTGCAGGTTTTCCTACTTACAAAGCATGTATAGGTCTGTAGTTTGTATCATAGGTACACTTCAACTGTGAGAGACGGAATCTAAAACAAAAATCCAGAAAATCACATTGTATGATTTTTAAGTAATTAATTTGCATTTTATTGCATAACATGTATTTGATACATCAGAACTTAATATTTGGTACAGAAACCTTTGTTTGCAATTACAGAGATCATACGTTTCCTGTAGTTCTTGACCAGGTTTACACACACTGCAGCAGGGATTTTGGCCCACTCCTCCATACAGACCTTCTCCAGATCCTTCAGGTTTCGGGGCTGTCGCTGGGCAATACGGACTTTCAGCTCCCTCCAAAGATTTTATATTGGCTTCAGGTCTGGATACTGGCTAGACCACTCCAGGACCTTGAGATGCTTATTACGGAGCCACTCCTTAGTTGCCCTAGCTGTGTGTTTCGGGTCATTGTCATGCTGGAAGACCCAGCCACCACCCATCTTCAATGCTCTTACTGAGGGAAGGAGGTTGTTGGCCAAGATCTCGCGATACATGGCCCCATCCATCCTCCCCTCAATACGGTGCAGTCGTCCTGTCCCCTTTGCAGAAAAGCATCCCCAAAGAATGATGTTTCCACCTCCATGCTTCACGGTTGGGATGGTGTTCTTGGGGTTGTACTCATCCTCCTTCCTCCAAACACGGCGAGTGGAGTTTAGATCAAAAATATCTATTTTTGTCTCCTCAGATCACATGACCTTCTCCCATTCCTCCTCTGGATCATTCAGATGGCCATTGGTAAACTTTAGATGGGCCTGGACATGCGCTGGCTTGAGCAGGGGGACCTTGCGTGCGCTGCAGGATTTTTATCCATGACGGCGTAGTGTGTTACTAATGGTTTTCTTTGAGACTGTGGTCCCAGCTCTCTTCAGGTCATTGACCAGGTCCTGCTGTGTAGTTCTGGGCTGATCCCTCACCTTCCTCATGATCGTTGATGCCCCACGAGGTGAGATCCTGCATGGAGCCCCAGACCGAGGGTGATTGACCGTCATCTTGAACTTCTTCCATTTTCTAATAATTGCGCCAACAGTTGTTGCCTTCTCACCAAGCTGCTTGCCTATTGTCCTGTAGCCCATCCAAGCCTTGTGTAGGTCTACAATTTTACCCCTGATGTCCTTACACAGCTCCATGGTTTTGGCCGTTGTGGAGAGGTTGGAGTCTGTTTGAGTGTGTGGACAGCTGTCTTATACAGGTAACGAGTTCAAACGGGTGTAGTTGATACAGGTAATGAGTGGAGAACAGGAGGGCTTCTTAAAGAAAAACTAACAGGTCTGTGAGAGCTGGAATTCTTACTGGTTGGTAGGTGATCAAATACTTTGCAATAAAATGCAAATTAATTACTTCAAAATCATACAATATGATTTTCTGGATTTTTGTTTTCGATTCTGTCTCGCACAGTTGAAGTGTACCTATGATAAAAATTACAGACCTCTACATGCTTTGCTGTAGAATCAAGTCCACCCCAAAAAGTCCAGCAAGCGTCAGGACCGTCTCCTAAAGTTGATTCAGCTGTGGGATCGGGGCACCACCAGTACAGAGCTTGCTCAGGAATGGCAGCAGGCAGGTGTGAGTGCATCTGCATGCACAGTGAGGCGAAGACTTTTGGAGGATGGCCTGGTGTCAAGAAGGGCAGCAAAGGAGCCACTTCTCTCCAGGAAAAACATCAGGGACAGACTGATATTCTGCAAAAGGTACAGGGATTGTACTGCTGAGGACTGGGGTAAAGTAATTTTCTCTGATGAATCCCCTTTCTGATTGTTTGGGGCATCTGGAAAAAAGCTTGTCCAGGAGAAGACAAGGTGAGCGCTACCATCAGTCCTGTGTCATGCCAACAGTAAAGCATCCTGAGACCATTCATGTGTGGGGTTGCTTCTCAGCCAAGGGAGTGGGCTCACTCACAGTTTTGCCTAAGAACACAGCCATGAATAAAGAATGGTACCAACACATCCTCCGAGAGCAACTTCTCCCAACCATCCATGAACAGTTTGTTGACGAACAATGCCTTTTCCAGCATGATGGAGCATCTTGCCAAAAGGCAAAAGTGACAACTAAGTGGCTCAGGGAACAAAACATTGATATTTTGGGACCATGGCCAGGAAACTCCCCAGACCTTAATCCCATTGAGAACTTGTGGTCAATCCTCAAGAGGTGAGTGGACAAACAAAAAAACACAAATTCTGACAAACTGCAAGCATTGATTATGTAAGAATGGGCAGACATCAGTCAGGGTGTGGCCCAGAAGTTAATTGACGGCATGCCAGGGCGGATTGCAGAGGTCTTGAAAAAGAAAGGTCAACACTGCAAATATTGACTCTTTGCATCAACTTCATGTAATTGTCAATAAAAGCCATTGACACCTATGAAATGCTTGAAATTATACTGCAGTATTCCATAGTAACATCTGACAAAAATATCTAAAGACACTGAAGCAGCAAACTTTGTGGAAATTACTATTTGTGTCATTCTCAACTTTTGGCCACGACTACACTCAATTTATATTTCGTAGCATTGTCTTTAAATTGTTTAACTTGGGTCAAACATTTTGGGTAGCCTTCCACAAGCTTCCCACAATAAGTTGAGTGAATTCTGGCCCATTCCTCCTGACAAAGCTGGTGTAACTGAGTCAGCTTTGTAGGCCTCCTTGCTCGCACACGCTGTTTCAGTTCTGCCCATCAATTTTCTATGGGATTGAGGTCAGGGCTTTGTGATGGCCACTCCAATACTTTGACTTTGTTGTCCTTAAGCCATTTTGCCACAACTTTGGAAGTATGCTTGGGGTCATTGTCCATTTGGAAGACCCATTTGCGACCAAACTTTAACTTCCTGACTGATGTCTTGACATGTTGCTTCAATATATCCACATAATTTTCCTTCGTCATGATGCCATCTATTTTGTTAAGTGCACTAGTCACTCCTGCAGCAAAGCACCCCCACAACATGATGCTGCCACCCCTGTGCTTCACGGTTGGGATGGTGTTCTTCGGCTTGCAAGCATCCCCCTTTTTCCTCCAAACATAACGATGGTCATTATGGCCAAACAGTTGTATTTTTGTTTCATCAGACCAGAGGACATTTCTCCAAAAAGTATCTTTGTCCCCATGTGCAGTTGCAAACTGTTGTCTGGCTTTTTTATGGCGGTTTTGGAGCAGTGGCTTCATCCTTGCTGAGCGGTCTTTCAGGTTATGTCAATATAGGACTCGTTTTACTGTGGATATAGATACTTTTGTACCTGTTTTCTCCAGCATCTTCACAAGGTCCTTTGCTGTTGTTCTGGGATTGATTTGCACTTTTCGCACCAAAGTACGTTCATCTCTAGGAGTAGAACGTGTCTCCTTCCTGAGCGGTATGACGGCTGCGTGGTCCCATGGTGTTTATACTTACATACTATTGTTTGTACAGATGAACATGGTACCTTCAGGCATTTGGAAATTGTTCCCAAGGATGAATCAGACTTGTGGATGTCTACAATTTGTTTTCTGAGGTCTTGGCTGATTTCTTTAGATTTTCCCATGATGTCAAGCAAAGAGGTAAGCCTTGAAATACATCCACAGGTACACCTCCAATTGACTCAAATGATGTCAATTAGCCTATCAGAAGCTTCTAAAGCCATGACATAATTTTCTGGGATTTTCCAAGCTGTTTAAAGGCACAGTCAACTTAGTGTATGTAAACTTCTGACCCACTGGAATTGTGATACATTTAATTATAAGTGATATAATCTGTCTGTAAACAATTGTTGGAAAAATGACTTGTGTCATGCACAAAGTAGATGTCCTAACTGACTTGCCAAAACTAGTTTGTGGAGTGGTTGAAAACGAGTTTTAATGACTCCAACCTAAGTGTATGTAAACTTCCGACTTCAACTGTATGTAAATAGAACAACAATATAAACACAACACTCAACAATTTCAAAAGATTTGACTGAGTTACAGTTAATATAGGGAAATCAGTCAATTGAAATAAATTCATTGGGCTCTAATCTTTGGATTTCATATGACTGGGCAGGGATACAGCCGTGTTTGGGCCTGGTTGGGCATAAGCCCACCCACTGGGGAGCCAGGCCCAGCCAATCAACATTAGTTTTCCCCCACAAAACGGCTTTATTACAGGCAACAGCTCTGGTGGACATTCCTGCTGTCAACATGCCAATTGCACACTCCCTCAACTTGAGACCTCTGTTGCATTGTGTTTTGTGCACATTTTAAAGTGGCCTTTTTATTGTCCCTAGCACAAGGTACACCTGTGTAATGATCATGCTGTTTAATCAGCTTCTTGATATGTCACACTTTGGCAAAGGAGAAATGCTCAATAACAGGGTTGTGCCCAAAATTTAAGAGATCTAAGCTTTTTGTGGGTATTGAGCATTTCTGGACTTTTTTTCGTCAGCTCCTTAAACATGGTAACAACACCTTACATGTTGCGTTTATATATTATTTCAGTATAAAGTGTTGGTCCTGTGTTTCATGAGCTGAAATAAAAAATCCAAGAGAATTTGGCAGTATGTCCAACTGGCCTCAACCACAGACCACATGTATCCACAAAGTTCTCACTTATTGCACACACACGACTGGATGGACATGCTACTTGGCCTATGGTTATGTCACATGACGATGACCGCTTCTACGTCCATGTTCCACCTGAGTGTTTACCTGGGGTGTATTCATGAGTCTGGCAACGGAAACCGTTTACCGTGTAAGAACCAAACGGAAGCAAACAGCGAACGGACGGAAATCGGGAGGGACCTATCTGAATTTGTCCAATTGAAACTCGTTATCGTTGCAAAACCTTTTCCTTTGGCTTAAACGGTTTCTGTTGTGACGAAACGTTTTGAAACAGAAACAGCGCAATTAATGAATCCCTGATGTTGCAGTTTATTGAGAAGGGGCAATAGTCCAGAGAGTTTATATTCGGTATTATCTGTGTCGCTTTTATTAGAAAAGTAATTAAAACATAGGCCTACATCCTTCGTTATTCGAATAACCTACACTGACTGAGTCAGTTCAACCTTCACCGGCTCTGTGGACTTCGAACTCCCATTACACCTGTCTTCACAACAAGGAAGTATTGAATCCTTCGTTCGTACCTTTTGAAAGGAAGCCATTTCTCAGCAAGCTCACTGGTAATGGTATTTGATAACATCAGCTAAATCATCTTTATTTCTATTAATTGTTCCATTCCAAATGTATTTTTGAGAAAGGGCACGATTTATACCTGCCCGTTCTATTTGAAGTTTATTTCGCTCAAAGTGGATACTCCAGTAACGTTAGGTTAACACCATCGAGTCTACAGACAGCTAAGGTAAACCTCAGTATTTTACCTATGTAGCCTACATATAACTAAGTAATTACACATATTTGTTTGGACATAGGCGTGTAGGCTATGACTTGCCCATGCAACAGGTTTCTCAGACAGATTATTAAGGTTGCGGTTGTTTTTAACATAATTCACATAGGCCTATCACAGGGATCATCAACTACTGTAGATTCAGCCGCGGGACAATTTTTTTCTTGAGCGGGCGGTCATGGGCGGGTGTTGTGCCGAAAATTCCCCCTCTGTCAGAACACCGGAACATAATTACACATTATTTTTAGATAGCACATTGACCGCAAGAAGCCTAAAACATAATAATTTCAACCCTTGTCCACATTTGTATACGATCGAATATAATCTCTCTATTATGCGTGGAACATTTTGGAACAGAGTTCCCAAATTAAAATCACATGGAGCTGATCTGCTAGTGTTTTATGGTATTTTATACTGCAGTTGTGATGTTATGTTATAAAGAAGTTCGCAGCTCATAGAACCTGCGCTTTTTCATAAACCAGCAGCTGATTGTCATGCAAATGTTTAGGAAATTTAAAATATGATTTCCTATATGTATGTAGCCTAGACAGTGGTGTAAAAATACTTTAAAGTACAATTTAAGTAGTGTTTTTGGTGGGTGCCTTCTGGTTTGCTTAATAGAAGGAATTTGAAATTATTTATACTTTTAGACTTTTACTTAAGTACTATTTTACTGGGTGACTCTCACTCTTACTTGAGTCATTTTCTATTGAAGTATATTTACTTTTACTCAAGTATGATAATTGCATACTTTTTCCACAACTGAGCCTAGAGCAGGGTTCCCCAACTGGCAGCCACTGGCCAACTAATTTATTTGGCCCCCCACGGTTTCTGAGATCTATCTGTGATCTCTAACACCACCGCCAGAATGGGGCACTCTGTTCACAATATTGACACCAGAAAACCACTCGTCCACACAACGCCATACACGATGTTTGCCATCTGCCCGGTACACCTGGATTCATCCATGTAGAGCACACTTCTCCAGCGTGCCAGTGGCCATCAAAGGTGAGCATTTGCTATCAAAGGTGAGCATTTGCCAACTGCAGTCAGGTCAAGACCCTGGTGAGGACGACGAGCATGCAGGTGAGCTTCCCTGAGGCGGTTTCTGACAGTTTGTGCATCAATTCTTCAGTTATGCAAACCCACAATGTCATCAGCTGTCCTGACAATTCCATAGATGAAGAAGCCGGATGCAGAGACCCTGGACTGGCGTGGTTACACGTGTTCTGTGTTTTTGAGGCCAAATTCTCTAAAACAATGTTGGAGTTGGCTTATGGTAGAAAAATGAACATTACATTCTCTGGCAACAGCTCTAGTAGACATTTCTGCAGTCAAGTCAGCATGCCAACTGCATGCTCCCTCAACTTGAGACATCTGTGGAATTGTTTTGTGTGACAACTACATTTTGTGGCTTTTTATTGTCCCCAGCACAAGGTGCACCTGTGTTTTGCTGTTGAATCAGCTTCTTGATATGCCACACCTGTCAGGTAGATGAATTATCTTGTCAAAGGAGAAATGCTCACTAACAGGGATGGAAACAAATATGCACACAATTTTAGAGAAATAAGCTTTTTGTGTGTATGGACATTTTGGGGGGGATCTTTTATTTCAGCTCATGAAACATGGGGCCAACACTTTACATGTTGCGTTTATATATATATATATATATATTAGTACCAGTCAAAAGTTTGGACGCCTACTCATTCAAGGTTCTTTAAAAAAAAAACACATTGTAGAATAATAGTGAAGACATTAACTATGAAATAACACATATGGAATCATGTAGTAAACAAAAGTGTTAAACAAATCAAAATATGTTTTAGATTCTTCAAAGTAGCCACCCTTTGCCTTGATGAGAGCTTTGCACACTCTTGGCATTGTTTCAACCAGCTTCATGAGGCAGTCACCTGGAATGCATTTCAATGAACAGGTGTGCCTTGTTAAAAGTTAATTTGTGGAATTTCTTTCCTTCTTAATGCATTTGAGCCAATCAGTTGTGTTGTGACATGGTAGGGGTGGTATACAGAAGATAGCCCTATTTGGTAAAATACCAAGTCCATATTATGGCAAGAACAGCTCAAATAAGTAAAGAGAAATGACAGTCCATCATTACATGAAGGTCAGTCAATCTGGAAAATTTCAAAAATGTCGCAAAAACCATCAAGCGCTATGATGAAACTGGCTCTTATGAGGACCGCCACAGGAAAGGAAGACCCAGAGTTACCTCTGCTGCAGAGGATAAGTTCATTAGAGTTATCAGCCTCAGAAATTGCAGCCCAAATAAATGCTTCCCAGAGTTCAAGTAACAGACCCCTGGCTCAGACTGTATTCTCAGTACTTCAAGTAAATTTGGCAGCAATTACAGCTTCAAGTCTTCTTGGGTATGACACTACAAGCTTAGCACACCTGTATTTGGGGAGTTTCTCCCATTCTTCTCTGCAGATCCTCTCAAGCTCTGTCAGGTTGGATGGGGAGTGTTGCTGCACAGCTATTTCAGGTCTCTCCAGAGATGTTAATTCGGGTTCAAGTCCGGGCTGTGGCTGGGCCACTCAAGGACATTCAGAGACTTGTCCCAAAGCCACTTCTGCGTTGTCTTGGCTGTGTACTTAGGGTTGTTGTACTGTTGGAAGATAAACCTTCACCCCAGTCTGAGGTCCTGAATGCTCTGGAGCAGGTTGTCATCAAGGATCTCACTGTAATTTGCTCCGTTCATCTTTCCCTCGATCCTGACTAGTTTCCCAGTCCCTGCCGCTGAAAAATATCCCCACAGCATGATGCTGCCACCACCATACTTCACCGTAGGGATGGTGCCAGGTTTCCTCCAGACACTTGGCATTCAGGCCAAACAATTCAATCTTGGTTTCATCAAACCAGAGAATCTTGTTTCTCATGGTCTGAGAGTCTTTAGGTGCCTTTTGGCAAAATGCAAGCAGGCTGTCGTGCCTTTTACTGAGGAGTGGCTTTTGTCTGGCCACTACCATAAAGGCCTGATTGGTGGAGTGCTGCAGAGATGGTTGTCCTTCTGGAACTCTGGAGCTCTGTCAGAGTGACCATCGGGTTCTTGGTCACCTCCCTGACCAAGGCCCTTCTCTCCTGATTGCTCAGTTTGGCCGGCAGCCAGCTCTCGGGAAGAGTCTTGGTGGTTCCAAACTTCTTCTATTTAAGAATGATAGAGGCCACTGTGTTATTAGGGACCTTCAATGCTGCAGAAATATTTTGGTACCCTTCTCCAGATCTGTGCCTCAACACAATCCTATCTCGGAGCACTATGGACAATTCCTTCGACCTCATGGCTTGGTTTTTGCTCTGACGTGCACTGTCAACTGTGGGACCTTATATAGACAGTTGTGTGCCTTTTCCAAATAATGTCCAATCAATTGAATTTACCACAGCTGGGCTAGAGGATGATCAATGGAATCAGGATGCACCTCTAGTGGTTAGAGCGTTGAACTAGTAACCGGAAGGTTGCAAGTTCAAACTCCTGAGCTGACAAGGTACAAATCTGTCATTCTGCCCCTGAACCCTAGGCATTGAAAATAAGAATTTGTTCTTAAATGACTTGCCTAGTTAAATAAAGGTTAAACAATAATTCTAGTCTCATAGGAAATGGTCTGAATACTCACGTAAATAAGGAATTTCTGTTTTATTTTTTATACATTTGCAAACATAAAAAAAACGTTTCACTTTGTCATTATGGGGTATTGTGTGTAGATTGATGATTGTTATTTTTTTTTAATCCATTTTGGAATTCGGCTGTAACGTAACAAAATGTGGAAAAAGGAGAGGGTCTGAATACTTTCTGAATGCACTGTGTATATATCGTTTTTTTTGGGGGGGGGGGGGGGGGGGGACATAAGACTGTAAAAACACCTGCAAATCAGCTCCAAGTGATATGTGATCCTTTTCAAATGTTAGCAAGGTTTGAAATGATTTATGTTTCAGTCAAATATTGTATCTGTTTAGGCTTCTTGCGGTTAATTTGAAGTCTACAAATTATTTGTCATTATGTTCTGACCCCCTGACTATCCACTCAAGAAAAAATTGGCCCGCAGCTGAATCTATTTGACCATCCCTGGCCTAAAGCTTCCTCATTTACTCAAACAACACTTTTTATTGTTTCAGATGAACAGCACCTCAGAGGAGATGGCGATGGACTCGGAGGTCCCCCAAAATGAGTCTCTCATACGTTTCGCGTCTCCAATTCTTAACAAGTCAGACATATCCAACATGACAATAATTCAAACAGGGAATGGGACTATTGTGGCACACGATATCTTCTTGAATACGACTGCTGCTCAAGCTCTGTCGGGGATCTTTGTCTGGTCAGCACTGCTCCTCACTTGCCATCAGGTAGGTTACATTTTATCAGTTTTCTGCCTCTGTACTCATTTTGACGTGAATCTAGTGAACAAAATCAGTGGCAAGTTAAAAGCATGGCTCCAGGCGTTGTCAGTATCACTCAGCTTTTAGGCAAACAAATGCAAATATGTAATGGGAGCTAGGAAGGTGTTGTGGGTTGCCTACACCCTTACCAGAGGGCGAAGACTCCAGCCAGACAATACATTTTGTTTTGTGTTTTTCACTTCTACATTTGATCCAGTATCAGGTGTTGACCAGACCTACTTTCTCCTCGCCGTCTCCATCATTGAGAGGCAAGGCTGAGTGTGAAAGTTAATTGGCTCCTATCTGTAAAGTGACGGTTTGTACATAGTGTGTCATTGTTTCTTAATTGTTACTAGGTGATCCATTAGTGTTGCTGTTTGCGGGCACTTCCGTTGACCGTGACTACCACTGATAACAACACAATGCAAATAGAGCCGTCATCGATCAAATGGCTGGGCAGGGCAGTTATATAACTTTAACCAAGTATAATAAGGCCTATCCATGATTATATTCACATTCATTATAGGCTTACTGAAGGGTGTTTTTTCTTCAGTTATTGCTATTTACTCAGTCTCTTGCTGTAATCTTTCAGTGGAGACGATGGTGATACTTATCACCAGACTGCGGTTTCATCAACTCCAGAGAGGGTGGACATTTGAAGGCATGCATTATCAGCAGCGATGTGCAGGTGTTGTCGAGGTCACAGTTCCAGCGACGTAATAAAAGGAGAGGATCACGTTTTGCGAGGGGCAATCAGCGAAGGACCCGTGTGTTTTATGCTGCTCAGCATTGGGGAGCGAGGCGTCTCTTCTCATATTGTGCTGATGAACCGATAAACCTGAGTGCTGCTGAGAATGGGTCCATCCAACCTTTAGCGGCTGTATAGACAGGAAGCCCCCAGGGAGTCCCACTGTGTTGGCTCTGGTTGGAGATTTAGATGATCACAATATTTCTAGATAGGAATATGATGGTATTATTGTCCCCAGGGTTTATGTGCTGACCTTTTCTATACGCTGGTTGCAACATTTCTGATACGTTTCACATTATCATCAGCTCATACTCAGCTCATACTCATCAGCTCATACTTATTACTGAAAATA
Organism: Oncorhynchus kisutch; assembly: GCF_002021735.2. Taxonomy (NCBI): domain Eukaryota; kingdom Metazoa; phylum Chordata; class Actinopteri; order Salmoniformes; family Salmonidae; genus Oncorhynchus; species Oncorhynchus kisutch. Next base: position 71,918,693 of record NC_034179.2, read on the forward strand.
CATCAAGCAGAAGTAGGCATACCTCTGGTATAGCGAGCATACCCTTTTTCTAAACTAGATTTAACATGTCTTATAAAATTGAAATTGTTCATAAAAGGAGTTCTACAATTTTTTAATTAGATGTGTTTTTTTTACAACACGCAAAAAATACTGTCAATTTGGCATTCCATGGAGTCTCCCGTTCAGTCCATCTGTTTTAGTTTTGGAGTACATTGTTTTCCCATCCACTCCCCATCGAAGCAGGCCAGATATGAACATATGTGGCCCGTGAGATAGTTGCAGGGTTGCATGAGGCAAGCACACAGGGAGATTAAAAACAGCCTTCCCAACAGGATTGTTTTTATTTAGTATTCTGGTGTATCATCAGATTTTCCTCCATAAGACTGTCTCTGGAGAGTTCTCCTCCTATCCCAATTCTGCATACTAACACTGTATGCTGGTCGATGCTGATCTTAGATATCCCAGTCTGCTCACTGTGGTCCAAAGCACCAGGTGTTACAGTGCTATGGAGTGTTACTGATGTTCTCTGACACACTACACTGTTCAGACCTCCCACTTCCCGGGGCAGCTTGTCATGGAGAGAGGAGGGTCATAATATCACACTATAGTCAGTGTGATGTGTGGTCTTCTCATTCTGTCTGGGTGTTCTGTATAGAGCTGTCGGGCTCAGTGCGCGCCCCTCTCACTTTCTCACGGACACTGCTTGGTATAAACGCGAGACACTCCACACACTTTCTCATTCCAACATGGACGTTTGGTGTGTCACAGCTGTCAGTGCCAGGGGCGGGCTGGGGAGTGTTATGAGGTAGAGTTATACGCCTTTCAAAGACCAACTGAAATTAGCTGGGGGATGGACTTGGGTTACTGCTCAACTAAGGAAGATGGGTATTGAGTCTGAGTCAGGCTAGAGCAAAGTCATTACCCAGGACACAGCTCTGTCTGTCTGCCTGTCAGCTCAGCATTATGGAGCCTGGAGGACCACAATCTTTCCACCAGCCATTCAGGGGAAATGGAGGACATCAGTCTGCAGCCTGCTTCACTTCTCAGGAGAGCCCCATGCATCACGCCCTGGCATTGGCCATCCTCTAATGTGCCACCTCTAATGGCCATTTAATCATGTTGCATGAGTCTGTGTAAGTGGACCTGAAGTCAAGAAATGCCATGGTGCACCACTTGAAATGGATCAAACTGCAATACTCAACTCTGACCATTGCTTTTAGTTTCCTTTGGCATTTGCCCCTGAAAATATGTAGTTGATTATGTGCTTCACAAACTGAATTATGTAATGGATGCTCTGAACTTTCCTTCACCCCATGGCCTTGACTCCAATTCTGAAAAATGTTGGTTCCTAGAATAGGGAATCATGCCACACCATTTAGCATTCACATACTGCATTATGTTTTTAAATGATTCAGTGAAATTGAAGAGTTCAATCAAATTCAACCGTCTGAGACACAAGTTTTGAAGCAGTGCACCCCTCTACTTCTTTCTGTTCTCCCTCCCAAGTGTAAAAACGTCCGTCCAACACATCTCTAGGAGAGTTGATCCTATAACACAGACGTTCACTTTTCAGTCAAGCGTTTGCATTGATCAGCAGAAATTCATCCCGCTCACCTTGTTACCCCAATTGTGCAGTGTTATCATTCTGGGTTTTCATTTTTACCCTCATCTATCTTTTTCTTACCTCTCGACCCCAAACCTACAGACACGATCCTTTTTTAATATATTTTAGTCAATGCTGTAATGCTGTCCTTCTAAAGCCTGTTGGGCCCTGTGTGATAGCCAAATCGTGCCTTGAGAGGGTTCCAAGGAAGTGCCATTTATTCATAAGAACCCATCTCTTTGAAGCACTGGCCCCCTAATACTGCTCGTCAGGTTTAGCTCAATTATTCATAATGGTTGGTCTAGGGACTGAAACTGGGATTTGAATACCTCAATGCATTTTTGCCTAGTCAGTGCTCTTGTTATTTTAATAACTATTTTTGTTTTGTTTCTGTGTTCCTTTTCCAGATCTACACACACCTGAGGTCCTACACGGTCCCTAACGAGCAGCGCTACATCATTCGCATTCTTTTCATCGTGCCAATCTATGCGTTCGACTCCTGGCTCAGCCTGCTCTTCATCAGCAACGACCAGTACTATGTCTACTTTGACTCCGTCCGAGACTGTTATGAAGGTACGGTAAACCAACCACCCCACCCTTCTCCTCCCTTTCGCTGTTGCCTCATATCTCAGCCAGCGCCTTGACAGCGGTTTACTCTATAAGCACCTATACAGGCGGCAGTAGTCAGACACCGGGCGAGTTCTGTCTGGCCAGTAATGACATTTAGACCTATTATGAGTTCTGAAAAAAAACATTTTATGGCTATAAGGATTGAAGCTAAAACGGACTGGCCCAACCTGTTTTTCCTCACCTGTCAGTGCCGCCTTATGGGCAGAGAGGTCCTATTGTTCGTGGTGTTCTGTTTCCAGGGCGTGTAGACTTTCAGACCTGTCATTTTTCCTCTTAGGCTTAGTGGTTTTTGTATTCTATTTTTTGCAAAAGGTGGAAAAGGGATGTACTTTAGTTCAGATCATTCTAATCCAAACTAAACTAGTTAAGACTTGTTTTTAATTCAAACATAAAGGAAATGTTCATCTTCCTCATAGCTATTCTTCACATTTAATTATTAATGTCTCACGAATTTTCCTCTGAAAAGCCTTTCTTTAATAGTCATTATGTACTGAAGCAATAAGAAAAGACTGTAGTACTTTAACAATGGCAGAGGTGAATCAAATATAGAATTGTTTAAGTGTCATTTGATATATGGACAAAACTATTAGTATTTCACATACATTATTGACCAGATGAATTTAGTGTTTGAGACAAGTTTATGATTGGTGGTGGAGATTGCTCTCTAAAATCAGCATCTGAAAGCAGGGTAACTGTTGCATTGCATTGAGTCAGCATGGCCAGGGCTAAAGCACTGTGTGAAACTCTGCACTTCAGTGCTGTATGGGTTCTGACATCCGTGCTGAACTTGAGCACCCAGGCGGTGTCACTCCCATCCCTCCCGCGAATTGGACGACTTTAGCAAATGTTTTGTTGTCTGAGTGAGGGAAGTGCAGTAAATTAAGAGAACTATGTATTTTGAAATATGAGAAGTTGAGGATTATAATAAACACTGCTTTGATGTCATACAAGCAGGCCAAACACACGAGTCCAAATGTGCACTTCACATTTTCATATCATAAAACTCATGTCATATACAGTGTCGACCTTTATTATCAATCACTATGTTTAATGTACATGTTGAGATGATGACACACCCAGGGTTATTGTGAACAGAACGAGCCTATGTTTGTCTATTGAGACAAACTCCCCTGTGGCACACGCACCTGAATGCAGTCATGATTCCTTTCTATGCGCAACAAAATTATGATCTGTTTTCCTGTATTGCATTGTGAAATCCTAACACTGTAAGATGATATTTTATAACTTAGCTAGTCATGTTGGCAAAATAACAGGCTTTCAAATGATGCCCACCTGACCCAGATCGTGATTTGTAATGGTCAGTTTTTGGATTGCGTAAACGACAACAGTAATTGAGTGATGGCAGGGTTGTGTTCCAAACAAAATAACTAAAAGTATGTTTGCTCTAATTCCTCAACGGAACAGCTAGGAGAGCGAAAAGCACCTTTACAGTGGAAGACTCTTCTTTTAAGTCATAAATGTGCGTTGAAATGACTTGTGCACACTTTGGAGAGGTGTGTAGCCACCTCTCACTCAAACCCTTGTCATTTTTTTTATTTCTTATGTTGCGCCTACCCCACATTTTCCAGGAATATTCTCATCATGTTACTGAATGTAATCAAGAGTATTTTCTGATTTCGGAATCAACAGATGCGGTGAAAAGTACAGTAAATGTAAAATGCACATAAAATCAACAGTGTCATGTTTTGGATTCAGCGTTGTCATGTGAACTGTTGTGTCCTCACCTTTTTGGTGTAATAATTTCCCCTTTATCTCTAAACTGTTCCCTTTTTAATTGCTACCATGGTTATGCATTTCATATTTCTCCTGAAAGAAATGTAGCCCTATCCATGTAGGCTAATTCCCATCCGTGTAAAGATTTAATGGTGAAACAGCCACATCTGTTTGTGATATTACAACATCATTGAACGCGCGGAAGAGCACAATATCTACTGCAAAAAAAAATGTTTTACCATGCTGCACGGCGCTCCTCAGCTCAGCAACAAAAACAATAACTGTGGTGGTGGGGCGGCCAGTGGTGCTGTTTCCCTCTACTACGGATTCCATTTTCAAACGGACTGACCCGTGACGTTGAATTGTTGTTTTTGAAAATGACCCCCACTTGCAAAACCTAGAATCCGTGTTGTAAACAACATTCCATCATAATGTACAGGAATGTATGTGAGTGACTTTGTCCCTTCTCTCCGTGACAGCATTTGTGATTTACAACTTCCTGAGCCTGTCCTTTGAGTACCTCGGGGGAGAGAGTGCCATCATGTCCGAGATCCGAGGGAAGTCCATTGAGTGAGTGCTCCCAGTCCCATCCCCCCCATACCATGGTCTCATACTACACGCTATGCAAGTAGCTTTCATAAAACCCACCCAGAATGTTGTGGATTTTTCAGTTCGTATTGCAAGTCTTGCAGTCACCCAGGGTCAGTCTGTCATTTCCTCGAATTAACTTATTGGTAGTCTGACTTCAAGGATAATGCTGTCTTGTATTTTGGACACTAGAACGATGTCTTTAAATCTCGTACACATTCAAAGGATACATTTGTGACCAAACATTTTCTATCATTCCCAGGTCGAGCTGTATGTATGGTACCTGCTGCTTAGGTGGAATAAGCTACTCTATTGGCTTTTTAAGATTCTGTAAACAGGTGAGTTTCCATCTCCCTCCCTGCTTGGGTGATGAAAGCACTCTGAAAATATGGAAATAGGAAATTGTGATTTGTTATTTTAATGTCACCTCATTGAACTTTTTTCAAAAGCAAGATCGCTCCTCTATTGCGAAATGACAGCCATTATAATTGGCTGTCCACTTTTTAGAGGATAAGGTTGACTGGTTAAAAAGGAAAATGAAAGCAATCTGAGAACAGGTAAAATCAGCTCTGTAATAAGCACAGAGAAATAACATGAGCTGTCAGCTTGAGACTGTCCCCATAGTGTCTTGGGGATGCAGTCTGTGCTCTGAGTCTTACCCTGATGGCAATTGGATCTGAAAGATATGTCCTCAGAACAGTGAATAGATGTCCAGAATATGGAGCTGATTAACACTTGGCATGTTCTGGCTGGACTCCTACGTGGGGTGGTTTCAAAGCACAACCTTGCTGTTCTCTTCCCTCCGGTAGCAGAGTTGAAAGGGATAGAACTATATCTGCTCTGTGAGACGACAAGTTGGAGGAAATGGGATCAATAACTGCATTTAGAGATTACTCCGGGTTTCAAGAGGAGGACCTCTAATCCAAAAGTACCAGCCTGTCCTAAAGTTGCTATATCATTTCCCATTTAAAGGTCTGCAGGTAGCCCCAGTAAGGAAAACTACTGACCCTTGAAACTCAATCACATGCCCCTTAGTGTACTTTAACATTACTTCAGACAGTACATTGTTTTGGCATAATGTCAATACATGCATATTTTTGAGATTTTTAACATGTTATATCACACATTGCAAATTGATAGACACACAATTTCCACAAAATGTTCATTCATTTCATAGATTACTCAGTGTTTGAAGACGTACAGTTGGCTACCTTTCAAATCCAATAACCAGCATGAAGTAGTTGTCACCTGCATTGTTCCTGGTTTTGTTTCTGTGTTCAATGCATGTCCCATCCTGTATTGATGTCATGCAGGCCACTCTTCAGTTCTGTGTCGTCAAACCCATCATGGCCGTCATCACCATCCTCCTGCAGGCCTTTGGCAAATATCATGATGGAGACTTTAAGTGAGCACAACCTTTCATTCCATTCCATTTCACCCATTCAACTTCCCTTCACATGCTCGCACTACTCATTGTGGTTTTTTTGTGCTTTTTACATTTCACATGAATCTATTAGACATTGATATTTACAATATGAGTATTCCATTTGGATGGAAATTCAGAAACTGAATGTAGATAGATCCCTACTAACGTCTGTATTGATCCTGTTCCCATCTGCAGTGTGAATGGAGGATACCTCTACATCACCATCATCTACAACATCTCTGTCAGCCTGGCCCTGTACGCTCTCTTCCTCTTCTTCTTTGCTACCAGTGACCTGCTGAGGCCTTATGAACCCGTGCTCAAATTCCTCACCATCAAATCTGTCATCTTCCTGTCCTTCTGGCAGGGTGCGTTGGTCCCTTACCTTGACTTAATATCAACAGATTCAAACCCTGATGGGGTTGGAAAAGTCTACAAAATACATTGTAATTGATACATTAGACTGGAGTAGCACGTGAAGGTGTTGTCTTTTTGTTGTTTAGGTATGTTGCTGGCCATCCTGGAGCGCTGTGGGGTCATCCCTAACGCCCTGTTTATCGACGGCCAGGAGGTGGGGGCCGGCACAGTGGCAGCAGGCTGGCAGAACTTCATCACCTGCATCGAGATGTTCTTCGCTGCTATCGCCCTGCGCTACGCCTTCACCTGCACCGTGTACCAGGAGAAGAAGAACGATCTACCAGGGACACACGGTAACTGCACTTCTACACGTTCATAGAGAGGGGAGGTATCTGTTGGAGCTGATGAAATGGTCATTAGGAGGGCTGGGAATTGCCGGACACGATATTAGCACTATACTTGGGTGCCGATACGATGTGTATTGCAATTCTCACGATTCTGTATGTATTGCGATTCGATACAGTGATTTCTTTGCAATTCAATGTTCCAAACATATGGCTCACCATATGTCTGCTGCAGAATTTCCCTTAAGTGTTCAATTGGGTTGCGATCTGGTGACCCCACACACACACTTTAAACCCCTTATGTTCCTCTGAGACCCATTTTTCAAAGACACCGAGCCATGGTAGACAAAATAATGGGATGTTAATGTATTAATTATCTCAGGAACCACACCTGTGTGGAAGCAACTGCTTTCAATAAACTTTGTATCCCCCATTTACTCAAGTGTTTCCTTTATTTTGGAAGTTACCTGTAGGTGACAATGCAGTTTTCTGTCCCATTCCCTGGCTGTAAACAGGGAATGGGAAACGGGTCAGAGAGACATGGCAAGAGTGAACAGTGTGAACCAGGCAGGCCAGAGGTCAGCAGAGGAATGGTCTTCAGGGTGTTCATCATTACTCATGGCACACAGGAAGGTTGCTAGCACAGCACACTATAGAAAGAGCATTTCATAGCCACTATACGCTTAATCGCAGGAACTAGCAGTACCGCTCTGACGTCAATACCTTTCACATGAGCAGAAGACAAATGGAGACCAAGGGAAAAGCCTTCTGCGGAGATATCAATCATCTCAGCTTGTTACCTCCTGCAACAGCAGTCCTGCTAAGGCCTTTGGCTATAGGAGACAGACGTGCAGAAAGAAACGGAATCGCTGAATGCTGATTAAGTGTGAAATGTTTCCATGTCCATTACATTTGACCGGTAAAAGTGTTCTCTTCATGTTGCCGAGTGATCAAAAGAACCTTGTGACAAAATGAATAGTGATTTCTCCCATGCTCGGCCTTCTTCGTGCTCCCGTACAAAATGTATTATTAATTCGCTATAGTTGCTATTCATTTAAAACTAATGGTAATGTAGCCGCAGAAAGTTAAGCAGCAAATTAGATTTTTATTGTGGTCTAAACTTGTAAATGAAATGCAGCTGAAGCCAGACTATTCTCTGAGGAGTTTCCAAAAGTATGGTTTTGAAAGTTAATTTTCCCTCTCAAAGGGACGCATGGTGTTGGGGCTACATTTCTTATATGCCCCACTGAGTTGTTATTTTCTACCAAAGCACCAATTCAAAGGTCATAATTCAGTGCTATAGTATGTGACTGGACTGCATAAATATTACCTGAACCAGAAAGATTCCCATTAAGACTAGTCTAGCCTTTTGATATTGCTGCTGAGAGTTGTAGTCACAGCCCCATCCAACCCTCCCTGGGCTGCGAAGTGTCAGAAGGTCATTAATGTGTGGTGTTTTCAATGCCTGTGGAGATTTGGGAGGCTTATATACCTCCAGGCTGTCCTCCTCCAACCCTGACTGAGGCCAGCCCCAGCCCTAGTTGCAAAACAGGCCAGCTGTGAGGAGAAGCTCAGGAGAGCATGCCTAACCACTACTCTGACCCTGAAGCACAGCGGAACCCTCCGCCGTGCCGCCTTTCCTCCAGAGACCTGGCCTAGACTGCACTGTCGCTGACCCTGAAACAGAAGGCTGCGTTGGTTCTGTCTGCACCGGACTGCTCCCGGGACGTTGGATGAGACACTCTGGTATTACAGGGTCAAGTATCAGCCTGGCCCACAGCTGGAGGGGCTCAGTCGGGGAAGTGACTGGGAAGGTAGACAGAGGAGAGGAAGCATCTTCCTCACTCCCACTAAATTGCTGCAGACCCCCTGTCATCTCTCTCTATGCTCTCATCCATCAACACAGAATAGAGGAACACTAACAAGAGGTCCTCATGTGGTGGAACACTGAGCACAAGGACTGAGCAGTCTTAAAACCAATGAGTGAGATTCGTATCAACTGTGATTCTGGACTAGGGAGTTTTTCCTAATGAGTCTCTGTCAGCACTTTTGTCTTCAAAAATGGATGAATTTAGTTTTCATAAGCGTAACTACTCTTGTATTTCTCATGTTGTATATTGTATTTTCTATGGTTTGATATTCAGATCAAAGTTATGTCCTATAAACAAGTTAAATGACCATGTCAAAATGTGTCTGTTGTTATGTACTTCTAGACAACATCGCCCCCATGCAGAGCATCTCCAGTGGTCTGAAGGAGACGATGAACCCTGGGGACATGGTCCAGGATGCCATCCACAACTTCTCCCCAGCCTACCAGCAGTACACCCAGCAGTCCACCCAGGAGGTGGTACAGCCCAGCCAGAACAACGGCAAGGCAGGCACAGGCGGCAGCAGCAAGAGCTCCAAGAAATCTGACAAAGTCCTGCTGATTATCTCTGATGACGAATTCTAAGGAGTCGCCCACCGTGGTGGGTATCCATGTCTTTGTTTCCTCACCACACCCAGGACAACACTGGCACAGCATATCCCACTGTCAAACCTGGCATCCGTCTGTGTGGTTTATTTTCATCCTCTTTCATTTCATTTCTTAAGATGAACTCTTTACTTTAGTCCTGGTTTTAAAGTAACTGTCCAGTGTTTCTATGAAATATGATCTATACATAATTCATTACAAAATTTGAAAGTTTTCCTTCCAAAAATATTTCTGTATGCAGTTTTTCTGTGTTGGAATGGTGTCGGCGTACCCCAACAATAGAATGGTGAGGTAAAAATATTCATGTGAGGAGATGGCTGATTGGCCAGCTGAGGAGGATGACATCATCTATGAAATAGCAAGCATGTTTTAAACGGTCTGTTTGAAATACAAGTTTGAGGTTTTTGAAGTGTTTTTCTCCAGTTGATGCTTTCGACACAATATTATTTGGGTACGAGTTAACAGAGTATGAACTTTTAAAAGTGAGATTTTCACTGGACAGTTAATTTAATGAATAATTATTGCAGGAAAGATCAAGAAGGGGACCGAAATGAAGATTTTAATAACCTTATGAGATGCGTTTTGTTTCTGCCTTGCTAGTCATGATACTATGGGAAAATAGCCTGTCTGCTGAGCCGTTTCAGACATGGCAGGTAGTGATGCAATTTTTATTTTGGTCTTTTCCCTGATCCTGGTTCGGTCTCTATCGTAGCAGTGACTGAGCTCTTCTCTGGCCGCTGAAGTATGTACTCCACTCTCTCTGATTCATGGGAGTTTCAAATAGGAGCTGATTAATGTACGACTTCAGGAGGGAACCCAGGAATCGTGCCCGTCATGGCTGGCTCTGACACTTCAAGGACCATCTCTTGCATTTGCGTGTTTGAAGTATTTGCTCAGCAGTCCTCTGTTGGGTCTCCTGACGAACTGAATTATTTTTTCAAAGACACAACTGACTTTGGAGCAGGAACTTCAAACTCTAGACTTTGGCGCTTTGAAATCCTTTGTATCTAACATGCCACAGACAAATTGGAGGATAAGGCCGACTCCCACCAACTTGGAGGGTTGTGGTATTCTCATTAATTTTCTCAGCATGGATTTCCGTGTATAATTCAGCAGAGCTCTACAATGTTAACCCTAAAAAAAACATTTGCAGTATTGTAAATAGTTTGAGTAGAACCTTTATAGTTTCTGATGTTCGTATTATTGTTCCTTTCAATTCACTGAAGATAACATTTGTACAGCAATTGTTTGATTGGTTTAAATGTTAAATTATGCAGTGTACTTTGGTCTCAATGTTTAATTTTTAAGACATGTTTGCTGTTATGTTTACCTTAATGACAAAGTTTGATAAATTGCTATATTGTAAATAAGCTATGTAGTATTAACAATGTGTTTTCAGTGATTTCTGCAGATCAGTTTGATATTTCATGATATTTAAGTTGGTTTCATGTCATTAGAAAATATATATATTTTGTTTCTGTTTGTGGCAAATTGTGATAGAGGGACACCATCTACCATCTACCTATCATTGTGATAGAGGGACACCATCTACCATCTACCTATCATTGTGATAGAGGGACACCATCTACCATCTACCTATCATTGTGATAGAGGGACACCATCTACCTATCATTTTGAACTGTGTTTAAGTTAGGGAAATTATGTGCAATGTAATCACTTTTTCCATACCCTCATGTGCCAATTATTGCTGCCTTACTGGGAAAGCAGAAACAGATGTAGAGTTGGATATAAAGTGATCACTGAGATGTAGTGTAACTATAGTGTCTATTACTGAATTCTGGTTTATTTGGTTGTGTCACATTTTTGCACTCAGGTAAAATAAACGATTAAAGAGATGTTCCGGGACTCTTGCGACTACGAAAGTATTTTTTTAAACCTCCTGTTTTGGCCTGGATGTGTCAATGTGTAGTTTATATATGCAAATATGCAAGAAAAAAAGGAATGTCTGCCACTCAGGTCAATCTGACGAAGATCCAACTCTGATTGAAACTTTGTCTTTATTGTGCATCTGATTAAATCACCATGGGAGCATACCAGAGTTGCGCACATTCCTTTTGTCTTTGGTATGTTCTTCTGTCCTGCACCTGATAAGTTGGATGTGCATATATCTATTTTTTTTTCTATAGTTTACATATGCACAATGTATACTGAACAGAAATATAAACAACATGTAACAATTTCAAAGATTTGACTGAGTTACAGTTCATATAAGGTAATCAATCAATTGAAATAAATATATTAGGCCCTAATCCATGAATTTCACATGACTTGGCAGGGGTGCAGCCATGGGGAGCCAGGCCCAGCCAATCAAAATGAGTTTTTCCCCCACCGAAGGGCTTTATTTCATACAGAAATACTCCTCAGCACCCGCACCTCCGAGTGTGACGGTCCTAGGCTGTGGTTGTGAGGCGAGTTGGGCGCACTGCTAAATTCTCTAAAACGACACTGGAGGCAGTTTATGGTAAAGACATGAACATTCTATTCTCTGGTAGACATTCCTGCAGTAAGCATGCCAATTGCACGCTCCCTCACAACTTGAAACATATGTGGCATTGTGTTGTGTGCAAACCTGCACATTTTAAAGTGGCCTTTTGTGGTCCCTAGCACAAGGTGCACCTTTGTAAGGATCATGCTGTTTAATCCGCTTCTTGATATTATCCACACCTGTCAGGTGGATGGATTATCTTGGCAAAGGATAAATGCTCACTAACAGGGATGTAAACAAATTTGTGCACCAAATTTGAGAGAATTAAGCTTTTTGTGCATTTGGAAGATTATTTATTTCAACTCATGGAACATGGGACTAACATTTTACATGTTGCATTTATACAGTGCATTTGGAAAGTATTCAGACCCCTTGACTTTTTCCAAATTTTGTTACATTACAGCTTTATTTTTAAATGGATTAAATAGTTTTATTCTCTCATCAATCTACACACAATAGACCATCATGACAAAGCAAAAACAGCGGCGGGATTTTTATACAAAAAAATGAACAAAATATCAAATTTACATAAGTATTCAAACCCTTTTCAGTACTTTATTGAAGCAACTTTTGAAGCGATTACAGCCTTGCGTCTTCTTGGGTATGACGCAACAAGCTTGGCACACCTGTATTTGGGGTGTTTCTCACATTCTTCTCTACAGATCCTCTCAAGCTCTGTCAGGTTGGATGGGGAGCGTCGCTATTTTCAGGTCTCTCCAGAGATGTTAGATCGGGTTCAAGTCTGGTCCACTCAAGGACATTCAGAGACTTGTCCCGAAGCGACTCTGGCATTGTCTTGGCCTTGTGCTTAGGGTTGTTACCCTGATGGAAGGCAAACCTTTGCCGCTGTCTGAGGTCCTGAGCCGCTCGGGAGCAGGTTTTCATCAAGGATCTCTCTGTACTTTGATCCGTTCATCTTTCCCTCTTTCCAGTATCCAGTCCCTGCCACTGAAAAACATCCCTACAGCATGAAGCTGCCACCACCATGCTTCACCGTAGGGGTGGTGCCAGGTTTCCTTCAGACGTGACGCTTGGTATTCATGCCAAAGAGTTCAATCTTAGTTTCATCAGACCAGAGAATCTTGTTTTTCATGGTCTGAGTGTCCTTTAGGTGCCTTTTGGCAAACTCCAAGCGGGCTGTCATGTGCCTTTTACTGAGGAGTGGCTTCCATCTGGCCACTATACAATAAAGGCCTGATTGGTGGAGTGCTGCAGAGATGGTTGTCCTTCTGGAATGTTCTCCCATCTCCACAGATTAACTCTCGGGTTCTTGATCACCTCCCGGACCAAGGTCCTTCTCCCCCGATTGGTCAGTTTGGCCAGGCGGCCAGCTCTAGGAAGAGTCCTGGTGGTTCCAAACTTCTTCCATTTAAGGATGATTGATGCCATTGTGTTCTTGGGGACCTTAAATGCTGTTGACATTTTTTGGTACCCTTCCACAGATCTTTGCCTCAACACAATCCTGTCTCGAAGCTGTATTCACTGTCAACTGTGGGACCTTGAATAGACAGGTGTGTGCCTTTCCAAATCATGCCTTATCAATTGAATTTACCACAGGTGGACTCCAGTCAAGTTGTAGAAACATCTCAAGGACAATCAATGGAAACAGGATGCAGCTGAGCTCAATTTCGACTCTCATAGCAAAGGGTCTGAATACTCACGTAAATAAGGTATTTCAGTTTTTTATTTTTAATACGTTTGCAAACATTTCAAAACTTTTTTGCTTTGTCATTAATGGGTATTGTGTGTAGATTGATGTTTTAACTTTTTTTGATCTGTTTTAGAATAAGGCTGTAACGTACCAAAATGTGGAAAAGGGAAGAGGTCTGAATACTTTCCGAATGCACTATATTTTTGTTCAGTGTATGAGCAGAATTACTGTCTTACCTTAATTAGGTAACACCTCCAAAACAATGGTCATGTGGTTTGGTAAGAAGAATGCCCCTCTCCCCACAGGTGTGATTACTACCTCTGAGGGTTTAGAGCTTGAGGTAGTCACCTCATACAAGTACTTGGGAGTATGGATAGACAGTACACTGTCCTTCTCTCAGCACCTCATTGTAGATTAAAGGGTAATTTCTCATTTAACCAGTAATTTTTTTTTAAATAAGGAAATCTAATCTACTGTATAGAATGGACCTTTGGGGGAAGGATTGTTGACATTTGACATTTGTAACTAAAAGCGTAATTGAGAAATAATACCAAATTGAGCAAAACGTGTAGAATATTTGTAACCAGGATATGACAGCGATTTCTATATTGGCCACTTATATTATGGACATTTTCGGAAATGACAATGCAAAAATTGTAAAAAACGAAAATCCTATTTGTAGCACCTTTAAAGGAGACCTGGGTAAGGCCAAATTGTTATAAATATGCCAACATTGATTCATTATTTCTCTATTAGGCTTTGATATAAATGTCAAATATTTGACAACAATCCTTCCCACACAGGACCTTTCTATGGATTCAAATGTGTGAACATGCCCAAAAATCATGGTCTTTTTTGTCCTGGTTTCGTGAGGAATCACCCTATAGTGTTTGAAATCATTCAAGGAGTTAAACAGACCATTTTCTTTAATGAGGAAAAAAGCTTTATTTAAAAGTACAAAAACAGACAGAGCACATGTCTATTTACAGGAATAATTTACCTCAATCGAAACAGAAACAAGAAGTATTATTTGTACAGGAGGGTATTTCATTAACTCAAAATGTAAATAAATGAATGTAAATCAAAATAATTTAGATGTTGAAAATACAAATTATGGAAAATCAATCAAATAAATATTGAAGTTCAAATCAAATACATAATAGTAGCAGAGTAATAAAAGGTCACAAAAGGTACGGATTCTCTTCAAAGTGTTCCCTCATTATTATTTTATTTTCACTCACCTTCAGCTAGAAAGCGGTATAATAGAACTATCATCATGCCTCATTAACTACCACAAACAAGACAAATTAGCATCTAATCTTGTGTCGTGGCTGTGCATTAAAACTTGAGATCCCATTCATTGTGAAAGTCCATACGATAACTTTAAAAAAAAAAATAGTTAACATACAATTGTGTGATACAAGGTGGAAGATGGTGAGTGAAAGTATAACATCCATTGTATTAAAACTGTTATTCTTACACCCACCACCACCATGTTTACTCATTTGAATGTTGACTTGTACAAAGTACTAATTTGGAGCAGCATACTTTATATGTCATGGAACTTTTTTAAACTAATTTATAAGTACATCTGCTGAACATAGGATATTTAACATATATGTTCTATGTGCGTTTATGGTAAATAGCTTGTAGGACTGACAGAGCAAATATAGGAAAGATGTGTAGGCCTACATAAAACATAACGTAGATATAAATCAGGTGAAGAACATACAATAATTTAACTGCACCAGTCTAAAAGGCAACATATAGCAAAACGTACAAGATAAACATTTAAAAGTGCCCACTTGCTTTCTGAACCATCTATCCAATTTCCTTACTGTTGCATTATAATGGCTCATATCAGAGAAGATGCATTCAACCATGGCAGAAATACATCTTATCTACATTGCCCTCGAGTTGCTAGCTGTTTCATTACAGTGCCCTGTGCATATGAATTTGCTGTCGTCAATGTTAAATCAAACTCTAGGAGCAAAGTTCTTTATTTCTAGATCGAGGGTACTGAGGGATAACACAGCCACCTGCTGTGCAGGAAGAGCATAACTACTAGTGCTTCCATACTCCATCTTCAACTGGCAGAGCCATGTGTAGATGTATACGAACCTTTAGTTTAGTTTCAATACAACTAGGGAGGAAAATGCAGCTTGGGATACATAGAAATTCATCTACCTTGTTGGATGTTTATTTTGACACAAAAGTATATGTTTTGCACTCGAATATGAGTCATACAATAGTATATAGACAGTATTGTGGCTTTGTTTACAACAGAATTGAAAGAAATTGAAAGCAATAACTAAATGGATAAAATTCTTAAATTGATATGCAATTGGATTGCAAGTCTCCAAAACAATTTGGTCAATAATAATGTGCTTATTCACAGCATTTATAAAGATTACCAGCAGAGGTCAGTGTAAAAGCTCAGAAAAGGGTGCTAAATATTTCAAGTGTTTTCTCTTCCTCAACTTTCATTTCATAACTAGCATTCTGCTGTATATTCTCCTCCAAATTGTAATACTTGTATCTATTTCATAGCTGTCACAAAAGCATAAACTCAAACTTCAAAAGTCTTGGAGTTTAGCAATGTGATACAAACGTAACTTCCTTATAATAGCATGTGGGCATATGGCAATTAGCTACCAAAGTAAGTCTTTCCTATAAAAATATACCCAATCCACCTACTCTAAAACAGCCGCGAGTGTAAACAGAGAGCTTAATTTGCAGACTAGCCGAGGGTAGTTTGCAGGTAATAATTATGAACTGACCTTAAAAAGATACAACTATAAAGTCAGCAGAATAGATTCCTTATGATTTAATTGATGCTATAGATAATAATTGAACTATCCTGCTGAGATAGGCCAATAAATAAGAATCATTTTACGTCAGAGGACGATTACAAGATCACACCACTCCCAGGTATTTAATATCCCTATAATAAAGCAACAATTATAGAAAAATACACACATATAAAAACACAGGAATTAAGGTGTAGTAACAAATATACCAAATGAAAACACAAGATGAGAATGATAAGAGCACAGCAATGGCCCTGCCTGAAATAGCAGAGCCATGCAGCAGCAAAGTCCCCCTTCGTGATCTTTACAGCTAAGAAACAGGGGAGGAGGAAAAGTCATGTCCACTAGGGCAAGAGAAAACCTTGACAAGAGCCAACTCTAGACTTCACTCGTGACTAACTTCGATAAGGGCTGAAATGCAAGAACTATAGATTCTAGATAAGTATCTAGAACTGAAACTTATAACCATCAAAAAGTATACTCAACCTGTGCTTGTTTATGGGTAACATTTGAAGCTAATGTGCCATTGAATGTGGTCATGACACCATTCCTAGAGTTTTTTTTTCTCTCTTGAGTTTTATGCCAGGATTCCTCTTACCCAAGAGTCTGTGTCAAAAGCATATGTTCAATGTCTACTGTTTCAGAGTTACCAACACCGGCAGCAGCACTTTCAGACGACCCAACAGTAGGAATGATTTCTAAGAGGACGGAGTTCTTAATGTAAAGTGACAGGAGGCAGTTGAGAGCTTCAATTTTCCTTCTCTTGCATTGAAACTAAAAGGCTCTAGCTTAAGTCTGTAATATACAGGAATTCATTGAATTGCATTTCATTTGTCAAGGCAGCTCCCATTATCACTACATCCAATATGGATTACCTACCCTAAAATATGGCATAGCATGGAGAGGATAGTTCAGAGGCAAAAGATCATAGGTAAGTGCTCGTCTTAATAACATAAAATAGTTATAAACTGGCTGCAACTTTAGCAATTCTGGGATAGACCACAAACTATGATCAGCATCATACAATCTCCCATTGCTAAAGTCATACCAGAATGGAATGCAGTATTTCCCAAAAAGATGCTTCAGGTGTCCTATGATTTTAGATGTAAATTTGCAGCTATATGATTTGTAACATTTGCAAAGCAAGTGATTTTCGTACTTTTACACTGTGAACTAACAGATTCATAGTAAGTGCCGTTCAATGATCTGTAAATTTGTCTGATGTAGCCTAATTTGTATTTTACTTGTACTGTAGAATTAGTTCCTCAGCTGTAAGGAGGATAACCCATGAGTATGTTTGTATTCTAAAATGTAGGCTATGCTATATACCTGCACGTCGAATCTACAGTCTAAACCAGATAAAAGTTTTCCAATGTCAAAAGGGCCTGGTTCATCCAGCTAAACATACTTGGTCAGTTATCAAATATATACAGTGGGGCAAAAAAGTATTTAGTCGGCCACCAATTGTGCAAGTTCTCCCACTTAAAAAGATGAGGCCTGTAATTTTCATCATAGGTACACTTCAACTATGACAGACAAAATGGAGAGAAAAAAAATCCAGAAAATCACATTGTAGGATTTTTTATGAATTTATTTGCAATTTATGGTGGAAAATAAGTATTCGGTCAATAACAAAAGTTTCTCAATACTTTGTTATATACCCTTTGTTGGCAATGACAGAGGTCAAACGTTTTCTGTAAGTCTTCACAAGGTTTTCACACACTGTTGCTGGTATTTTGGCCCATTCCTCCATGCAGATCTCCTCTAGAGCAGTGATGTTTTGGGGCTGTTGCTGGGCAACACAGACTTTCAACTCCCTCCAAAGATTTTCTATGGGGTTGAGATCTGGAGACTGGCTAGGCCACTCCAGGACCTTGAAATGCTTCTTACGAAGCCACTCCTTCGTTGCCCGGGCGGTGTGTTTGGGATCATTGTCATGCTGAAAGACCCAGACACATTTCATCTTCAATGCCCTTGCTGATGGAACAAGGTTTTCACTCAAAATCTCACGATACATGGCACCATTCTTACTTTCCTTTACACGGTTCAGTCGTCCTGGTCTCTTTGCAGAAAAACAGCCCCAAAGCATGTTGTTTCCATCCCCATGCTTCACAGTAGGTATGGTGTTCTTTGGATGCAACTCAGCATTCTTTGTCCTCTAAACACGACGAGTTGTGTTTTTACCAAAAAGTTATATTTTGCTTTCATTTGACCATATGACATTCTCCCAATCTTATTCTGGATCATCCAAATGCTCTCTAGCAAACTTCAGACGGGCCTGGACATGTACTGGCTTAAGCAGGGGGACACGTCTGGCACTGCAGGATTTGTGTCCCTGGCGGCGTAGTGTGTTACTGATGGTAGGCTTTGTTACTTTGGTCCCAGCTCTCTGCAGGTCATTCACTAGGTCCCCCCGTGTGGTTCTGGGATTTTTGCTCACTGTTCTTGTGATAATTTTTGACCCCACGGGGTGAGATCTTGCGTGGAGCCCCAGATCGAGGGAGATTATCAGTGGTCTTGTATGTCTTCCATTTCCTAATAATTGCTCCCACAGTTGATTTCTTCAAACCAAGCTGCTTTCCTATTGCAGATTCAGTCTTCCCAGCCTGGTGCAGGTCTACAATTTTGTTTCTGGTGTCCTTTGACAGCTCTTTGGTCTTGTCCATAGTGGAGTTTGGAGTGTGCCTGTTTGAGGTTGTGGACAGGTGTCTTTTATAGTGATAACAAGTTCAAACAGGTGCCATTAATACAGGTAATGAGTGGAGGACAGAGGAGCCTCTTAAAGAAGAAGTTACAGGTCTGTGAGAGCCAGAGATCTTGCTTGTTTGTAGGTGACCAAATACTTATTTTCCACCATAATTTGCAAATAAATTCACAAAAAATCCTACAATGTGATTTTCTGGAGAAAAAAAATCTCATTTTTTCTGTCATAGTTGAAGTGTATCTATGATGAAAATTACAGGCCTCATCTTTTTAAGTGGGAGAACTTGCACAATCGGTGGCTGACTAAATACTTTTTTGCCCCACTGTATTGTTGTTGTTTTTTTACGGTTTTCAAGCTGCCCTTGAAATTGGAAATATAAAAGCTTAAATTATTGAACATACTGTATGAGTGTGACAAAAAAAAAGAATATTACAGAGAGATCATTCCTAGATCAGTTTAAGGCAAAAGCTTCAATGCCTCAATTTTCATTGAGATATTAGTATATATTCTCATATACAGAAGAAATAAGGCTTTTAGGCTTAGATCAGCATTTTTGTGTTATTTTAAATATTCATAATGTATTAATACGGTAATTATTACAATAATATATTACTTTATACTCTGTAAATGCAAGATACCACAGGCATCAGAGCGGTCTCAGACCAGTGCTGCCATCACGGGGTATAATATCAAGTACCCACTCGCACTGTAGTATGAGCCAATCTCTTCCGTCAGTCAGAGAGGCCCAATGCCCTGCCGGTGCTGGGGAGGTTGTGGCACAGTGCACAGACAATGTAGATTATGTACAGTATGTGAGAGAAAGAGAGTAGAGAATGAATGCAGCATCATGTTGTTATCATCACACAGAGCTAGTGGCCACCCCACCCCCTTCCCTCAGTCGAATTACTGAGCTTCCTCTCAGCATGGGTCGGGTGCCATTGGTTTCAGGCTGGATTGGGTCGGAACCGGTAAGGACCAGGCGGGACGGGGAGACGAGAGCCCAGTCCTGTCAGCACTAGGAGGGGGCTGAGAAGGAGGTTGGGCTGGAGTTGTGGTTGTTAGTAGACTTGATGATGGTGATAACGCTGGTGGTGGCCACCTTGCCTGGTGAGAGAGGCCCGCAGGTGACAGTCCGGGCAAAGCACTGCAGGGCCTCATACTTGGCGCGTAGGGCATCCAGCTCTAGCCTCATGCTGGCGTTCTCCCGGGCCAACTTGTCTACCTCGTGCTGCAGCTCCTGCTTCTGCCTCTCCAGCTCCTCCTTCTGGGTGACCCGCTTGATGCGGCAGCTGGCGGCGTAGCCGCGATTCTTCAGGGTCCTCCGCCGCTGCTTCAGCCGCACCACGTCCTCCTTGGTCAGCCCGCGCAGGTGTGTGTTGAGCTCGCGCACCGACATGACCACCAGCTCATCATCACTGAGGGCCGGGGCATTCTCACCCACCTCCTTCTTAACCTGCAAGAGAGGCAGCCATTGTTGAGAGTCTGGCCCTTTCCTGAACTCATCATTCACATTAGTGTAAGAATACAAAATTACCTTTAAAGTCTTGTTTGCTTTAAACTGAGTCGTCATACCCTGCATGCATAAACTGGCCAGAATCCCACAGACGTCAACACTGCAAAACAAAGAAGGGAAAATTGTGATTGGAAATAATATAGTGTATTCGTTGTGAAATTAAAGTGTCAGTTATGAGTGTAGCCAAGTTCAGATACAGCCATCCTAAGAAGCCACTCCCCTTTCCCAAGAAATCTATCGATGAGATCCCACAACAACATTCCTGAGTTAGTTACGTCTCTGCAACCAGCTCAGTAGATTCTCTAGTAACAGAGACTGCCAGCAGAGGTCAGCATAACACTGAATGATGATAATGAATACACAGACTGTTGGGCAAACCTGTGTACTTGCTGCTGTAGGGAGGGCCCTCACAATGTAGTTCACTAGACCATAGCAAGACCGCAAGAATAGAAACAGGTCAGCTCTCACCACACAGCTTGTCTGAGCCCTCTGCTTAGAAACTGGGCATGGGCTATTTTGGTCAAAGTCGTTTTTAGAAAAAGGCCTATCTGAACACTACAGTGAAACACATGCCTTTGAGACTGCTGCCATGGCCTAAAAGAGAGAGAGACTGCTGTGTGCCTGACTGTGAATAAAAGCCCACATTCTCCCAAGGCTCCATTTCAGCACCCTGACTTGCTCCATAAGCAACGGCTGCCATGGAAACGCCCTGCAAATGGGTGTGGGAGTATAGTCACATGGTCATCCAAAAGGGTAAACAAGTCTCATTCATAACCCTGTCATACACATGGTAGAAATTACAAGGGCAGGTCAGTTTGAAGAACTAAGTGAGGATCACCAATAGTTTGGGGAGTGTGTACAATAACAGTCTCATAAACCACCAATAGTTTAGGGAGTGTGTACAATAACAGTCTCATAAACTCTGAACAATGCATAGTCTCTTCCATTTAGATACAGCACTATTCAACCTAACATGGTCTACATTGGCCCGTATGAGTCTCCTCTTTATAACACAGAACATATGCCTATGTCAACAGTAAAACTACCCAACAAACACAAGCTTACATTTATGGTCATACTGAACTTTACAGTCCTGTAGATATGTGGGAAATTCCTGAAGATCGTGTGACAGCGGAATAGTTTCCCTTACAGTCATGGGTGTATTTTTGTAGTGAGACAATGTACTCGATTTCATTTAGGACTTGTGTCTGGTTGTCTGGCTCGTATTACACTTGGCTTTCCTGAGCTGCTACATGCCCTTATTTAACGCTGCTGGGTATATTTAGCTCACTGTGCTGCTGACACAAAATTCTGCCAGCTAAACAATTTAGGTGAACATGTGATAAGCGATACCTCATTAAGAGGCCAAATATTCCATCCGGCGCTTTGAGGTGCACTTTCTCGAACAAGATACAACAACCCAAAGGGTGAGGTTTTAATGACTATTCCTTTAGGGAAGTTCATCTCATGCCCCTGGAAATAAATATAGATAGCTGATCACAGCCGTTTCTGACAGCTGTTGCTGGGTTGACCTTGTGCTGAAGAGCTGAAGTGGTTGCACTGTATCTACAATAGAAATACTGTTCTTGCATCGAAAGTCTTAGAGCTCTTAAGTGGAAAGGGGCAGAATGCCAAGTGATTGGTCGGATGATAATGGAAGGTTCACTGGCTTTGGCACTGAAGCAGAACAGATCACTAATAAGTTCTTAGTCATCCATCTGTTTTGTCTTTTTGTAAAACCACACCGGAGGTACAGCCTATGCCTGGCCGCATGTTTCTGTAATGAAGGGATACATGAATGTGGAGAGTGTACACTCACACAATCCTAACTTGGAAAATTAACCAATAGATGACTCTGTTTTGTTTGGATTTAAGAACCACATGAAAACATGTTCGGTGAACCATCACGTCTGATTACTTGTTTTGGCCATCCCCTTTGAACCTCATTTGAAATTCACTTGGGTTTTCAACTTGACTATAGGAAAAAGAGTAGAGAAAAGCATACAGCATTGCCTTATTTTGGCACATGTATGCAACTTTGAATCCAACACTGCACAGCCAGCCAAAAATGTAAGACAATGTTCCAGTAAGTTGGCTGAAAGAGCCTGTTTTGAACTGTTGCATCAAGGGGAGACCCTGGGTTATATTCCGTGCGACTCGAATATCATGAAATGGGGATGTAAAAAGGCCTCCCTCTCCATAAACGGGGTGCTCAAGCTTTACAGCTCAGAGGCCATGTTGTTTCCTTCAAATCCCTTCTGCATGTGCTCCTCTCTGTTTTAGCAAATGGCACTAGGTCGAGCTCTTAAGATCCCACTTTGCGGCTTTCCGTCTTCCAGAGAGGAAAAGAGCAGTAATGTTACAAGGCCAAATCCCTGTTTTGATCATCTTTCAGGACGAGCAACAGGCACATTTTACAATTCAGTACCGCTTTTGACTGTGCACATTTGACGGTCCTCCAGAAAACTATTTCCCTTTTCACCTTTTTGGGTGCTTCTACTCGTGTCGGAGAAGACCTCAAAGTAAAGCCATAGAATGTGGCTTAAGTGTGGATAACATAACCACATTCCTGACTGAGGACACACACAAACACAAAGGAAAGAGGCCCCAAGTTTCAATTGGGAGGATAAATGCATTCAGAATATGTCCTGTGTAATGCACCCATCTCTGGAAGGGGGGCTTAGTCTATTCAAATGTAAAGATATCGCTGTAAAATCTTCCAAATGACTGAAATTCAGATGTGTCCCATATCGAAGTCTAACAACAGCCAGAATTAATCAAGTGCTGACGACTAACAGAGTAGTACTATCCCTAACCAAATAACTTAGTTAGACAACACTTAAGTTTACAACACTTAAGTTTCATGATGAGAGAGGGAGCATTTACACACAAGGTGGTGGCTAAACAGATGGAAAATATAACATATTTGCTGGCCACAGGAAAGGTCTGATGATTTCAGCGCCATATTTCATCAGCTCACGTAGTCCAGATCATGAGGAAATTACTCATCGTATCAACTCACACAAGTCCAACTGACAAGATTACTGTAGGCTCCGGATGCAGCCCACTGCTAATAATCACTGTTCTCTGCCCAATTGAACTCTGTTGGAAAAGTGAACATAACCTTTGTCATAGTTTGTTGTTTAGTCATTCTGTGTAATTGACATCAATGACTTACTCAAAGCTTGAGCCAAGAACTAGGGCTACAGCTTTGCTAAAATACTATAGAATGAGTTTTATTAAGGTGCATATTAGATCAGCACCACAGTATCAGCCCAGGCAGTAACCATTAATAATGGACGAATAACTGCCTATTTAAGCACTGATTGTGACCTGGTTAGAATAACAAACCAATAAACTGCAGGCCTGTTATGGTATTAGTCCAGAGACAATGTGTGAAATGTGACTCCATTTAGTTTTTGTCATTCAGACCTCAGCTCAAATTCAAGTCTGTATGCTTGGGTTATGACAGGTACTGCTCTGGGGCGCGACGTTTTGCTAAAATAAAGAGCACATCAAAGAGCCGAGTGCTCAGGTCCTAGTGATAGATGAAGTGTTGGCTTGTCTTGGCTACTTGTTTTCCTGCTCTTTTCTATTTGTTTTGGAGTTTGGGTTTGGTGGAAAACAGATACGCTATGTTCCTCTGAGAGAGGAGAGAGAGCTTGATGGAGCTCCCCTCTGTACAGAATGTCTCCTCGGTTTGCTCAGGGAGTTGGGGAGAAGAGAGCCTTCCTCCAGACTATGCTGTGGTGGTGCACTCTGCTCTGCACTCCAGCACAGCACATTTGGAGGGATGTTATGTAAAGGAAATGGAGAGCATAGCCGAGCCATGAGTCATGCTGTTTACTGGTAAGAACTAGGACGAGCGGCAGGGAATCACACCCTCCCAAACTGACGTTTCCTGGAAAATCACGTTGTTCCGCAGGGTAGAAGGAAAAGTACAGGAAACGGCTGGCATACCCGCCGGAACTTTTTTGCGGAAAAGGGAGGAAAGGTAGATATCTGAGCGAGGCGACTTTCCAACTGTGGACATAGGGATTGAAAAGAATGTCAAGTATGCACACAACAAAGACAAAGCTGTCCAGTTATTACCTAACTAAAGCCATTCCATAGTACACATTGAATAACAATGAAAATCAATGAGGGAAAGAAATACTATTTCATTTTCCAACTTCAAATAACAAAGGAGTTTAGGAGTCATTAATTCCATCCCGGCTCTCCATTAAGTTGTTAATATTCTTATTCAGTCTGAGTACCCAAGTTCTCAGATGTAAAAGTGAGAAAGTTCAGGACATTTCTCCTTGTTTACTGTATACCACCTAATACCATAATTACAAAAACAAGACACTTTACTCGAGACGATCCCTCCACACCCCAGGCCACAGTGTGGCGAGAGCATTGGTCTGAGATCCAGGAAGTCATCCAGAAAAGCAGGAATGGGCTGGGTGCAGATCCTGGTGGTTGGTACAACACAGGCACCTAAGAGGCACTTGTGGAGAGATGCCAATGTATATCTCTCCATGCTTCGGAGTAAACCTGTTAACGGGACTGTTAAACTGTACATGTAATACAGTACTGTAAATATTTTGGTTGTCTGTCATGTCTATGTAATTCTTATGACACGGTCTTTGTCTCTAGAAATAAATTATCAGAACACATTGTAAGGAAATTAAGTTAAACGTTTCACAGTTAAAAGTAACTTTACACATAAAAATATCTGACTTTGGTTTCCTTTTGAGTCATACCTTTTCACTAACCACAGTCATTTCACAACACACTGCAAAACCCACAATGACAACTGTGGGTTCTCTTACACCCCCTGAACACTCAATACTATGAAAACTGTGAGCATCACTAACCATTATGAGTATGTATACACCATATTGTCATGCTAAAATATTGGGTAGGGAAGTGAGAGAGCAGAAGATGATAGGCCCTCTCTCCTCCTCCAGACATCACATTGGTAACCAAGCCACGTGTTAACCTCATAACAGAGCATGGATATGATGCACTTGGTGTGGGAGGTCACCACCACCACATATACAGTTGAAGTCAGACGTTTACATACTGAGTTTAAATGTTTTTGGCTAAGGTGTATCCCAGTTCCTGACATTTAATACTAATAAAGATTCCCTGTCTTAGGTCAGTTAGAATCACCACTTTATTTTAAGAAAGTGAGATGTCAGAATAATAGTAGAGAGTGATTTATTTCAGCTTTTATTTCTTTCATCACATTCCCAATGGGTCAGAAGTTTACATACACTCAATTAGTATTTGGTAGCATTGCCTTTAAAATTGTTTAACTTGGATCAAACGTCTCAGGTAGCCTTCCACAAGCTTCCCACAATAAGTTGGGTGAATTTTGGCCCATTCCCCCTGACAGAGCTGGTACAACTGAGTCAGGTTTGTAGGCCTCCATGCTCACACACGCTTTTTCAGTTCTGCCCACAAATGTTCTATAGGATTGAAGTCAGGGCTTTGTGATAGCCACTCCTATACCTTGACTTTGTTGTCCTTAAGCCATTTTGCCACAACTTTGGAAGTATGCTTGGGGTCATTGTCCATTTGGAAGACCCATTTGCGACCAAGCTTTAACTTCCTGACTGATGTCTTGACATGTTGCTTCAATATATCCACATAATTTTTCTCCCTCATGAAGCCATCTATTTTGTGAAGTGCACCAGTCCCTCCTGCAGCAAAGCACACCCACAACATGATGTTGCCACTCCTGTGCTTCACGGTTGGGATGGTGTTCTTTGGCTTGCAAGCCTCCCCCTTTTTTCTCCAAACAAAACAATGGTCATTATGGCCAAACAGTTGTATTTCAGCCCAGATGACATATCTCCAAAAAGTACGATCTTTGTCCCCATGTGCAGTTGCAAACCGTAGTCTGGATTTTTTTATGGCGGTTTTGGCGCTGTGGCTTCTTTCTTGCTAAGCAGCCATTCAGATTATGTCGATAAAGGACTTGTTTTACTGTGGATATAAATACTTTTGTACCCGTTTCCTCCAGCATCTTCACAAGGTCCTTTGCTGTTGTTCTGGGATTGATTTGCACTTGTCACACCAAAATACGTTAATCTCTAGGAGACAGAATGTGTCTTCTTCCTGAGCGGTATGGCGGCTGCGTGGTCCAATGGTGTTTATACTTGCGTACTATTGCTTGTACAGATTAACATGGTACTTTCAGGCATTTGGAAATTGCTCCCAAGGATGAACCAGACTTGTGGAGGTCTACAATTTTTTGTCTGAGGTCTTGGCTGATTTCTTTTGATTTTCCCATGATGTCAAGCAGAGAGGGACTGAGTTTGAAGGTAGGCTTGAAATACATCCACAGAAATGGCAGGGTAGCCTAGTGGTTAGAGCGTTGTACTAGTAACCGGAAGTTTGCAAGTTCAAATCCCCGAGCTGACAAGGTACAAATCTGTCGTGCTGCCCCTGAACAGGCAGTTAACCCACTGTCCCTAGGCCGTCATTGAAAATAAGAATTTGTTCTTAACTGACTTGCCTAGTTAAATAAAGGTAAATAAAAAATACACCTCTAATAGACTCAAATGAAGTCAATTAGCCTAACAGAAGCTTCTAAAGCCATGACATTTTCTGGAATTTTCCAAGCTGTTTAAATGCACAGTCAACTTAATGTAGGTGAACTTCTGACCCACTGGAATTGTGATACAGTGAATTATAAGTAAATAATCTGTCTCTAAACAATTGTTGGAAAAATGACTTGCACAAAGTAGATGTCCTAACTGACTTGCCAAAACTATAGTTTGTTAACAAGAAATGTGTGGAGTGGTTGAAAAACGAGTTGTAATGACTCCAACCTAAGTGTATGTAAACTTCCGACTTCAACAGTGACTCGGGGCATAGGCAGCCTCTTCGATGAGATTTCAAGGCCCTCATACAATGTGGAAAGTATTGGATGAGAAAGGACTCCTCTCATATTTTCCATATAAATCACAATGACAGTAAAGTTCAAATGTCCAAGAATATGATCCCAGTCTGTAGACATGCAATCAGCACCAAAATATGAAATTGCTAAGGATTTCTTCTCTTTGTTAATTTTATAAAGCTGAGCAATGGGACCGAGGCAGAGAGAAAAAAATCAACATAGCAACAAGCTTTTTTTGTGTGAGTGTCATCTAAAAATGATTGCTTTGACAGCAGGCCCGTAGATTCAATTTCATATTGACCTGTGACACTGCGGCTTCCAAAAGAGATTCTGCTGAACCAGGGCCAACTATGGCACTCTCTCCTCTCTCTACTGTCAAACCAGGGTATAGGATAAATACTGAAATCACTGATACAGCACTAACAAATTGTTAGTGGGACTATCACTTGTTTTCCCAACAGGACAATGACCCAAAACACACCTCCAGGCATATTAATGCCCATGATTTTGGAATGAGATGTTCGAGGAGCAGATGTCCACATACTTTTGAAGTGTATTTAGGCATGACATAACATTTCAGCTTTTCATTTTTACTTAACTTGTAAACATATATATTTTTTTTTACAAATTTAAACAAACATAATTCCAATGTACCCCTTTTACCAAAGAGCACGATCTGTCTTTGCTATTCTGTCTACCAAAATATACTATGGCGTACCTTAGCAGCACAAACATAATTCCACTTTGACATTATGGGGCATTGTGTGTAGTAGGCCAGTGAAATCTCAATTTAATTAATTTTACATTCAGGCTGTAACAACAAAATGTGGTCAAGGGTGTGAATACTTTCTGAAGGCACTGTATATTTCAGATTCTATATAATAAACTGAACATAAACCTAACTTCTACAGTTTATACTACATTTAAGGAAAATAAAAACTGCCATACTTGTTGAAAATTACAGTAGCCCACACACTTACGGGTCTTGATATAGGAAAACAAGCTAATCGTAGAATTGCTCATGTGTGAAGCAAAGGCAACGTTTTAGAACTCGTCTCCATTACTGTTGTCCCCTTTACTATCCTCCTGGTGGTCTATCCCCATGTAACAGTATAACTTTAGTCCGTCCCCTCGCCCATACCCGGGCTCGAACCAGGGACCCTCTGCACACATCAACAACTGACACCCACGAAGCATCGGTTACACCCACACCATGCACTTTGACTCAGAATTCTAAAACCCAGACCATGTGTTGTTTCCTTACGTCGTAAATATAAAAGTATGCTACCGTATGCTATGTGGACAACGATATGGATATAGTAATTAATCGAAGATCTCTGAAAATACTACACTTATTCAAGTTATTAAGAGGCAGAAGTAAAACATATTACCATTCAAAATATTACAATTGGTAAATAGATGGAATAAAAAATAAATAGAAACAATTCGGAAAAACACGATTTGTTAAATTGTTACATTTTAACTTCAAGAGTGAAATAAGTTCATTCCAGGCGTTACACTACTCCAACACGTGTCCATATTGCAGAAAAATAATTGCAAATAACCATAAACGTTTGTAAATGGTTTCAAATTGAAGATAGGCCTACAAAATGTACCAAGTACGTTGATAACATGTAAATGAAATGTTTGTTTAAGCCCGATTTTACTTGTTGATACATGCGTAAAATCGAATCTGTCACCTTGATAGCATCAGCAATTCTAGAGAGGAATGTCAAAACATCTCCCAGAAAAGCGCTCGTACTCTCACCTTATGAACGCGGATATTTTCCGTCTGCAAAGCGTAAAGCTTGTGAAGTTACCGTCCTATACGGGTGGAAGTTACTTGTCGCGATTCTGAAAGGCGTCCAGCAGTCGAACCGAAATGTATCCCCGTACTAAATTAACTACAAAACAACAACAATGTATCAACATTCCACTCTGTGCTTCCGCAAGTATTCACGTCACCAATTCCTCGTGACCGCCCCCTCCATTCATGAAAATAACTTTCTGCTGACGTAAACGAGGCGGGAAACTAAGGGAAGCCAGAAATAGATGGTAGATGACTTTTGGGGAAATTGTCGAGATAATGTGTAGATTAAATCATTATTATACTAATTATGGCTATCCAACTATATGCTGTTAATACTTCACAGACAATGTCAGCACATGTTTTAGCTTTTTATATGCCAATTCAATAATTCCATGATTGCACAATGTTTGTTCTTCTGGTGACAAAATCAGTATGAGAGAAACCCTATTCCACATACTTCCCATAATTTATATTACAGAATTATAGGTAATCTGACCCTAAAGTTACTGCCTCACTGGTTAAGAGAAGAAACAGCGCCATCTGTCTTTACCAATGTCCTGTTCTTCCAACATTTATTTTGAGTTATGGATTTATTACAGGCTGCATAATGTTGAAGGCTCTGAGGCCAACTATAAACTTGCTTATTCTGCCTTCTTACTAACCACTTACGCTACTGCCCCAATACCATTCTCATGCAAGACAATATATAGTCTGAGAAGGGTGACAGACATTCTCTTAGGTGAAATGCTTTAGAAAAAAAACATGACACATCTCCAAAAATAAACTAGTAGTATCCCCCCAACGAAGGACTCCCACAACGTGCTTCTCAGTTGTTCTTGTTGTAAGTTTACAAGAACAAGTCCGGTCATACGCTGCATTAATGTTTTTAAACAGACAAATCAAATATTATTCTAAAAAACTGATTTACAAATTTTAATACTGCATGTTTCAAATGTGTATGTATGTGATATACATTAACAGCCTAACTCTAGGGCTCATCTCATTGAACATCCTCAAACTGAGCACAGAGTTGATAAGCAGTGCTGACATGCCTTAAGGCTGTGGTCTAATTGGCTTCCACAGTATTCACTTGCGTAAGGTTGCCACATATATTTAGATACACCAACAGACGTATTCAAACAATAAACATGCATTGCCTGCATTTACACAGGCATTCCAATTCTGGTCTTTTGCCCAATTATGGGCAAAAGATCCTATCTGATTAGTCAAAAGACCAGTTAGTGGCAAAAGATCAAAATTGGGCTGGCTGTGTAAATGCAACCATAGACTGCGCTGCAGAGGCTTGAGAATGGAAAAGGTCAAATTTAAATGGAAGGGTTGTAAATTACTGAATGATATTCATATAATAATCAACTTGCTCCTTACAATATGCATTCATACATTGGTTCAAATCAGGATGTCTTTAGTGAGGACCTGTCCATTACACTGTAAACAATAAGAAAATAGATTCCCACTCATTTCCTAGCAAAGGAACTGACTAACTCCCATAGAGTTCACCCACTGTAGCTGGGCCTAGAGCCAGGAGGTTGGTGTATGGTTGTATTTCTGTGGAAGACCATTGCCAGGGGTGATTCAACACATGAGCGTTTTCCTCAGGAGAGGCATATGGACTAAATTGTACATTGATGTGCTGGGATCTCTCATGCAGAGTACAATAAAGTTGAAAGCAAATGCAGCTTTTGAGATGAGTAATTACTCAAGTTTGTGTTATGGGTGGTTCTCATTCTAAAGCAATGCCCAAACCTGCTTTATTAGAGCACATCTTGTCAACAGAATTAACATCAGGTTATGTTCGCAATAGTTTAATATGCCTCTGTAATCCCCCCCTGAGCATTCTTGTAATTAAAAATGTAATTGAATGTGCACTGTGGCATGGGATTGTTTGGCTTGGTGTGTAGTTGGGCTGTCTGCAATTCATTATTTTATTGATCATGTGGCGATTTATTAAAAAAGTGTGTCCCCCAGATGTTCCACTCCAGCAGTGTCGAAGCCTTTACCTGAGGCAGGTCTTGTCTGTTCATGTCTTTGTTTTGACTAAATCAATATTACACAGTAGTGTACTGGGATATGAAACAATAAAGATCAGAGGAGGTGTTAGCTTTTATGCCCACGATATCCCACCGATGATGTATGATGCCGAGCTCGGATAAAATGATCTAGAACAAAGAGCCCCCCGACTGTTTACAGAAGGTTGGAAAATGAACCTCCAGTACCCCAACAGACTGTTAATGATTAACATATAAATGATGACTTCACTAACTTCTTAAGTTTAGTTATTAGCAGGGTTTGGGAGTAACTGTTTACTTGTAAACTGATTACAAAAAAATAACTCATCAGTTAGGATACCAGCTATTTTGGGGGGGGGGAAACTAGCTGATTACTTCTAAATTCAGAAAGGACGTTTTCTCAATGACGTTCAATTCCTTTTTGTCATCTTCTAATGCCTCTTAAGGAGAAAGTAATCCAAACATAACTGAAAGTCATCAGATTTGGTGACTGAGTTTGGGTAATACAAAAGTTAAGTTACTGATTACAATTTTGGACAGATAACTTTAAATTAAGTCCATGGAGAACAAGAGCACCTCCTCCCAGCTGCCCACTGCACTGAGGCTAGGTAACACGGTCACCACCGATAAATCGATAATAATCTAAAACGTCAACAAGCATTTCTCAAGGGCTGGCCATGCCTTCCTCCTGGCTACTCCAACCTCGGCCAACAGCTCCCCCCCCCCCCCCCCCCCCGCAGCTACTCGCCCAAGCCTCCCCAGCTTCTCCTTTACCCAAATCCAGATAGCAGATCTTCTGAAAGAGCTGCAAAACCTGGACCCGTACAAATCAGCTGGGCTTAACAATCTGGACCCTCTATTTCTGAAACTATCCGCCGCCATTGTCGCAACCCCTATTGCCAACCTGTTCAACCTCTCTTTCATATCGTCTGAGATCCCCAAGGACTGGAAAGCTGCCGCGGTCATCCCCCTCTTCAAAGGGGGAGACACCCTGGACCCAAACTGTTACAGACCTATATCAATCCTGCCCTGCCTATCTAAGGTCTTCGAAAGCCAAGTCAACAAACAGATCACTGACCATCACGGTGACCGGCTCGGAAACCAGATTGCACAGTGGAGAAGGTACGGTGGGATTCGAGATGGTCAGTGATCTGCACCTGTGACCGGCTCGGAAACCAGATTGCACAGTGGAGAAGGTACGGTGGGATTCGAGATGGTCAGTGATCTGCACCTGTGACCGGCTCGGAAACCAGATTGCACAGTGGAGAAGGTGCGGTGGGATTCGAGATGGTCAGTGATCTGTTTGTTGACTTGGCTTTCGAAGACCTTTCCAGTCCTCAGCCACGCTAAAGGTACTAAACGATATCATAACCGCCATCGATAAAAGACAGTACTGCGCAGCCGTTTTCATCGACCTGGTCAAGGCTTTCGACTCTGTCAATCACCATATTCTTATCGGCAGACTCAGTAGCCTCAGTTTTTCTAATGACTGCCTTGCCTGGTTCTCCAACTACTTTGCAGACAGAGTTCAGTGTGTCAAATCGGAGGGCATGTTGTCCGGTCCTCTGGCAGTCTCTATGGGGGTGCCACAGGGTTCAATTCTCGGCCGACTCTTTTCTCTGTATATATCAATGATGTTGCTCTTGCTGTGGGTGATTCCCTGATCCACCTCTACGCAGACGACACCATTCTGTATACTTCTGGCCCTTCCTTGGACACTGTGCTATCTAACCTCCAAACGATCTTCAATGCCATACAACACTCCTTCCGTGGCCTCCAACTGCTCTTAAATGCTAGTAAAACCAAATGCATGCTTTTCAACCGTTCGCTGCCTGAACCCGCACGCCCGACTAGCATCACCACCCTGGATGGTTCCGACCTAGAATATGTGGAAATCTATAAGTACCTAGGTGTCTGGCTAGACTGTAAACTCTCTTTCCAGACTCATATCAAACATCTCCAATCCAAAATCAAATCTAGAATCGGCTTTCTATTTCGCAACAAAGCCTCCTTCACTCACGCCGCCAAACTTACCCTAGTAAAACTGACTATCCTACCGATCCTCGACTTCGGCGATGTCATCTACAAAATGGCTTCTAATACTCTACTCAGCAAACTGGATGCAATTTATCACAGTGCCATCCGCTTTGTTACTAAAGCACCTTATACCACCCCCCACTGCGACCTGTATACTCTAGTCGGCTGGCCCTCGCTACATATTCGTCGCCAGGTCATCTACAAGTCCGTGCTAGGTAAAGCTCCGCCTTATCTCAGTTCACTGGTCACGATGGCAACACCCCCCCGTAGCACGCGCTCCAGCAGGTGTATCTCACTGATCATCCCGAAAGCCAACACATCATTCGGCCGCCTTTCCTTCCAGTTCTCTGCTGCCTGTGACTGGAATGAGTTGGAGACTTTTATCTCCCTCACCAACTTTAAACATCTGCTATCTGAGCAGCTAACCGATTGCTGCAGCTGTACATAGTCCATCGGTAAATAGCCCACCCAATTGACCTACCTTATCCCCATAATGTTTTTATTTATTTACTTTTCTGCTCTTTTGCACACCAGTATCTCTATCTGCACATGACCATCTGATCATTTATCTCTCCAGTGTTCATCTGCTAAATTGTAATTATTCGCCTACCTCCTCATGCCTTTTGCACACAATGTATATAGACTCTTTTTAAAATGATTTTAAAACAAAATCTACTGTTATTGACTTGTTTATTGTTTACTCCATGTGTAACTCTGTGTTGCTGTCTGTTCACACTGCTATGCTTTATCTTGGCCAGGTCGCAGTTGTAAATGAGAACTTGTTCTCAACTAGCCTACCTGGTTAAATAAAGGTGAAATAAAAAAATAAAAAAATAAAAAATGATATTATATTATACATATTACAAAGAAAGTAGCCTACTCAACCCTGGGTACTGAGTAAAACAAATTAAAAGGTTTGCAATTGTCATAGCAATATGACTACAACTTTGACTTTAGCTTCCTGAGGTGCAAACAAAATGGGAGATTCTGTTTTGGGTGGATTTCTCCTTAAAAACATTGACTCATAGTCACCCATGAGTTGTTTCTGAAGAAACAGACTACTCACAAACTGTTTTTTCAGGTTTGTGGACTTCCCATGTGACACAGGATTTATATTTGGAACATGACTAAGCATTCCACTGATTTGTCCAAAATATGTGTAATATTAAAAACACTTTATACACTGTCAGGTTACAGGTTACAGGGCTATGGAAACATGTGGTGAAGCAGTTTCAGTTTGTGTTAGTAGTCTGCTATGAAAGACTGGTATTCAGCAATATAGTCTCTGAATAAGATGTAGGCTAGTTTGTTGCTATTAGAGAAAGTGTCAAACATGTCTGATGTAATAGCATGGAGAATACTGTAACAGTGTCGCATGTAGGATAAATGGCTAATGTTTTGGTTTGGGAATAGTAAGGCTTTGTTATGCACTATAATGGTGTCATCAGATAAATGGAATGTGTAACATGAAAGGAGAGCACAATTGCCATGCCGTTTAAAGTAGTAACTTTAACCAGATACAAGAACTAAGGCATTTTCACTAACAAGGCTAGATTACAAGCACATGTTTTTTTCCCCAATATGTGCTTTACAGTGTGTGCCTTTCTGGGTGACAGGTCTGTTTTCTTTGTCTGGCACAAGCAGTAATGTATGTTTCCATGCCTGACATCATTGTGAGGATTCTTGGAAACCTTATTCCTTTTCCAAAGCTTTTAGGCAAATAGTGCCACCCATAACAACACCCACTGCCAGACATTATTACACTTTGCCTAGGCCTACTTGTGAAACTGGGGAAATTACATTATAGGATAAATACAATTACAATGGGAACATTAGTCATACATGATTTTAATGAAAAATATCTAAATACATTTTGATTAATAACACAATGCAGATGTTTCTATCCTTATTAGTCTATAGCCTAATCTTCATTTAGTTTGTGATCTACACAGTACCAGCACATTTTTCAACCTCGAGAGGCTGAAGAAATTCGGCTTGTCACCAAAAGCACTCACAAACTTCTACAGATGCACAATCGAGAGCATCCTGTCGGGCTGTATCACCGCCTGGTACGGCAACTGCTCCGCCCACAACCGTAAGGCTCTCCAGAGGGTAGTGAGGTCTGCACAACGCATCACCGGGGGCAAACTACCTGCCCTCCATGACACCTACACCACCCGATGTCACAGGAAGTCCATAAAGATCATCAAGGACAACAACCACCCGAACCGCTGCCTGTTCACCCCGCTATCATCCAGAAGGCGAGGTCAGTACAGGTGCATCAAAGCTGGGACCGAGAGACTGAAAAACAACTTCTATCTCAACAGCCACCACTAACATTGAGTGGCTGCTGCCAACACACTGACTCAACTCCAGCCACATTAATCATGGGAATGGATGGGAATTGATGTAAAATATATCACTAGCCACTTTAAACAATGCTACTTAATATAATGTTTACATACCCTACATTATTCATCTCATATGTATACGTATATACTGTACTCTATATCATCTACTGCATCTTTATGTAATACATGTATCACTAGCCACTTTAAACTATGCCACTTTGTTTACATACTCATCTCATATGTATATACTGTACTCGATACCATCTACTGCATCTTGCCTATGCCGCTCTGTACCATCACTCATTCATATATATTTATGTACATATTCTTTATCCCTTTACACTTGTGTGTATAAGGTAGTAGTTTTGGAATTGTAGCTAGATTACTCGTTGGTTATTACTGCATTGTCGGAACTAGAAGCACAAGCATTTCGCTACCCTCGCATTAACATCTGCTAACCATGTGTATGTGACAAATAAAATTTGATTTGATTTGATGTTCTTCAACGATTACCATTGCACGGGCGGGACTTCCGTTCGAGACGCGGGAACTTCCGTTCGGGAATACAACATGGAAGTGAGAACGGGTCTATTTCTTTTTGATATTCAATAGTTTGCAATTCCAACAGTCAGTCATAATTACCCATGCATATTGGAAAC
The DNA here is from genome assembly GCF_002021735.2 of Oncorhynchus kisutch. Classification (NCBI taxonomy): domain Eukaryota; kingdom Metazoa; phylum Chordata; class Actinopteri; order Salmoniformes; family Salmonidae; genus Oncorhynchus; species Oncorhynchus kisutch. The sequence continues at coordinate 71,954,805 of NC_034179.2, forward strand.
GAACTAACACGTAGTTGTTTATCTAACCAGCTTTTTCCGATGTAATTGCTTGTAGCTAGTTACTAGCTAACTCACATACCGGTAACCTTAGGTAGCCGCTGTCTATAATGCTTCACAATAACAGTAACGTTAGTTCGCGAGCTAATAGCTGCTGCTTAGCCCTTTCAGTTTGACAAATGCCAAAGATTTTAGGCACTTTTTGTGGATAAATCCGTTATCGTGATGTAAAAATGCTTTACAAATCGGCAGCCTCGATGTTGAGATGAGATAATTATTTATCGACCAGTTTCCAGGTAGCTATGCTAACTAGCTATCTGTGTGTCTCACGTTAATCTCTGCACCCACACAGTACATGATTTGGCAGTGAGTGTACATGATGAATCGTCCCAAGCCTACAACGATCAGGCGGCCTAGTGCTGCAAAGCCCTCAGGTATGTACAGTATCTAGCTATGTGCACCCACTTTATCTTACTTTTGTCAAACATACAATAATATTACAAGTGTTTCTCTTCAAAATATTGCCAATAGGTCACCCTCCTCCTGGAGATTTCATAGCATTGGGGTCAAAGAGTGGCGGAGAGTCCAAAGCACCTGCAGTTCTCCTTAAGCCAGCGTCCACCTTACCCACTGACCGTAAACGAGAGACTTCCTCGTCACTTCCATCCTCCTCTGGCCTATCCGGCCTCGTTAAGCGCCCCAAGATCTCCTCTACCCCTCCTGTCAGCGCCCTAGGACGACTGGCTGATGTGGCAGCAGTGGACAAAAGGGCTATATCGCCTTCGATCAAGGAGCCCTCAGTGGTGCCCATAGAAGGTAGGAAACAGTTTCAATTCAAATATGTTTTTCAGTGGAATAGGTTGTGGTGAATCCTGTGTCTGTGATGTGCTGTGACTGTGCATATTATTAACACAATGGTTCTCTTACAGTCCCCCCAGCAGTGCTCCTGGATGAGATTGAGAATGCAGAGCAGGATGGAAATGATGATCGCATTGAAGGGGTGCTCTGTGGAGCTGTCAAACAGCTGAAGATGAACCGGGCCAAACCTGACATAACACTATACCTCAGCCTCATGTTCCTGGCCAAGATTAAGCCCAATCTCTTCGCCACTGAAGGCATTATTGAGGTGAGATTTGAAACCCAACATTTTACAATCAGTTCCATACCGTTGTTATACAGATTGGTTCATGACTTTCTCTATCTGTCCGCGGACAGGCCTTGTGCAGTCTCCTTCGCCGGGATGCCTCCATCAACTTCAAAGCAAAGGGCAACAGTCTGGTGTCTGTGCTAGCTTGCAACCTGCTGATGGCAGCCTATGAGGAGGATGAGAACTGGCCAGAGATCTTTGTCAAAGTGAGAATCACTCTTCATTCCTATTGGATTTCTGTTTGTATTCTAGCTGCATTGTTACCACTGTTGTGCGCTCTTTAACATGTTCTTGTTATTTTCAGGTGTACATTGAGGACTCTTTGGGGGAGCGAATTTGGGTAGACAGTTCCCATTGTAAGAATTTTGTGGACAATATCCAGACTGCCTTCAGTACCAAAATGCCCCCAAAGAGTATGCTGCTGCAGTTGCAGACTGACACTGGCCGCTCCGGTGGAGATATCAGTGCAGGTATAGTACTGTATGTACAGTTTAAGGTGGAAGTTTACATACATACACTTAAGTTGGAGTCATTAAAACTTGTTTTTCAACCACTCTACAAATTTCTTGTTCACAAACTATAGTTTTGGCAATTCAGCTAGGACATCTACTTTGTGTACAGCAAAGGACCATGTGAAGATGCTGGAAAAAACGGGTACAAAAATATCTATATCTACAGTAAAACAAGTCATATATCAACATAACTTGAAAGGCCGCTCAACAAAGAAGAAGCCACTGCTCCAAAACCGCCATAAAAAAGCCAGACTACGGTGTGCAACAGCAAATGGGGACAAAGATTGTACTTTTTGGAGAAATGTCCTCTGGTCTGATGAAACAAAAATAGAACTGTTTGGCCTTAATGACCATCGTTATATTTGGAGGAAAAGGGAGAGGCTTGCAAGCCGAAGAACACATCCCTACCGTGAAGCACGGGGGTGGCAGCATCATGTTGTGGGTTTGCTTTGCTGCAGGAGGGACTGGTGCACTTCACAAAATAGATGACATCATGAGGGAGAAAAATTATGTGGATATATTGAAGCAACATGTCAAGACATCAGTTAAAGCTTGGTCGCAAATGGGTCTTCCAAATGGACAATGACCCCAAGCATACTTCCAAAGTTGTGGCAAAATGGCTTAAGGACAACAAAGTCAAGGTATAGGAGTGGCTATCACAAAGCCCTGACTTCAATCCTATAGAAAATGTGTGGGCAGAACTGAAAAAGCATGTGCGAGCAAGGAGGCCTACAACCCTGTCTCAGTTACACCAGCTATGTCAGGAGGAATGGGCCAAAATTCACCCAACTTATTGTGGGAAGCTTGTGGAAGGCTATCTGAAACGCTTGACCAAGGTTAAACAATTTAAAGGCAGTGCTACCAAACACTAATTGAGTGTATGTAAACTTCTGACCCACTGAGAATGTGATGAAAGAAATAAAAGCTGGAATAAATCCTTCTCTCCACTATTATTCTGACATTTCACATTCTTAAAATAAAGTGGTGATTCTAACTGACCTAAAACAGGGACTTTTTACTAGGATTAAATGTCAGGAATTGTTAAACTGAGTTTAAATGTATTTGGCTAAGGTGTATGTAAACTTCCGACTTCAGGTGTGAATCCTGTGACATTGGATTTGACTCTTAATCATTACTACGTCATTTAACATTGGGCGGTAGCCTAGCGGTTAAGAGCGTTGGGACAGTAACCAAAATGTTGCTGGTTCGAATCCCCAAGCCGACTAGGTGAAAAGTCTGTCTTTGCCCTTGAGCAAGGCACTTAACCTTAATTGCTCTTCTGAGTCGCTCTGGATATGAGTGTCTGCTAAATGACTAGAATGTCAACCCTCCAGGGAGCAGTCCTCACCCCTCCACCCCAGATGAGGATGACAGCCAGACCGAATTGCTGATTGCTGAGGAGAAACTTAGTCCTGAAGATGATGGACAAGTTATGCCAAGGTATTTGGGCAAAGGCTACTACATATACAGTAGCAGTAATATATTGATTGCCTGTCTGTATTGTCTGTCTGTTTCTACTTAGACCGATCCGTTTATTGGACAGTTTGTGTTCATTCACTCTTCATCTCATTGTAGGTACGAGGAGCTGTCTGAGAGTGTGGAGGACTATGTTCTAGATGTCCTGAAGGACCAGTTGAACCGCAGGCAGCCCATGGACAATGTGTCCCGTAACCTGCTGCGTCTGCTCACTGCCACCTGTGGCTACAAGGAGGTGCGGCTTATGGCTGTGCAGAGGCTAGAGATGTGGCTGCAGAATCCAAAGGTGAGAGGAGGAGTAACACTCGGCTACCCACATCACCATCGCTAGTTGACAGGAATCATCATTTCATTGGCAGTTGTGGTCTAAAGTGGACATTAGAGCCATCTCCTTCCAAACTCAAATCTAACATGTAAATGCATCTGTTCGCATGAAATTGAATCTGACAGTGAACTAGTGTTCTGTTATGTATAATGAAGCCTTTTGTCTGCAGCTGACCCGTCCAGCTCAGGACCTTCTCATGTCTCTCTGTATGAACTGCAACTCCCATGGAGCGGACGACATGGAGGTGATCTCCAACCTCATCAAGATCCGCCTGAAACCTAAAGTCATCCTCAATCACTACATGCTCTGTGTCAGGTCTGCAGGTCTTCTCTTGTGGCCATATGATTTAGTTTGGATAGTCCCCTACACATGGTTTATAGATGTTCAACCAAGTACGCAGGGGCCTCAACCACAAAACCTTACCCTAACCCAAGCTTCATGTCCTCATCCTGGTTCAATCCAAACCTCAACCCTAACAAGTTGTTGCATATCAACATACTTGATGTGTTCAATGTTGTTAGTTTGAACATCCTATAGGGGACCATATATATTTCAAAAGCCTTGGTGCAGAGCGCTTTGTTCATACACTTAACTGTGCTGTTTGGCCTTTGATTACCAGGGAGCTACTGAATGCACACAAAGACAACCTGGGAACTATGGTGAAGCTGGTGATCTTCAACGAGCTGTCCAATGCCAGGAACCCCAACAACATGCAAGTCCTTCACACACTGCTCCAGCACAGCCCAGAGCAGGCCCCTAAGGTGAGGGAGTATTCTGTGCTGACATGACAGCTGGGGGAAAAGAAGAAAAAAAATGTTACTGTGGGGAAAGTAAATATATGTGGTTCACAGTGCTCGAAATTAAGGCTTGTCTGGGGCAAATTTAAAAATAAAAAAAAACATAAAAAATGAATGTTGGTCAACCAGAATATAGATTTTAGTTGTCCGAATGGACAAGTAGAAAAATCAATATCAAACAATTGACATTCTGAGTAAATTGCCTATATTCCTATTTGCTAAAGCCTATTTCAATCAATATGTTTTATTTACACAAAGCAAGAGAACAGTGTAGACAGAGCTAACGCCTCGATCACACCAACAGTGTCGTTGCGCCAAATGGTACATCATCTGGATATGTGTGCAACAAAAGTTAAACATTCACCTTCTGCTACCATTTCTGTCAAGCCCTCTACGCATACATTTTTTTGCATACGTTTGATAAATCCAACGTATGCACCACACAGAACGCACTGCAACTGCCTCTACAATGCAATGCTGCAAGGCAAACGCAGCGGTCCAGGAATGTACTTCTGTTGTACTAAAACGCAATGATACTGTTGGTGTGATCGAGGTGTAAGAGTCTGACCAAAGCAGCACAAAATATCCAGTCAGAATATATATATTCTTCTCTCTCTCTCTCGAATGTCAGATGATCTGGGCCAATAGCCAAAGTCTATTTATATAGAGGACACTCCAGTGTCTTATTGTTATAGAAGCCCACATTTTCATTTGATATTAATGACTTTCTAGTTTTCTCCTGCCGTGCTATTTCATGATCGCAAAGTTTTTAAGTTGCTTTTGAATAACTCCAAAACAGGGGAGGCCTAAGGTAATAATGAGAGATGTCACGAACTGGCTCAAAGCCCGTGACAAAAGGGAGACAACGTGGAGATAAGGAGTAACAAAACATATATTTATTAAGTAAACTAAGTACAATATGCAATGGTGTGTGTAATCAGTAGTGGAAGTGAGTGTTTTGCTTGTATGAATGTGATAATGCAGGGTGTTGAAAGGTGCCAAATCAAACAACCAAAAACCACCAAGATACACAAGAAAAGCTTTAAAGGTGTCTGCATGGAGAGAGTCTCTTCCATGAATGGGGAAGTGGTGTATTTATCCTGGGACACACCGGGCCCAGGTGTTTCCCATGTAGCTGACGACCTCTCAACTCCGCCCACCGGCATCCTAATAAGGAAACAAGAACAAAGAGAGAATACGGCAGACAGAGTGGGAGGGTCGTCACAGAGAGATAAAAAATAATAGCAAGATATAAAGATCAAATGAGTATTTTGAACAAACCTTACAGTTGAGCAAAGAATTAAAAGACAGAAATGATCCATGCATGTGAGGCTGGCGGAAAAAAGTTGCGAACCAACTAATTAAAGTATCATAAAGCATTAAGTCCAATTAAAGTTATGAAGACTGTTTTCCAAACGATTCTAATAAAGTATTTAAATGTCCTAAATGGGAATAATTCTGAAAGTCAGGAGTCTATGCTATTCTCAATCACAGATTTATTTTAGGCCACAGAGTGAAATTGAGCGAACAATACCGAGATCGGAAAATCTAATGATGAGTCCAAAAAACTTATGCTACAGCGGAGGAAAGCTTATGAAATAAATGATGCAGTGTGTGCAACCTACCTACAACGTATAAAGTATCCACGGCCTAATAAGAGAGGAAGATGAGGGAATATATGCGAATCAGTTTGTAATTATCCAGTTCTGAGGAAAGCAGAGTTGCTCTGGAGCCCATGATGAGTTACATCCCATCATATGATGCAACAAGAGCACAGCCAGCATGGCTCGTTGACTGTCACTCGCTCCATCTGCCCGCTCACAGACACACAGATGGCCAGAAAGGCCTAGGCTACTACACATTTATTTTTTGCCCCAGCTCCACCTGAGTGGAATAGGCTATTCGACAAAGATTTGTCTCCCTAAATATCTTTTGTCTATGTCATGATTTTGCTCGTCCCTCCTGTAGCATGCGATCCAAATGCTTAGCAGTCTTCAAACCAGTATTAACCGGGCTACACACGGCTGTACCTTTCCTCTAATACAGGACTAGAGAAGGCAAAGTACACTACATTCCGATTTTTCAGGGGGTGCTGCAGCATCCTCAGCACCCCTACTTCCCGTTGTTATGCCCTTTTGGCCGATGGTGTTAGACTTTTGTTGGTGGGGGGGGGGGGGCATGTTGACATGTGACTTCAGCTTTCAGACAATTAAAACATTTAATGTCAAGCCCGGGTTAAGAAATGGACCTGTATAAGCTTTATTGGCTTTGGATTGAAGTGCACGTTTTTTTCTCGGATTGATCACACTTTTACTTTATTTTTAATAACTGAAACACAAGAGGGAGATGTTGTTTGGAAACTGCTTAAAGCTGTCCTCTCCCTTCTGAACCTCTCCTTAGTTCCTGGCCATGGTGTTCCAAGACCTGCTGACCAATAAGGATGATTACCTGCGTGCCTCTCGAGCGTTGCTGAGAGAGATCATCAAACAGACCAAGCACGAGATCAACTTCCAGTCCTTCTGCCTGGGTCTGATGCAGGAAAGGAAGGAGGCCACCTACGTCGACATGGAGTTCAAAGTGAGCTCATGATCTTTATATTACTCCCGCCTTGTCTCGGTCTCCTGTACCATTAAATAAATCACCCCCTACCTAGTTACATGTTCTTCTGTGCCTCTTCACCGATGAATAACTTCTGTGTTCTCTTTGGATCTGAGCTCATGCTCTCTGTCTGTTTTCCACAGGAACGCTTTGTGATCCAGGTGACAGACCTGCTCACGTGCTCCATGATGCTGGGCATCACAGCTCAGGTCAAGGAGGCTGGCGTTGCGTGGGACAAAGGAGAGAAGAAGAGTAAGTGTTTAGTTCTCTGGTTGTCGTCGATGTGGGCATTTTGAACATCCCTTTTGTCTGTTTCAGATCTGGATGGTCTGAGATCCTTTCAGAATAATATCGCTGCCATTCAGAGGGATGCTGTGTGGTGGCTTCACACTGTTGTTCCCACTATTGCCAAAGTGCCATCCAAGGACTATATACACTGGTATGTGTTTGGGAGTCTTCGTGCCACTTTGTTTGTTCAAAAAGATAAACATAGGAGGAGTTAATTAACATCCTACAATAGTTACTTAAGATAATATTCTACCAATGTAATGAAAATATACTTGTTTCTTTTCCCCAGTCTTCACAAGGTGCTTTTCACAGAGCAACCAGAGACCTACTACAAGTGGGATAACTGGCCCCCTGAGAGCGACAGAAAGTGAGCATCTCTACCCAACCTTTGTTTTAGATGAGTTTTATTTATGGCTGTCTGTCTGTCCCTGCTGTCTGTCCCTGCTGTCTGTCCCTGCTGTCTGTCCCTGCTGTCTGTCCCTGCTCCGTTGACATCACTTAAATGTTTTACCTCCGGCAGTTTCTTCCTGCGGCTGTGCTCTGAAGTGCCTCTGCTGGAGGACACTCTGATGCGTATCCTGGTCATCGGACTGTCCCGTGACCTGCCCCTGGGCCCGGCCGACGCCATGGAGCTGGCGGACCACCTGGTGAAGAGGGCGGCCGGGGTCCAGTCTGATGGTACAACATCTGCAACAGCAATGGGTAAGCAGAGATGACTTACATACAGTAGTTAACATTTTCATGAAAAGAGATGACATTGAGGGAACTTTGTTTATTTGGCTTTACATCAAGAGGGATATTTCGCTTGTTTCCTGGTTTTGCTTTTGTAGATCTGGATGTGTTGAGAGTAGAGCGGATCCAGCTGATTGACGCAGTGCTGAACCTGTGCACCTACCACCACCCAGAGAACATTCAGCTTCCTGCGGGGTATGCTGCTCTCTTTTAGTGTAATTAATGAACTTGCCAGCCAGCTTTGAGTTGATGTTTGTTTTCTGTAAATAACACATTTTATATTTTTCAAGCTATACTCCTCCGAACCTGGCGATAGCCACACTCTACTGGAAAGCGTGGCTCCTGCTACTTGTGGTGGCCGCTTTCAATCCACAGCAAATAGGTATGAGTCTCAATCAGGTTTCCCTACAAATCATCAGTGTATATATATTATAACCTTATATATTAGAACCTGTACCATGCAATCCAAATCGCATGTTACAATCAACCATGTATTTCTCTCCAGGCTTGGCTGCCTGGGACGGCTATCCCACACTGAAAATGCTCATGGAGATGGTCATGACAAAGTAAGTCACATGTATGAAACGTTTATCTGTTTAAACCAAACACATACCAGACTAACTACTCAACGAAGCTCATCTTTCTCCTCCCCCTTTTTCCTGCTTGGCAGTAACTACTCCTATCCTCCATGTACGGTGGCCGATGAGGAGACCAAGACCGAGATGATCAACAGGGAGCTGCAGGTGTCCCAGAGAGAGAAGCAGGAGATCCTGGCCTTCGAGAGCCACCTGGCGGCTGCCTCCACCAAGCAGACCATCACAGAGAGCAACAGCCTACTGCTGTCCCAGCTCACCAGTCTGGACCCACAGTAATACTCCTTTATACCTGCACCTTGTAGACTACTAAGCATACTACATGTAGAATCTCCATTGAATGGTCTTCTAAGGCCACAACTAGGCTTAAGCTGGGTCTGGGAAACTGACCCATTTTCATTCATTTGATAATAAGTGGTAATCTTACTTGTTTCTTTTTTCTAGGGGCCCCCCTCGCAAACCCCCACCCGCAGTCCAGGAGCAGGTGAAGAGCCTTAACCAGTCCCTTCGCCTGGGTCACCTCCTCTGTCGCTCTCGCAACCCTGACTTCCTGCTCAACATCATCCAGAGACAGGTAAACAAGAGCACATCCTCTCTTGCCAATAGAAAGTATTCTCTCTGGAAGGAACTCTACAACTGTGTTCTATGTTTTCCCCAGGCCTCCTCTCAGTCAATGCCCTGGCTGGCTGACCTGGTGCAGTCCAGTGAGGGGTCCTTAGACGTGCTGCCTGTGCAGTGCCTGTGTGAATTCCTGCTTCACGATGCTGCAGATGACAACTTGCCCATCGAGGATGACGAGGAAGGAGAGAGCAAAGAGCAGAGAGCCAAGAAAAGACAAGTATGCTGCCGTTTCTTAACAGCTATCATATTTTTTGTTTGTTCTGAATAGCTTTTGTGGTCAGAGAAATCACTGACTCCAGCATCTCAACGGATACACTTGTCATGTTTTATTTAATCCACACACTCTACACCAGAGGCAACAAAAGCAGCGGCAGCTCCTTGGACGGCTGCAGGATCTGCTGTTGGGTCCTAAAGCTGACGAACAGACCACGTGTGAGGTGTTGGACTACTTCCTGCGCCGCCTCAGCTCTTCTCAAGTGGCGTCAAGAGTCCTGGCTATGAAGGTGCATTATAAGAGACAGGACACACTAATGAGTGTTTCATTGATTTGCTGAGGAGATCTATTCATCTACTTTGGTTGATCTGCTGTTGTTCAGGGTCTGTCACTGGTGCTGACTGAGGGGGGTCTGAAGGATGGAGAGGAGAGGGACCAGCCCATGGAGGAGGACTCTAGAGATGCTGAGCTCCTGCCAGGATACCAGTGGCTCCTGCAGGACCTCCCCAAGCTGCCCCTGTTCGACAGCGTCCGGGGCATGACCTCCACCGCTCTGCAGCAGGTCAGTAGGGAACTGGTCTAGATCAGTATCTAGAAGAGAGCAGCATACCCCGCAGGAAGCTGAATGTTCTCTGGGTGGTGGTAGCCTCATTGTCAGGTTGTAGCTGACACAGACTTTTTTCGCTGAAGGGATGTGGTAAGAATGTGTGTTGTGTTTCTGTTCTTCCCCAGGCCATCCACATGGAGACAGACCCACAGACCATCAGCGCCTACCTCATCTACCTGTCCCAGCATGCACCAGTGGAGGAGCAGGCTTCTCACAATGACCTCGCTCTGGTAGCCCTGACACCTCTTATCCTCAGTCATACCTACAATTATTTACCTGGGTTATGTGTTCAGTCGAGCACCCCGTAGCAAAACGTTTTGCACGGACAACTAAAGTCTGTGTTTTTATTGAACAAGTTCAGGTAGTTTCAAAACGTTTTCTTCCCTACTGAACACGACCCTGTATTGCCTTCATAGTTAGATACTGAGGTGGGTTTGATTTGGGATCCTCTAGGATGTGGCCCGTCTGATTGTCGAGCGCTCCACCATCATGAACAGCCTGTTCTCAAAGTACTCCTGCCGGCCCGAGTCAGACGCCGTGCTCTCAGCCCTCATCTCCATCTTCTCGAGCTACATCAGGAGGATGAGGAAGACCAAGGAGGGAGAGGACCTCTACAGCTGGGTGAGGATTGGACCATTACTGGGAGGGGGTGGGGGGGGGGGTAACCTCACATTTTCTACATCTAAATGGAAGATGGTTTCAGACTGATGGTTTCATATTGGTAGACCCTTAGTGATCATTTCAACTAGAGGTGCTTGCTGTAAATACAGTTGTCACGGAAATTGCATTACTCCTTTGACCTTTGACTATTGAACTCTATAGTCAGAATCTCAGGACCAGGTGTTTCTGCGTTGGACCACAGGGGAGACAGCCACCATGCATATTCTGGTGGTCCATGCCATGGTCATTCTCCTGACGCTCGGGCCACCCAAAGGTATGTATCTCTGAATACCACACTTGTTGTTACAAACATGGCCTGTCTACTGTACCTCAGTCTCGGTTTTCAGTGTATAGTATGATTCATGTGTCTCTGTTCTCAGAGGAGAGTGACTTCTTCAACCTCCTGGACATCTGGTTCCCCGACAAGAAACCCCTCCCCACCGCCTTCCTGGTGGACACCTCCGAGGAGGCCCTGCTGCTACCTGATTGGTTGAAGCTGAGGATGATCCGGTCAGAGGTTTCACGATTGGTGGATGCAGGTACAAGTCCAAACACATTAAATGCATGCAGGTACAAGGGTATATGGTGTAGGTCTAACAGAGTAAAATACGACCGTGTATAAAAAAATATATAATTCTGGCATTTATGATACAATGTCTGTCCTCTGCAGCGCTGCAGGATCTGGAGCCCCAGCAGCTGCTGCTGTTTGTCCAGTCATTTGGCATCCCTGTGTCCAGTATGAGTAAACTGCTGCAGTACCTGGACCAGGCTGTATCCCACGACTCACAGACACTGGAACAGAACATAATGGACAAGAGTGAGAGAACTTGACCACAAACTATCCTACTACACTATATCTATGCCACGTGGATAATGTTTGCCTCAGTTATGTAGCTAGTGCTCATAGGATTTATTCCTAAGGATTCTGTGCATAAATCTGACTATTTAGCGCTGACGGTATGTTCTCTATTCCTGGTGTTTCTGCATGTCCTGTGCTACAGACTACATGGCTCATCTGGTGGAGGTGCAGCATGAGCGAGGTGCCACAGGGGGGCACACTTTCCACGGGTTGCTCAGCTCCTCTCTCCCTCCTCGCAGAGGTCAGTCAGGGAAAGGGGAATACTTAGTCAGTGGTACTACTGAATGCATTCAACTAAAATGTGTCTTCCGCATTTAACCCAACTCCTCTGAATCAGAGTGGTGCGGGGGGCTGCCTTAATCGACATCCACGTCTTCGGCACCCGGGGAACAGTGGGTTAACTGCCTTGCTCAGGGGCAGAACGATAGATTTGTACCTTGTCAGCTTGGGATTCAATCCAGCTACCTTTCGGTTACTGTCCCAACACTCCTACCCGCCAGGCTACCTGCCACCCCATACAGTCTCTTACTGCTACTACGTGATTACATTTGTTTATGCCTCTCTGTGTTACCTTTCTTATAAAAGTTTTGGAACAGCCCAGTATAAACACAGTTTTGGTATTTTGGGTCCATACCTGTCAATAACCGAAGACCCAGTTTAACCTTTAACGTTTAACCTTACAGATAGTACTGAGGTGAACAGAGCCAAAGTTACTGTGGAAACTCCTAGTGGCTCCTTGAAGATGAGAGCCAATCAGATCCCAGTGATTGAGCCTGAGGATGACCTCACCGGCATGTTGCTTCAGGTAGGAATATATCTCTGCCTGGAGATTGATGACACATTAATACCTGTCTGAAGTCTTTTTGAAGTTTATGGAGCAAATATTTTTTTCTCTCCGATTTCATCAACCATTTTCTTGTAGTTTGATAGACACACAAGGCTTTTTTAAGCATAACTGCACAAGTAGCCTACAGTGAAGTGATTGATTATCCTAGCTGACAGAGTTGTTTGGTTAGTACTATAGTCAGATCTACCACCTGTTTTTCAAAGTGCTGACTGAGGGTCTAATACCGGCCTCTGCCTTTGTCTCCACAGATGTTCCCTCTGAAGGTGGACCACCGCAGGCCCAGCCCCCCTACCCGGCCCCTCTCCCTGGCCCTGCAGCAGGCTCTGGCCAAAGAGCTGGTGCGTGCCAGACAGGGGGGGCACTCCCAGCAGGTTGGGGTGTCAGTGCGTCTCCTACAGGCTCTGGCTGCCCTGCTCAGCTCTGCCCACGCCGGGGCCCTCGTCATGGCCATGAACCGCAGCCACGCCCTGTCCTGCCCCATGCTGCGCCAGCTGCACCTCTACCAGGTATGATTGATTTACTCTGCTGTCCTTCTAGACAGTGCTGAATCTCTGTCTCTCTCTGTAGCCTATACATGTATGTGTTTTATCAGTCACCACTACGACAGAATACATGCATGTCTGTCATTACACCAAACAGATGTGAATGTATTGGGTTGTTTTCTCCTTCTCTCGGTCTTCCTCCATCTCTTCTACTCAGCGGCTGGTGTTGCAGGACGTGGCCTTCTCCTCTCTCTTCTTCAAGGCTGTCATGGAGATGATGACATGGTTGGAGAACCCGGCCGTGGAGGCGGGGCCGCTGCGGGCCTTGCTCAAGTCCTTCGCTGGACAGTATTCCCAGAAGCACCGGCTCACTGATGGTGGGTGCTCCTCATCATGTCCTTGGCTGCGTACAAAATTATACCCCATTGCACATATACAGTTGAAGTCGGAAGTTTACATACACCTTAGCTAAATACATTTAAACTCATTTTTTCACAATTCCTGACATTTAATCATAGTAGACATTCCCTGCCTTAGGTCAGTTAGGATCACCACTTTATTTTAAGAATGTGAAATAGTAGAGAGAATTAATTAATTCAGCTTTCATTTCTTTCATCACATTCCCAGTGGGTCAGAAGTTTATATACACTCAATTAGTGTTTGGTAGCATTGCCTTTAAATTGTTTAACTTGGGTCAAACGTTTCAAGTAGCCTTCCACAAGCTTCCCACAATAAGTTGGGTGAATTTTGACCCATTCCCCTGACAGAGCTTGTGTAACTGAGTCAGGATTGTAGGCCTCCTTGCTCACACATGCTTTTTCAGTTCTGCCCACAAATTGTCTATAGGATTGATGTCAGGGCTTTGTGATGGCCACTCCAATACCTTGACTTTGTTGTCCTTAAGCCATTTTTCCACAACTTTGGAAGTATGCTTGGGGTCATTGTCCATTTGGAAGACCCATTTCTGACCAAGCTTTAACTTCCTGACTGATGTCTTGAGATGTTGCTTCAATATATCCTCATACGTTTCATACCTCATGATGCCATCTATTTTGTGAAGTGCACCTGTCCCTCCTTCAGCAAAGCACACCCACAACATGATGCTGCCACCCCCGTGCTTCACGGTTGAGATGGTGTTCTTCGGCTTGCAAGCCTCCCCCTTTTTCCTCCAAACATAACAATGGTCATTATGGCCAAACAGTTGTATTTTTGTTTCCAAGGACCAGAGGACATTTCTCCAAAAAGTGTGATCTTTGTCCCCATGTGCAGTTGCAAACCGTAGTCTGGGTTTTTTATGGCGGTTTTCGAGCAGTGGCTTCTTCCTTGCTGAGGGCCCTTTCAGGTTATGTCGATATAGGACTCGTTTTACTGTGGATATAGATACTTTTGTACCTGTTTCCTCCAGCATCTTCACATGGTCCTTTGCTGTTGGTCTGAGATTGATTTGCACTTGTCGCACTAAAGTAGGTTCATCTCTAGGAGACCGAATGCGTCTCCTTCCTGAGCGGTATGACGACTGCGTGGTCCCATGGTTTTTATACTTGCGTACAATTGTTTGTACAGATGAACGTGGTACCTTCAGGCGTTTGGAAATTGCTCCCAAGGATGAACCAGACTTGTGGAGGTCCACAAATTGTTTTCTGAGGTCTTTGCTGATTTATTTTGATTTTCCCATGATGTCACGCAAAGAGGTACTGAGTTTGAAGGTAGGCCTTGAAATACATCCACAGGTACACCTCCAATTGACTCAAATGATGTCAATTAGCCTATCAGAAGCTTCTAAAGCCATGACATAATTTTCTGGAATTTTCCAAGCTGTTTAAAGGCACAGTCAACTTAGTGTATGTCAACTTCTGACCCACTGGAATTGTGATACAGTGAAATAATCTGTCTGTAAACAATTGTTGGAAAAATGACTTGTGTTATGCACAAAGTAGATGTCCTAACCGACTTGCCAAAACTATAGTTGGTTAACAAGAATTTTGTGGAGTGGTTGAAAAACGAGTTTCATTGACTCCAACCTAAGTGTATGTAAACTTCTGACTTCAACTGTATATATTTATGATACAGACACACATACTTGGGCCTAGTCACAGATGGTCAGGTAATCGACTGTTAACAGTGTGATGATAACTGATTTATGCCTATCCTCTGCAGTTCGTACAGGCTTCCTCCACCTGGCTGAGGCCCTGGCTTATCAGAGGGACTCCGAGGTGGCCGTGAGGGCTATAATCGCCACACTGAAGGCAGGGGAGAGATGTAATGCAGAGCCGGAACTGATAGGCAAAGGTATGGTACTTCTTTGCGTCGTTCACTCTCTCTCTCATGCTAGAACATCAACTATCCTCACTATTTCTGCTCCAGTTTGGATGTGGTGGCTGATGTTACTCAATTTCCCCAGATCTGTTTGTTTCATTGCCGCCTCTGAGTCTCTGTTTTTCCTTTGTTGACCTGTTCCTTTATGAGTTCATAAGCTCTTCTCTGAAACCAAACCAGACCAGCGGCTTCCAGTTTGTTTATGTCCAATATGGGCTCAGCTCTCCATCAAGCCCAGATGAAGGATGTTTTGACTTTAAACTGGTTGCGGCCAAGCTGGTGATCTAGGTTACGTTGAAATGCGATAATGGTAGTTGGTAGGTCATAGTTTTGGTGTGTGGTTTTTGACTTGCCCCTACAATGTTTTATTTTTCCTCTGAATCACAAGATTTTTCCTGAGCTCAGCATCATGGCCAGGTTGTTTAAAAAAAAAAGTTTTACTTCTGAATGTTCCACCATAGCTGAGGGAATGGCACAACCATCACATCACAGCTCGTAACACTCAGTACTGTTTGTTTGTTGGTCCCAGTGTTACAGGGGCTAGTGGAGGGGAAGTCTCCATATTTGGAGGAACTGCTGGCCTTGCTAATGACTATTGGAACAGAGACGGGGACCGGCTCTACCACCGCAGGCCCTGTTGCCATGGTGATAGCGCTGCTTCTCCAGGAGACTGAAGAGCAAGCTGTGAAAATGGAGGTGGATACAAACAAGTAAGCATGTAAATTCTATCACGCCTAAATCATCAAGACCTGTCTTTTTGCCCTTAGTCAAACAACAACATACAAATCTGGTTAACTGTGGCATTGGCATCTTATGTGTTTTGTAATGCCTTAGAAATATTACTATTGTATGTTTAATAATCAGCACTTTGTTTGACTGAGGGATTAGCCTGACCTTGAGTCTGTCCATCTATTCAATTCCCTTTCAGCAGCAGCTCCGAGGTGACAAAGACTGGGTCCAGCTCAGGGCTGCTTGTTGATTGGCTGGGACTTCTTGACCCTGAGGTCACATCTGTGTGTCCAGACCTTCAGCGGAAGCTGCTCTTTGCTCTCAACAAGGTAATCTCAGCGTGTGTGTGTGTGTGTGTGTGTGTGTGTGTGTGTACTTCACCACCTTACTTCATGTGGTTTATTCCAGGGTAAAGGAACTCCCTCCTACAGACCATACCTTCTGGCATTGCTGACCCATCAGTCCAACTGGACAACTCTTCATCAGTGCATCAGTGCTCTTCTCAGCAAGCAGCAAGACCAGCGGTCAGACAATATATCAATCCCAAATCATTACCTTCAGCAGTAGTAGTCACACTGACAGTGTTTCCCAAATAGTGAAAGTTGTATTGTAATATTCTGTAGTGGTGTTGTGTATGCTGTTCTCCAGACTGGACCCATCTTCTGCTCTGGACTTCCTGTGGGCCTGCAGTCACATCCCTCGTATCTGGCAGGGCCGGGACCAGAAGACCCCACAGGTAGCACGGTACACCAGGCTAGCCCTCAAATAATGACTTAAATTAATCCAGTCACATGACACAAACCAGAGAACACTATTCCCCCTCAGCCTGACTGCTTCCAACACCTCTCTCTTGTGCTCTCTCCCTCTCTCTCCAGAAACAGACAGATACGTTTGTCCTGCGTTTGAACCCGGAGGAGCTTATCAGTCTGGTGGACCTCATCATGTCAGAGTCTGAACTCAACAGCCGCGGCGACTCCTCGCCCCCTGCCAACGCCCCCGGCAACGCCAAGAGCACCCTGGACCACACCTTCTGCTCCCTCATCCAGTCACGGCTGCCCCTGCTCCACAGCTGTTGCCATGGCGACCTGGTGAGAGTGAAGAAAGTCTCGGAATACCTCATCAACTGCACAAAGAAATGGGGAGACAGGTATGGGTGGGTTGTTGGCTCTTGGACTGACATACTTAGTCAGGCTTGTCCAATGGGAATGTAATACTATTTACAGGGTGATCTGTTTGCTATGTGATCTACTTTAGACAGAGACGCCCTCTCTCTCTCAATACCCCATCTGTTCCTTCAGCAGCAGCAGACATGACACTCCATAATATTTTGGTCTCATAAGGTTCACTAAAGTGCCCACAGTTCATTTAGTTAGACATATTTTTCACCCTCCCTAATTAGCCCCAGTATTGAACTTTGTCTTTGGCCTCTTTTAAACTGAGCTGATAAACTTGGGGCCATATCACTAGATTACCCCCAGACGGAACAGATGAAATTCACAGACTGAATGTTCTGTCAGACACAACGCTGTGTGGACCAGGGGAAAGGCGATAATTAGGTCTATTGGTGTGAAATTAAAACGACCAGAAGTCGTGTGTTCTGTGATCTCTTTAAAAGCTCAGTGTATTATAATAAAGCCAAGAGGATTAGGGCTGCAGCTCTAAACGTGCTGCCTGTGTTGTGGATTCCTGCTCCGACTTAGCTGCCTGTCAGAGATCAGGGTGCAACTTCTCTTTGTGGAAGCCAAACCTTCTTTCATGAGTCTGCCTCTGGTTATTAAACCAATTTTAATGGGGAAACTCTGGCCAAGGTCAAGCAGCAAAATTATCTATCCAATTACAATATTTTTATGCACAGCTAAGCTGTCTTGTACAAATAGTTGCGACTGAAAACATGGGTTGCTTAAAACCCATCTTACAAAGCAGACTGTGTTTGGCCTTGTGTGGGATAAACATTTCCCTGTGTGATAGGCATTCTATTCAAAGCCTCTTCTTTTAAGGCTCATCGCTAGATTAGCTGGTGTTTATTCCAATTTACATGATGGTTGTTGAAGAGACAGTGGAATCTAACTATTGGTCAAGGTTGTTGCTGTTTATGGAAAACACCGCCAGTGATGACCAGTGAATACAAATCCTGTTGATTCGTAGACGGTCGTACATGTATGAGCCAACTAACTAGGCCTACATCAGACGAGAGCATTGTAGTAGGAGACCATTGGTACTGTCTGCTGTGTGGAAACTGTTGTCTGATGTTTGCTAGCTGACTCCATTGTGTGTTCCTTAGTGTGATGAGTAAGCGGTGCCAGAACCTCCTGCTCCAGCTCTACCTGCACTTCCCAGAGGTCATCCAGCACGTGACCTTACCTGACGCCACCCTGAGCAGTGAGGGGGCTGCCGACGGCACCACATGCAAGGTAGAGTAGACCTTCAGCTGGCTCAGTCGCTTAACTGTTTCTCAAAGCCGTTGGCTGGCACAGAAGCCGTCAGAGGTCTTAAGGACTGATGTGTGATCCCTCCCTCTCAGCACGACGTCCTGGTTCACCGTCTGGTCACGTTGCTAGGCGATACGGGAGACACAAAGTCGGCTGAGAACCGGATGTCAGACGCTAACCTGGCCTGCAGGAAGCTGGCTGTGTCCCACCCTGTCCTCCTCCTCAGGTGAACACCATGTTCATTACAAACATAGGACATATGAATTCATGCACCTCTTATGGTAGATTGTAGCTCCATAGCTACGATCACAGACGCTATTTAAAACCACCCTGTGAATGTTTTTGTTCTCACCTTTGCTGTAGTAAGGTGGAACGTCTGGAGAATGATCACAGCTTACCTTTCTTAACTTTCCAGACACTTGCCAATGATCGGAGCGCTTCTCCACGGACGCATCCACCTCAACTTCCAGGAGTTCCGGAGCCAGAACCACCTGACATTCTTCAGCAACGTGCTGGCCATCCTGGAGCTGTTGCAGCCATTAGTGTTCCACGGTGAACACCAGAGGGCGCTGCAGGACTGCCTGCTCTCCTTCATGAAGATCCTGCAGGTGAGGGAATGAACACGGAACGCACTCACAGATCAGCTTCAGGGTTTTCCAGTTGGTTTGGTGGCATTTGCTTGTGTTTTTCTTTTTAGCGTTTCAGAGTTATTTGACTTCTCATAGGTGGAGAAAGAATAGATTGTTGCCACTGCTACAGCTGTGGTTGGCTGGATATCTTGACTAGATCTAATGTGTTTTCGCAGAACAGTAGTATTTCTACAAGGTCAACTGCTTTGTGCATTAAAATAACTATCTTATTGATCATGTTAATAATGTTGTGGTCCATATTCCCTGCAGAACCTTAGGAGACCTCGTATGCATCCGTTGGCCGTCTTCAGTAAATATGTGCAGTTCATTCAGAAGTATATTACCCACGATGCAGCATCAGCCATTCCCTATCTACAGAAGCATTCCGATATCCTACAGTAAGTCATTGAACTGGGTTTTAAAAAAAAATATTATTGAGACATTCGGATTGGCAACACCATTGCATTAATGTTAGTTGTTATTTCACATTGTGTGGAGCAGCGAGGGAGTGACTTGTTTTTCTCTGTTTGTCCCACTAGGGGGCTCTCGTCAGAGCACCCTGACCTGCTGCTTAAGTCCCTGCTGGCTGGCCTCACCCTGCCTGTGAAGACTGGCTCCTCTGACAGCTCTGCAGAGGACAGAGATGGTAAGCTTATCCACTCGTGAAAACTTTGCCTTGAATGAAAAAACATAAGTGAACACATCAGCAATTTGGCAAATGAAAAAATGTATAATATATTAATGACACATTTTGACTGCATACAGATGCATATAAATCAACCATCTCGCTAAATGCAGTGTTTTTGACATGTCTCTGGGTTTCCTCTTATCAGATGAGTCGTCCTCTGGTTCCCTGCCCATGGTCAGTATCTCGGCCTCCGTTCCACTGACTGCAGCTGACATGACCAAGTACCTGAAGAAGATCTCCAGGGGAGAAGCCATTGAAGGTCATTAACGTATAATACACTCTCAGGTCAGTTTAACACGTAACTTCAGGGATTTTGCTGAACTTTACCAATATTTTGCTCCCCGCTGTGTTTCAGACGTGCTGGAAGTTCTGACCGAGGTGGAGGACAAATCCAAGAGGAATCCTGAGATCATCCAGTACTTCACTGTAAGTTCGCCTTCTAATAACACACCTTTATTATGAACAAATAATCCCCCAACACACACTCTGCTGCACCACTCTGCTGCACCACTCTGTACAGGATAAGTAAACAGGTTTTCCTTCCCTGCCCTCAGAATGACCTGCAGAGACTGATGACTTCTACTGAGGAGTTGTGTCGTAACATGGCCTTCAGCCTGGCCCTGCGCTGCATTCAGAACAACCCGTGGTAAGATCAGAATGCTGACACTAGGATTTCTCTGCTTATTTTTATAGGAATCGAGAGAGCGAGCGCGCCAGTCGTCTGGCTGGATATTAATTTATCGTTGCGTTGTCTAGGAATGTTTAGCTGCAAATGTTGCTGTAGTGATACCTGTAAGGTGTTGTCTTTCATGTAAAATAATGTTTCCTTAAAGTTGTGTGTCCTAATGTAAGAATTGTTTTTTTTCTGGTGGTGCTGCAGCACTGCAGCAGACTTCCTGCCCACCTTCATGTACTGTATGGGCAGCGGGAACTTTGACGTGGTGCAGACGGCGCTTAGGAACCTGCCAGAATACGTGCTGCTCTGTCAAGGTATGATTGTCCCATCTTCTCAGCCACTACACAGCGTCTGTGCTTGGTCCTTATTATGGATCTAAACTCGCAAGTTGGAAAGTAAACTGTTCTGTGTTTTCAAGGTGTATAAGGATTCATGTTCAAAGCAAAAATATGTTGTTTTTCATTGGGCTTTTCTCCTCAGAGCATGCAGACATCTTACTCCACAAGGCCTTCTTGGTGGGGATCTATGGGCAGATTGACACCAGCTCTATGATCTCTGAGTCCATGAAGGTCCTGCACATGGAGGCAACAACATGAGGACCCGGAGATAAAAGTCCTTCTCATCTGACGGGAGGCAGTGTCACCATAATGTTTTTGTACTGTAGATTTAGACTCGTGTCATACACAACTGCTCTTTTCTTTTTATCCATTTGGTCATTTCATCAGGATTTATGGATTGATACAAACTGATTATTTGATTCAAAGGTAATATCGAAGTATTCAAAAGATGGTGATAATGACTATTGTAAAAAAAGAAATCATAATAAAGTCACTCATGCTTGTTTTGCAGTGGTAGCCCGTATTCATTATTTCAAAAAAATAATAGAAGCGCTATCTGTCAACCACTGTCAGAAATGGAAACTTTTGAAATTATGGATTTTTGTTTCTCGTATAATAGGAATAACATCACATAAAACCACGGTGCCATATGACATGTCTTTTCTGTTGCTTCTAACCTCAGAGTTCAGACTAAAATGGTGTCTGTGCTGCATGTTTAAACATTTTAAAGAGAAGTCAGTTACCAGCTGAAATTGTGGAGCATAATCTTTGGAATTTCAGCAGAACTAATTATTGCTTTTGGGCATCAACGTTTCACCACCTCAAACAAGAGAACCGGAGCAACAGTTAATGGAGCAAGACCCTGGTGCCTTCATATTTCATTCCATGCATTCTCTGAGCCAGATCATGTTTGAAATGGCTGTCATAGTTATGCACTCTTTTCACTGGGGTGTAGAAGACAAATTAAAGGCATGCGATGGAAACCAATTTGCCATGAAAGTGTGAGTTGTTTTGCCCAGTGTCACTGACTTCATCAGAAACCCTCTCGATGGAGTCAAAGGGGTAGACGAGACAACGTGCAGGCATGCAGGTAACCCAGCTAAGTGTTCCTTCCTCACCCATTTATGGGAAATTAGCCAAGGCAGTAATTGTTCAATCACACAGACCAAAGCGCTGTTTTGAAGGCTGCATGTGGGCAGGCTGTTTTGGCCAGCACTGAAATGTACTCTGCTGGTGTTGGATTACGTGGTGAGACATGGAGAGGAAGCAGTTGGTTAGTGATGGGAGAATCCTATGTGAAGGTGGAACATGCCCGCACTGGTGGGTCAGGGGACGCTGTTGTCCGTTGGGACTGACAGCCACTCTACATACTGCACACATGGGGCTGATGAAAGCAGCCTCCTTCAATGAGGTCCACACATGTCCAATGATCTGCTCGCTGCTACCCTTTTAACATGTCATAATAGATCGGAAGCTTGGGGTGGATATGTCTTCAAATGTGCAAGTGATTCTGTCACTGTTATATGTGCTGCTGTGCATAGTCAATTGGATACAAATTGGAATGAAAAAGACTCTTGGATGGGTTGACTAATTGTCCAAATATGTTTCCTATTGCTTGTAGTGCAAACAATTGTGCTACAATTTCTTCACAAAAAAAGCCTCCTGTATTATTTAATTTGTATTTGAAAACATGTTGCCTCGCATTTGTTTTGAGTGCATTTTTATATCTATACTTTTCCAAATTTGTTAGAAATCTATTGCTTTTAAACTATCTACTGCAATTGTTCTACTTGTCTGTGCTCTCCTCCCACTGTTTGTTTTTTGGTTAATGAGTTAATTGCACCTGTAAGGTGTCTGGAGTTGAAAGTTGTGTTTGTGGTTATCCATCAGCTAGCAACAGATGCCATAGCTGCCTGGGCTCTTGGTGAGGCGCCAGCATCCTATTGGCTTGGTGGCAGTGAGGCGGAACAGAGATGAGTGACAGCCAGTGAGGAGGAGGAGATGGAAAGAGAGGGCTGTCATTAACTAGCCAAATGGGACACTGACATGCTAATAACCTCTGCCTTGATTCATCATCACATCAGACTAGCGTTTGATGCCCTCAGAAGCACCTGGTGCTGTGGTCTGTACTAAAGCCGTCTCAATGTGCCATGCTCCGAGTTAGTCATTTTTACTGCTGCACATGAGCTATTTTGTAACAGCCCTATCATGGCTTTATGAAAAGTCACAGATTGCAAACCCATAAAGATGAGTTTAAAGAATTGTTTTAATGTTGATTTGCTAGTTCATGTGAAAGTGGACAGTGCAGGAAGGTGGGGGTGAGTCCTTGTCTCTCACTCACCCCTGGGAGGTGCTGCGATGTGCCTCTACCTGCCCAGCACACCTGTCTTCCTTTACTTAGATCATCTCGTCTTCCTCCACGCATGAGTTGCACTTGGCCGGCGTGGAAGAAATGTGGACCGGCTCTCGCCTCTCTTTTCCCCTGGCACTTTGAAGCCTAAAGTGTGATTGCTCTTGGATCGTGGCCGCTTTCCCTTGAACGTTTTGTCATGAAAAGCAGGTTGGGCTCTCAGCTTTATCCCATAGCCAGTGATCCAGGACTAAACCAATCAGGCTGCTCTCTGCAGGATACTCTTAGCAACCAGAGAGAGTGAGGCATCGAGCAGATAGGGGCTTCCTCTGCTCTAAAACACATGTCCCTTTGTCTTCCCTGGATGTGACAAACACATCCATCACAATCATTTAATAACAGACAGAATTCAATTGTACTGCCATGTTTTGATTTAAAGTTCAAGATGGTCAATGAGAGTAAGTGCAACCACAAGCAACCGATGATGAGATAACCTTGCTGTGATTTCATATGGCATTTTTTTTTGACAATTTGAAATGAATCGGAAATAAAAATGTGAGTTTAGGTCGACCCTGTCTGAAAAATCTGCCAGGCAATCTGAAAAGTCATTAGCAGCAGACAGTTAAGTGACAACCCTTAAGCTTCACTTATGCTCTCATTAAAAGTTGATCTTATCAGTGTTCTTTGCTGCTTATTACAGACTGCAAATGACACCAGCCATATGCACAGTCCCATGACACCAACGAACATCATCCATCTTCACAAGACATTTGGCAGAACTTTAGTCGGATGTTTTGAAGTGTCATTCTAATGACATTGTGCGTTGTTCCCAATCTCTGTCATCTAAGGTCCTGTACTAACACATCCACAGTTAAATCTGATAGTTGAGCCAGTTTCAAATGTCCTTTAAAAAGAACATTGAAGGCTTTTGTTATGTATGGTAAATGTATTGCCGAACACTGCACTAACCTAAAGAGCTGCTCTTTGTGTTGGTCTTATACTGCAGAGTATTGGCATTTCTCATTCCAACATTCCTTGTGTTGCTTCTCTTGTCCTCTATCCCTTTACATTTACATTTGTAAACCATATATACGATCTCAAACAAGCCCATTTCAAACTGAAGTCAGTCATGGAAAATGAGGCACAACAACCTTGGTGGGTTTTTTAAATCCATGGAGAATGTGCATTTTGCCCCAAATGTTGAATGCCCACTAATGATGCTGTGATATTTATTTAAGCCTACTGTGGATTTCACAGGCTGCCATGTGATCCAGGGACCTGGGAATACCTGAGAGACTAGTGAAGACTGGTGTGAGCCACTGCCATTGTTGTCCTAATGCCTCCTTCAATTATCCACATGCAGCTCATTTGTACACGAGCCCCTTACTGATGGCTAATCCACCCTGCTGGTTTTTCACCAATTTCTCCCCTGATTAGCTGGATCAATGGGCATTAGAGGAACCCGGGACAGACCAAACACAGCACTTTCAGACATCTCAGAAATCCCTCTGTCTACCTGTGTGCCAAGGACAAATGGAACAGAGATGGCCATTCAGTATTCAGTGCTAACCCACAAACAATGTTTATTTACCCACCCTTCAAACTAGACACTTTTAATCTAGTTTCCTTTTTTCTTTAGAAATGGCAAAGCCAAGAAATGACTGGAGAAATGGCAAAGCCAAGAAATGACTGGGGGCTGCTGGAGCAGAGTGAACATTGATGCCTCATTGTCACACGCACCAATAAACATGCTCACAGATTCATCTTAACATAGAGATTGTCAAGGCATTTCTGATGTTTGTCTATTGACCTCTATACCTGTGCGTCGGCTTTATTAAGTGTTTGAACAGGTGTGGATGAAAGCCCCACTGGAGAGGAGAGAGGTGCTGTCCTCTGATTAGACAGTGATTCACCTTCCCCTGGTGTTGGGAGCATGGCTTTGGCCAGATGTCTCCTGCGGATGTTCTGGAACTGATCAAAGGTATGCAGTTCAAACCGCCAGTCTGTGGTGACAACCATGACAGTGCCGTGTTCAAGCCGCCGTCTGATCTGATAAGCATTTAGCGGGGTGTGTTAGGTGATGCGTATCTCCGGATGAATTGACACACCTGTGTTTCATTCACATGATAGACAGTCAGTCCCCATCATGATCAACTCATCAGAGATCCTTCAACACTGGGGCCACAGCTGGGCTGCTTGGGAAAGGGTGTGGATGATCTTTAAGAGTATGCACAGCAATGTGAGTTGACTCTTTCTCTCGAAAGAGTGTGTGTGTGTCTCTCTGTCTGTGTGCGTGCGTGCGTGCATGTGTGTGTGAGAGAGAATGTGTGTGTGAACGTATGAGACCTAATTATTGTGTATACGTTTTGTAGTGGATACGTGTAGCTCTTATGTGAGAGAATGCTCTCTCTCTGTCACGGTCTGTTGGAGTACAGTGCTGTATTACCTTCCTTCCAGCATGTGTGGAGATTTACTTTGAGGCCCCGTACTAAGCTGTGATTTGGGACAGTTTACCTGATGACATGAAAGAGGGATTGAGTAACTCTAACTTATTACACAGTAACAAAACCTGCTTGCATCTGTGTATAACACTGGTAATACCTTTTTATGGGTTTATTCAATTTTATTTAAATGTATTTCAACTTGGAAAATCCCATTGAACCCAAGGGAGCCCTGCAAACAATCATACAAATTCACAATATTTACAATTCCAACGCTTGCGGTGATCATTATTCCCATTAATTCCCTATTGATTGGAATCTCTGTGTCAATGTATTTGTTATAGTCTTTATGTTAGGATTGTGTATATTACTTGGAGAGAAAGAGGAGACGTTTTAATAAAAAATAAAAATCTGCGTGACATGAAATAGGTGCAAATTCCAAAAGCTCAATCTGTTTTCAAAGGCCAAGGAGCCCTGACCCACAGCCATTGTCAGTGAACTCTGTCTTCAGCCCGAAGACCAAACAATACCTTCTATTTGAACAGGTGATCCTATTTTAGATGGAAGACCAGTAGAGACTAGATGGGACCACTTTAGTCATTTAATGACAGCATTTCCATTGTTTTTGTTGAACGTTCCATTTGAAAGATTAGACCTAGCTATTAGGAAAGCAATTCTTTTTAATTGCATACATTTCTGGGGTGTATAATGACTGCATTTAGTGTATCTAACATCCAAAATGAACATCGGATCAGGAAATAAGTGTTAGGTAAACATTTTCGATCCAGCTAATTGTCATCATTCAACTTCATGTCAATTAGGTGGTGTAATTAGCGTGAACTTGTTTACCTTGGCAACAGTGGCTCTGTGTTTGGCACCTTTGAGCCTGTTTTGATCCTCTCTGAAGGGCTGTACCAGTTTGTCATCGGAATCGTTTCTTCTTCTTCTGCTTGACAACTATTAATTGAAAGACGAGCGATATTCTCAAATATTTGTGGTGTACGTGTTCAACTGAACGTTCAAGCGTTGTTTTTTTTTAAATGTCATTTCCACACTTTGATGTCTGATCCATCACTTTGATTGAAATTTACGAAGCTAAAAGATGTCTTAACTTGTTCAAAGTAAACCTCAGACACCAAATCCATGCAGAGTGCAGCATTAAATGGAGAGTGGAAGGTGCTGCTATAATGTAAGTTGAATGCAAAACATTGTATGGGATTGGTGTGTTGAAGAAGATAAAGTGTACACTGTGTTTCTAAATGGACTTTGATTGAATGATACCGTGGTGTGAAAATCTACCTGGGGATGGATCATGGGTCAGATTCACATTCCTGTCTCCATTTCTCTGAAGCCCAGCCCTCTCTCTCACACCCAGGAGTCAGTCTGGGCCCACTGTGAGTCATGTGACTGCTAAGGAAGGAGGGGGGAACAGCAGGATAGGAGAGAGAACCTCACCAGACTAAGGTGAGACCCCCTTACCTGCTGAGTGCAGTCCTCTCTCGCCTCCCCACCCATCACCTGCATCTCACCTGAACTCCTCCTGAGTCTCCATTTCAACCTTCATCTTAGGTAGCCTTCTGGATCGAGAGTCAGTGTATGGCTGATGACTGCAATTCATCCCTCAGAATTGATGGTGGAAGATTGTGTGATTTCTGTCATTCTGGATCTGGTGATGTACTTCATTAACAGCCCTATCTGATTTCACTGTGGTAAAGAAGCCTCAAGACTTGGCTCTGCTCCATCTTGTGCCAACCTCAACAAGAATGTTTAGTCTGATGTTGTGAAGTGCTCCTGAGATACGTCCCATTGTTTTGGTATCAGACTGTTCCCTTTATACCAGTGGATTGACACTTAAGACTCTGGACTCCTCTAAGAGCTTTTGGATAATGTTTGGCCCTGGGCAGCTGGTCTCCACTCTTCTACCTGCAGTCTTCCACTCCTCCGCAGCTCACTTGTTCCCTGCGTTCCCCACCAGACTGGGCTCCCCTTCACAGATCCTGATCCCTGGGCCCCTGATCAGCTATGAGTCCCTGCGGAGTTACTTGCAACCAGAGCCCTGCAAAGAGGCTCTGTTCCTGGCCACACAGGCAGCTGGGATGGGGCAGTTCACGGCCAGCATGGGTGAGTTCCAACCAAGAGTCTGCCTTAGAATGTCAGAATTACTGTAACTTTGGAGAGCACATGGATATTTACATTCATGTGTGACAATTTATTACAGATACGTGTTGGCTTATTAGTTGGTGGAATTTATTTTCTCATAGAGACTCATTGAGCACTGTCTAATGGCAGTGTAAATGTTTACAAAAGATTTTCCTAACAGCTCCTAACAAACAATCAATTATCAAGCACGGTTAAAGAGGGCCTAATGAACGGCGGCGCTAATTATCCAATCTAGAGCCATTAGTTCCTTGTCAACCGTTGGCGATTGTGTAATTGGTGGTTGTGCTGTGCTTTCCAGATGAACAGAGGCCAGTGAAGCAGCGTCGTGCGCGGGCCAACTACAGCAGCTGGCAGCTGGAGGAGCTAGAGAAGACCTTTGAGAACACCCACTACCCTGACGTCTTCATGAGGGAAGCACTGGCCCTCAGACTGGACCTCATCGAGGCCAGAGTGCAGGTACTGTCCCAACACCCTCTTCATTCCAAACCATTGTCACTAATGCATGAACTCTGATTTCTAGAAGCCATCTCTGTTTCTATCAGCTTTCATGCCACAATGTTACTGTATTTTATATATATATATATATATATATATATATATATATATATATATATATATTATTTGTTTATGAATACATCAAAAAAACTGTTAAATCTAGTGGATACTGAAACATTTTTCGAAACGAATGTTTTGCATTGTAAGAGATTTCACTCTCTCATATACTACATATTACATTGGTTCCATTTTCACCAGGTGTGGTTTCAGAACCGCCGGGCTAAGATGCGGAGGCAGCTGAAGTTGCAGGGCCAGCTAGGAGAGCCCTTTCCCAGGAAGGACAATGCCGAGGACACAACAACAGACAAACCCAACAAGAGCTTACCGGAGCTAGAGAGTTCTGACGGCGAGCACTGGGAGAGGAGGCAGGAGAAAGGAAGCTATCCCTGGACTAAAGTACCTCGTTCTGCTGTGATGACCACCCCCATACAGGGTATGATTCAGGGGCCAGCAGGGGAATGGGAGGGGATGGAGGGGCCCAGTCCAGAAGAGTTCCGCTGCTGTAGCATTGCCAAGCTGAGGGCCAAGGCCAGGGAGCACGAGGCTGAGATCCATAGCACTGTGGTCAGGTCAGGAGGAGAAGAGACATCAGCACTGCAGACACAAACACAGAACACTGATGACAGAGAGAGAAACTGATATGGCTCTTTCTCTCTGCATGGCTTTTGCAAACAGGTCCCTAAGACCTCATCATGGTTGAGGCAACTTGCCTAAATACCCCATCCTTGGTTTTATTCATTCTGTGATTCAATGAGGATATGAACTAACATTTACAAAAGGTGCTGATTTTTTGTTTAGTATTATATAAATGTATTGTGTTTTGAAATGCCATTATTTTTCTGTACTGGACATCTTTTTCTATCAACAATCACGCTAAACATGTATTTTAAATGCTCAGACTAGGATGAGGTGAATATATAGTATTGCCATAGTAACAGCTTATAAATGTATAGAATATCCATAGTAACAGCTTATAAATGTATAGAATATCCATAGTAACAGCTTATAAATGTATAGTATATCCATAGTAACAGCTTATAAATGTATAGTATATCCATAGTAACATCTTATAAATGTATAGTATATACATAGTAACATCTTATAAATGTATAGTATATCCATAGTAACATCTTATAAATGTATAGAATAAACGTCGTATAAATATATAGTATATCCACAGCAACATCTTATAAATATATAGGTTATCCATAGTAACATCTTATAAATATATAGGTTATCCATAGCAACATCTTATAAATATATAGGTTATCCATAGCAACATCTTATAAATATATAGGTTATCCATAGCAACATCTTATAAATATATAGGTTATCCATAGCAACATCTTATAAATATATTGGTTATCCATAGCAACATCTTATAAATATATAGGTTATCCATAGCAACATCTTATAAATATATAGGTTATCCACAGCAACATCTTATAAATATATAGGTTATCCATAGCAACATCTTATAAATATATAGGTTATCCATAGCAACATCTTATAAATATATAGGTTATCCATAGCAACATCTTATAAATATATAGGTTATCCATAGCAACATCTTATAAATATATAGGTTATCCATAGCAACATCTTATAAATATATAGGTTATCCATAGCAACATCTTATAAATATATAGGTTATCCATAGCAACATCTTATAAATATATAGGTTATCCACAGCAACATCTTATTAATATATAGGTTATCCATAGCAACATCTTATAAATATATAGGTTATCCATAGCAACATCTTATAAATATATAGGTTATCCATAGCAACATCTTATAAATATATAGGTTATCCATAGCAACATCTTATAAATATATAGGTTATCCATAGCAACATCTTGTAAATATATAGTATTTCCATAACAACATCTTATAAATATATAGTATATCCATAGTAACATCTTATAAATATATAGTATATCCATAGTAACATCTTAACATTTTATTCTTAATGTTTCTTTATACTTGCACAAAGGATAGTAACATCTCATCCTGTGTTCTTGGAATCTGGCTGAACAATTTCAGTTTCTATCATTCACTATCTTGAACTCTTGAACACATGAGACAAAGATAACATTGTTATCGTTTCACATTCCCAACTGAGTTGGTTCATTTTATTGAACCTTTATTTACCCGGGTGAGTCAATTCAGAATAAATTCTTAATTTAATACATTCATGGTTTTTCACGCCTAAATAAATCTGTACATAACACATGTAAAACTCAGATATGCAGTCCTGATCTTCATCCATCACCCCAGGGTCTTTCTGCTGTATTACTGGTGACTAAATGCTCTTACATTAGCCATCAGATTAGGGTCCAATTAAAACAGGAAACGCTCTGATGACTTCTCAATGATCTCATCGATGACAAGCCCAACCCTGGCCAGGGCTATCCTATTACCTTCACTGCAGACCGAGAGGCAGGATGTCTGCGTGCTGCCACAGGCCCTCGAAGGAAACAATGGAAGTGTCTGAAAAATGACTGGCCCCAATGACAGGAACGCTTTCTGAAGATTAAGAGGCAAATACATGTTGTTTTTTGCTGAGAAAGATGAACTTTTTACAACAGTGCTGTCATTTAAATACATCAGAGAGGCTATCACTGTTTGTATTTTTTATAGGTATTGTTGAAATGTATATTAAGACGACTCACATATTGTATCGTCTTGAGCTATACCGTATATCGATGTTAAAAAAGTACAGTCGGCTAAAACATATTTACAGGATGGGACTATAAGAATTGCCTGTATCATCATTATCACTACTTTTCCAGAGGTGGCACTATTTGTCCTACTAAACTGTATTATGTTGATTTTCAGAGCATGGAAAGAGCAGCTGTTCCAAGTCTAATGGATTTTCAGCCTCACAGTCAGAGCACTTCCTTCGGGCTTAGACGTTGGCCTTTTTTGTATGGCCAATCTCCTGTATGACATGAACAGCCTTTAGTTCTGTGGAAGAAACATGGGATATGACACCACTTTGCCAAGGTCACTGCAAATTCCAATGCAGAATCTGGGGATATGAATAGGGTGTTGGAAAGATTTTAATGAATGGAGAATGTAAATCTTGAGTGCAGGGCCGGCCTTAACCTTTTGGGGGCCCTCTTGACAGCAGAGAGAAACATTTGAAGTTTTAAATTTAATTTCCTGCAATTCTACACATTTTGCCATGGCGCGGAGAGAAAAATGTGCAGTTGTACAGAATATTTACTGAAATTCTACATATTTTGCCATGACTTATAGCATGTTAATATGATATCTGATTGAGAGTGACTAACCAAATCAAAGGGGGCTCATGCACACATGCCCTTCGTGCCCGGTAGGTAATTACTACAAGTTTAGATAGCTAGGTAGACTAATTTACCAATCTAAAAAATGCTACCTGACGAGCTAATTGAGTGACTGACATAGCAAGAGGAAAACTGCTAATGCAAAATGCACGACATTGCACCTTGTGTATTATCCTATTCTAAAGCTCAACATTAAGTTGAGTCCCCGACTCATTTTCTTTAGTTGAGGGCACCATAAAGGCCATGGGTCAAGCGCCTATGTCACTTATGCCCAAGGCTGGCTCTGCTTGAGTGTTAGTTTGGGTCTTCTGTATGTTTTCAAAAGTCTCTCTGTAGTCTAACAGTGCCCCCCTCTGGTAATGAAATCTCTTCTCCATTCATGGGCCTTTTATCAATTAGATTTTCTCACCTCCTCCGTCCTCTCTTGCCTCCTTTGAAAAAGGAAAAAGTTAATCGAGGACAGTCGGCGAGGAGTGAACTTGGTGGAAATGCGCTCAATTGAAATGATACGGTCCTTCTCCACTCACTCGTCATTAGGAAAATTACGTTTACTGGGGTGGATCCCAAAATAAGTGTAAAGTGATCAAAACAAATGAAGTTAATTGTGCAAGAGATTTTGTAGATAAAACAAACAATAAGTAGCATATTGTTTTTAAACGTGTGCATGTTTTTCTCCTCTGACAAAACAAAAGCTGATTCCAAGGGGATGTGGAAGATTTAAAAACTTCCGCGGTAGGATACACATGAATATCCTTGATGAAAATTTGCTATCGAGAAGGGGAGGACACTTTCGTTTGCCTACTAATGACTTGACACACTCTTGACCACTTATCGGTTTCCTGGTCATGGAGGAGAGAGGACGGAGGACGTTCTTTTGCCCAAACGAGAAAACCCCATAGGTATTATCATAACTGTCCTTCCTTTATTCAATCATTATTGTATATTCATTGTCAGCAGCATATTTATTGCCAGTGTGCATTTGCTTCAGTAATAATTCAACTATCCATATCTTTATATTCTGCAGATTTCAAGGTCTGGTAACACATATTTTGCTATTATGTTAAAACAATTCATATATATAAAAACATGTTAATAAAACGTTTTAGTGTAATTGTATTGTTACTACACAAGTTTTTCCCAATGTATTTTGTTTTCTTTTATTGGTATGTTGTTCCTACTTTGTATTAGGCTACTTGTATTATTTACACCAAGTAAATGTTTATTTTTTTTGCTGTGTGTAAATATATCAATGTCCATCTAATCTCTTTGTAGGTTATGCATCTAGTTGAGGTTGTCGAGTTCTTGGTGGGTCAGTTTCTCCTATGTTACTCAAATTTCAGACACACTCAAGTTGTTCTGGATTCATTTGAGCCCATATCATTTGGGTCAAATTTGAAACCACCATTGGTGACCCAAAATGGGTCAGTGGGTCTGGATTAATTCGTTTAATGGAGACCTTAAGCCTCTTCTGAGTTTGCAACTTGTAACTTAAAATATGTATCATTGGTTTTTCGAAGGAAAATGCCCCATATGCAAATAACCCATATGCAAATGAGCAAACAAGGGCTCAGCCGAATCCTTTGTATTCATAGCCTAATTGAGTTGCTCATTAAGGCTTCAACACTAACGTCTGCTCATTAGTGCGTTAATGTAGGCCTATAGCCTATTTTGTCCATGAAAACTATTGATATTAAAACTACACAGACTTCAACAATAGTGTAAACATTGATTATATATATATATACTTTTATGCCAATTATTACCTCTCTGAAATAGACTATTCAGGACATAATGCAAATGAATATTTAATAACCGGACAGACACTAAAAATGACCGATTAATTGCCACACTATGATTATTAAAAAGTGCAATTATGTCACGGTGTAAAATGGTAATTAACAGCGTTAACTAGGCTACTGAACCAGAGCCTCGCCCCCTTGCGTCACGCCAATATACTTTTTCATGAGGTATGCAATGGTAGCGTATCAGTCGCGAGCATCAGCTGATGATTGAACACTGAACAGTTTGAACTGGCTTTTCTTTCGTGGTAATCGGTATCTTGCTTTCTACTACCTGCATATCACCTGAAATAAGACATAACACCCACTGGTTGAAAACTTCTCTTTGGTATATATTTTTTCGGAAGTCATTTATTTGACAGGACGCGCTCCGGGAAGGATGGCTGCCATCAAGGCGCTTCAACAGTGGTGCAAACTTCAGTGCAATGGGTACCGAGATGTGGCTATCATCAACATGACAACTTCTTTTAGGGACGGGTTGGCGTTCTGTGCGCTTATCCATAAATACAGACCGGACCTAATGTAAGTATTATAATTACTTAAAATATAGATTTGGGTGAAGAATTGATGTTCAACGGAATGGTTAATCAGGTGCAACATCATTACCAGCTGGAAACAATCAATAGGTCCAAACACTTCGATGGGGATTTGCTGTTAGCTTTAACGTTACAGTTAAAATTTGTAATATTTTGAATCATATTATGAATAACCGACCTCGGCGTTTCCCAAACTCGGTGCACTTTTTTTGTTTGTTGCCATAACAGTACACAGCTGATTCCGATGATCAAAGCTTGATTACCTGATTTGAATCAGCTGTGTAATGTTATGGCGAAACTGAGTTTGTGAAACCTTGGCCTACTGTCGACGTACCTTATAACCAAACAGTTAATGTTTTTTGTCATTTTGTCTTCTACTTTGCAAACACATTTTGTAGCTTAGGCTATAGCTTCAAATAATCTTTTTAAATTTTTTTTAAAGTAATGTTGTCATGTAACGTTAGGCCTAATGTAATCCCTCGAACACTACATACAATTATAAATAAAGTGATATTTGTGATCATGTTCTATTTATTTTGAAGTGTTCCCAGTGGCTTCCTGTCTAACAATGGTGGCGGGAATCCCCCCCTCTCCAGCGTCCTTTTAGCCAAAGGATTGACAAAATTTGGTTGATAATTTTTTACTTTTATTTAACCTATATTTATCTAGGCAAACAGAAAGAAACCTCACAGCATAACCATTCCCACAAGATTTCTTGCTGTACTAGTGGACTAGAATATTATTTTGGATGTATCCCAGAAACCTGGTTATTTTCCTTGAACAGGGCAGTTAGTCACCCAAATTCACATGAGAATAACCATTGATCAACCTCCACAATGTGAATTATTCATTTCCCTGTGTTCTATATTCAGAGACTACGACTCCTTGAATAAAGAGGATATTTTTGACAACAACAACTTGGTAAGATTTACTGTCTATTTATGCATGTAACAACATCACAGTTAAAGGTTGTACATTGACATGACCATACTGAACTGTTTGACCATCTTATCAGGAAGTCAGTTG
This sequence comes from Oncorhynchus kisutch, assembly GCF_002021735.2. Classification (NCBI taxonomy): domain Eukaryota; kingdom Metazoa; phylum Chordata; class Actinopteri; order Salmoniformes; family Salmonidae; genus Oncorhynchus; species Oncorhynchus kisutch. The sequence goes on from NC_034179.2 coordinate 71,989,543, forward strand.
GTTTGTGTTTGAGGGGATTGCATTGTTAGAAATGCATCAAGTCCTTTGTAACATTCAGGCCTATTTTTTTTTTATTAGCGAAGTCTCCAAAGGACTGGAATTGTGCACAAGTCAATTCATGGTTATTTTGATATATATATATATATCTCAGAGGTCTGTCTCTTGAACTGGGGCAAACAAGTTTTGCTCTGAAGGGTGATGTTAAATGCAACTCGTGAAAAGAATGATAGCTCACCATAAATGTGACTTATTGCTTGTAGCATGCATAGTATGTAAACGCAGTGGCCAAATGCAGAACGTCTTTCCCAGTTGATAACTGGACAAAATGTATTCCTAGGATTTCATGTCCCAGGCAAGGTTATTCAAATACCAACTGTAGTTTGGGAAACCGTCATCTGCGAGTTGTATGGAGTGTGTCAAGTCAGTCTTACACTGTGTAAACAATTCACTTGGTAGTGACTTTGGCTAGTTACACTCATTTATATTGATACTTTGACAGATGCCAGCTTACTCTTTGTGGAATTATTTGACCAACTCTTTTGTCTTCCGCCCCCCCCCCCCCCCCTCCCCCCCTCCCCCCCTCTTTCCTTCACACCAGGAAGTGTGTTGGGATAAGAATGAGTCAAGCAGCTGCGACTTGTCCATAATTTAGTCATTCTCTCTGTGCTGGTTTCCTCAGTTTTTGAGGATTACAGACCTCATAGTGTTCTATGCACTCCAGGATCTGTTGCAAAACACTAGCTGCTAGTCGTGCCGATCCCCCACAGCGTCTGTTAAGAACCTGAGTACCAGAAGAGACTCCCTGGGTTATTCATTATGAATGAGGCTTACTGTTATCCGTGGGCTACTCGATCCGCATGAAAAAGGTCCATTTACAAATGTTAGACAGTATGGTGAGACAGCAGTGCTTGGGATGTTGCATAAGAAGAACGTGTTTTAAACCAGTGTATTTAAATAAATAAAAATTCTCTCAGTTTTAGTAATGCTAGTCTATTTGACCAACCAGCTAGGAAGGAATTCCCCCATGGTGGAGTCCAAACACCCATTTTGTGTAGCTATTTATTTTTAGTCTGAGGTAGTCCTATACACATTGATAGTAATCCTCTGTATTTCATGACAAGGAGGTCCCAGTCCTTCATGTGTGTCTCAGGTTTCTCTCTGTGGTGGGTATATCTGTCACTGCAGACTACAAATATGCATTTGTCTTGTCCAGACTCTGTTTCGTTACGGTACAGCAACAATTCCGTTACTATTATACAGAGAATCTCAAATGTAGAAGTTGTTTGGCCTTTCTCCTCCTCCAACATGAACGGATATGCCGTTCTGCAAGGCTGTACTTTAACATTTTAATGAGCACGTCCAGGTTGATCCTGAACAATGCCCCGTTCTCCCTCCTTCTTCCCAGGGCTGAGTGTGCACAGGAAATGTGCTATTCATTATTCACCCCCTGTCCAGACCTCCCTAGCATGGGGCCACAAACAGCTGCTGGCTGGACTTTACGATTTTCTATTTCTAAAGAGACCATTTTGTCTGGCTTGTTTACAGTTAAATTAAGTAGCTGCTTTCTATATTAAGAAACCCTCCAGAACATTGGGAAAGTGTTATTCAAATTATGTACAATTTCTCCTTCCTACCTCAGCTTTTTTAAATATTTACAAAGCAAATGTTGTACATTTTTACAAACCGTTATGTGTTCTGCTTACTAGGGGGTACTCCAATACACCTGACCCCTCTAATTTTTGGCTCTCTATGGCTTTATAAATTCAGGCTTTCCGGGTTGCAGAGGACAAGCTGGGGATCGCTGCTCTGCTGGATGCAGAGGACATGGTGGCCCTGAGGATCCCAGACCGACTGAGCGTCCTCACCTACGTCTCCCAGTACTACAACTACTTCCACGGACGCAACCCTAGTAAGACTGTCTGACTTGAGGCAGCTTTGTTACATTGGAGCACTAGCCTATATGTTGCACTATAAGTATTTCCTTTCCTGGTGAGGTGTTAAGGTGATTGTGTAAAGTACACAGGTGTCGTGTTAATTCGGGTGAAAACGTTGCTTCAAACCTGTTTAGTGTAATGTACTTATCCTTACAATCAGTAGTAAACTTGGCAAATGTCTTTTTTTTTCAAATTGTTTATGGTTATTGGTTTATAAGATGTTGTATATCCAAACTATTTCAGTTTCACATGCACAAAGCATCTCTACTGAGCTATTGGTTCATGTATCATAGACTAGAGTATTGTGGCTCAACCCTCTGATATCTGATGGCCAATGTTTTTTCCAGTTGGAGGGGTGGGTGCTGTGAAAAGACCAGCAGAGGGCTCCAAGGAGGAGCCATGTGGAAAGAAGAATTTCCCGGTGGTGGCCAAAACCATGGTGTATAAAATGGCCATAGAGAATCATCCACCTCCTTCCTCTCTCATGGTGAAAACCTCCCCCAAAGCAACCACAGCTGCTGTTCAGGTTAGAGGAGTACACATGTCTCTAATGTCTTTAAAAATAAACTTTTTTATCAGATGTTTGACAGGTATACATTTTGATGAACTACTGAATGTACACTATATATGCAAAAGTATGTGGACACGCCTTCAAATGAGTGGATTCGGCTATTTCAGCCACACCCGTTGCTGACAAGTGTATCAATACAAGCACACAGCCATGCAATCTCTGTAGACAAACATTGGCAGTGGAATGGCCTTACTGCAGAGCTCAGTGACTTTCAATGTGGCACAGTCATAGGATGCCACCTTTCCAACACGTCAAGTCATAAATTGTCTGCCCTGCTAGCGCTGCCCCAGTCAACTGTAAGTGCTGTTATTATGAAGTGGAAACGTCAAGGAGCAACAATGGCTCAGCTGCGATGTGGTCAGCCACACAAGCTCACAGAACGGGACTGCCGTGTGCTGTAGTGTGTAAAAAAATCATCTGTCCTCTGTTGCAACGCTCACGACTGAGTTCCAAACTGCCTCTGGAAGCAACATCAGCACAATAACTGTTTGTCAGGAGCTTCATGAAATGGGTTTACATGGCCGAGCGGCCACAAGCTTAAGATCGCAATGCCAAGCGTTGGCTCGAGTGGTGTAATGCTCGCCCCCATTGGCCTCTGGAGCAGTGGAAATGCTTTTTCTGGAGTGACGAATCAAAATCAAATCAACATTTTATTGGTCACATACACATGGTTAACAGATGTTAATGCCGAATGTAGTGAAATGCTTATGCTTCTAGTTCTGACCATGCAGTAATCTCTAACAAGTAATCTAACAATTTCACAACCACTACCTTATATACACACAAGTGTAAGGGAATGGATAAGAATATGTACATATAAATACATGGATGGCCGAACGGCATAGGTAAGATGCAGTAGATGGTACAGTATATACATATGAGATGTGTAATGTAGGGTATGTAAACATAATATAAAGTGGCATTGTTTAAAGTGACTAGTGATACATTTATTACATCCAATTTTTAGTTATTAAAGTGGCTAGAGATTTGAGTCTATGTTGGCAGCAGCCACTCAATGTTAGTGATGGCTGTTAACCAGTCTGATGGCCTTGAGCTGGAAGCTGTTTATCAGTCTCTCGTTCCCCTCTTTGATGCACCTGTACTGACCTCACCTTCTGGATGATAGCGGGGTGAGAACAGACAGTGGCTCGGGTGGTGTAGGTGTCCTGGAGGGCAGGTAGTTTGCCCCCGGTGATGCGCTGTGCAGACCTCACTACCCTCTGGAGAGCCTTACGGTTGTGGGTGGAGCAGTTGCTGTTCCAGGCGGTGATCCCGCCCGACAGGATTCTCTCGATTGTGCATCTGTAAAAGTTTGAATGACGAGCCAAATTTCTTCAGCCTCTTGAGGTTGAAGAGGCGCTGTTGTGCCTCCTTCACAACGCTGTCTGTGTGGGTGGACCATTTAAGTTTGTCTGTGATGTGTACGCCGAGGAACTTAAAGCTTTCCACCTTCACCACTGCTGTCCTGTCGATGTGGATAGGGGGGTGCTCCGCTGTTTTCTGAAGTCCATGATCATCTCCTTTGTTTTGTTGACACAGACCCCTGACCTTAACTCCATCTAATACCTTTGTGATGAATTGGCCTGCCAACTGCGAGCCAGGCCTCATTGCCCAACATCAGTGCCCGAACTCACTAATGCTGTTGTGGCTGACTGGAAGCAAGTTCCTGCAGCAGTGTTCCAACATGTAGTGGAAAGCCTTCCCAGAAGAGTGGAGGCTGTTATAGCGGTAAAGGGGGACCAACTCCAAATGAATGCCCATGATTTTGGAATGAGATGTTTGATGAGCAGGTGTCCACATACCTTGGGTCATGTAATGTATCTAAACTCAGCAAAAAAAAGAAACATCCCTTTTTCAGGACCCTGTCTTTCAAAGATATCTTCATTGTAAACAGTTTAAACACTGTTTCCCATGGTCGTTCAATTGATCATAAACAATTAATCAACATGCACCTGTGGAACGGTCATATAGACACTAACAGCTTACAGACGGTATGCAATTAAGGTCACAGTTATGAAAACTTAGGACACTAAAGAGGCCTTTCTATTGACTCTGGAAAAACACCAAAAGAAAGATGCCCAGCGTGCCTGCTCATCTGCGTGAACATGCCTTAGGCATGCTGCAAGGACGCATGAGGACTGCAGATGTGGCCAGGGCAATAAGTTGCATTGTCCGTACTGTGAGACGTCTAAGACAGCCCTACAGGGAGACAGGACGGACAGCTGATTGTCCTCGCAGTGGCAGACCACGTGTAACAATATCGGTACATCCGAACATCACACCTGCGGGACAGGTACAGGATGGCAACAACTGCCCAAGTTACACCAGGAATGCACAATCCCTCCATCAGTGCTCAGACTGTCCGGTTTGTAGGCCTGTTGTAAGGCAGGTCCTCACCAGACATCACCGTCAACAACGTTGCCTATGGGCACAAACCACCGTCACTGGACCAGACAGGACTGGCAAAAAGTGCTCTTCACTGACTGTTTTGTCTCACCAGGGGTTGGGGTTGCGTTTGAGTTTATCGTCGAAGGAATGAGTGTTACACCAAGGCCTGTACTCTGAAGTGGGAGTGATTTGGTGGAAGGTCCTTCCTGGTCTGGGGCGGTGTGTCACAGCATCATAGGACTGAGCTTGTTGTAATTGCAGGCATATCTCAACGGTGTGCATTAGTTACAGGGAAGGCCTCCACCTACCTCATGTGGTACCCTTCCTGCAGGATCATTTTGACAAGACCCTCCAGCATGACAATGCCACCAGCCATATGGCTTGTTCTGTGTGTGATTTCCTGCAAGACAGGAATGGCAGTGTTCTGCCATGGCCAGCGAAGAGCCCGGATCTTGCCTGAGATCTGTTGGATCAGAGGGTGAGGGCTAGCCCCCCCCCCCAGAAATGTCTGTGAACTTGCAGGTGCCTTGGTGGAAGAGTGGGGTAACATCTCACAGCAAGGACTGATAAAGCTGGTGCAGTCCATGAGGAGATGCACTGCAGTGCTTAATGCAGCTGGTGGCCACACCAGATACTGACTTACTTTTGACCCAACCCCCCCCCCCCCCTTTGTTCAGGGACACATTTAATTAATCACATGTCTGTGGAACTTGTTCAGTATGTCTCAGCTGTTGAATCTTGTGTAAATATTTATATGAACATGACATATTTTTGCTGAAAATAAACGCAGTTGACAGACTTTTTTAAATATATTTTTTTACATGAGTACATGACAAACACTTAATTGTTCTCTCTCCCCTCCACAGAAGACTGATGTATTGGTGGAGAGCTCCAATAAGACGGGCACTCTCAGCAGTAAATGTGTTGTGTGCAAATGCCACGTTCATCTGGTCCAGCGGCACTTCATCGATGGGAAGCTTTACCACAGGAGCTGCTTCAAGTAAATGTCCGCTTTAAACAGACAGCAGCTCCATCATTATGGTTAAAACATGTTGATACCTTTGTTGCACCTTTCACCAGGTGCAGTGAATGCTCCAACGTCCTCCTGGCTGGGGCCTATAAACCAGGGAAGGAGCCAGGTTGCTTCATCTGTAATGACCACCAGAACACCAAGAATGACTACAACAAGCCTCCCTCTGGGGTTGTCATCCAGACCGGATGCCCAAGTGCCAACGTTGAATCCAAAAGTGAAACCAGCAGAGTCCAGTCTGTGTCCGGCCCCACCTCTGTGCCTTTGACTCCCATCAAGGGTGTCTTGAAGCCCGTGGAGACCACCACCCCAGCTCCCCAACCATGGACCAGCTCGGCCCAGAGAACCCAGGCAGCACGGCAGAGGTTCTTCCAGTCATCTTCCTCCACCCCAGAGGTCCCCTCCAGCAGCCAGAAGCCCTCAGTACTGCCGAGGGTGCCCCTGAGTCCCGAGGAAGAGAAGAACCGAGCCAGGGCCGTCATTACCAAGAAACTAGTTGAGGCGAACTGCAACAACAATAACACCAGATACTTTGTTATCCGACCAGCAGAAAGGAGGTGAGAAAAGGCTTATGTGTTTACCTACAGGCTTTTAGTCTTCAAGTGTGAACAGTTCATCTCATTTTGTGGATGTCAGCTAATATTAAATGTACATTTCCAAACCTAATGGTGATAGTATTGCTTCCCAGGTTTGAAGATATGGTAAGCTCAGATGACTTCCCCAGCTGGAAGCAGGCTGAATGTGGGCCAGGCACAGCAGGACAACTCTTCACCAGCAATAAGGAATTGCTTAACACCGTCAACAAAGCCAGCGCCAGACCAACAACCGTATCCTCCACCATCAAAGGCACGCTTTTTCAATTCCACTTCATTTTCAGAACTTCTTTATCACGATCATGTTTTTACAATGGGTCATAAGGGAAACTTCAAAAGCTGGAACGCTTTCGATTACCTTGTTAAAACAAGGGTGTAGCCGCGAACAGCATTTCCATACAGTTTAACAAAAGTCTATTTTAAGAGCATGAAAATAAGATGAGCTGCTAGTGCATTAGCAGTCTTCACAGCCTTTTTTAATTTGGACATCCCAGCTTGTTTAGCCCTCTTTTTTAATGTTGTTGTTTTTTAACACTAAATTGTGTTGTAGAATTTGAGCTTGAATAATAGTCTCCTTTCAAAATGTATTTCTTTGGCAGTAAATGCAGACCGTGCAGAAGCTCCTGTTAACTGGCGATCAAAGCTCAAGCCTGTTAAAAATGGACCAGGACTGAAGTAAGTTTGGACTGCTCATCTGTTATCTATTTATTAACCACTTTCTATCTAATCCTGTACATCCACACAAAGGGAAGGCAGGTATTGTCACCCGGGTGAGATTCAATTATATATCTGATCTGGAGAGCTAACCAGTTGGGTGTCTCATGTATCCACACCTCCAGCCTGCGGATTCATCCTGCCTCGCCCTGCTCTGTTATGGCTGACTGGCTCAAATTGCAGCCACTCTCCTCCCCCATCCTCACAAGTCCCAAGGAGTGCTATGGCTGAAATGAACCCTAGTGCACCACTAACTAGTTTCCCAGAATTCCCCCTGATGACCCCCTCCACTGTTTTCTCACCTCCATTATTTCTAAATATAAGGTGAGGCTGAATGTTCTTTTTGTACTTACTGTATGTTCAATCCAAAATTCCAATATTTTCCTGTTCCTTACATGCACCCTCTTTCTCCAGGACCTCTGACTCTGAGAACCAAGCGATCATTGTTGAGAAACCCAATCCTGAAGCCATCTTGAAGTCTTTAGCTACTAGTATCGTCGTCAACATCCGCTCTACCTCTCCTCCGATTCCCCCACCTGCCTTCAACCCTCCTCCACCTGGCCCGGTGTCTCACAGAGCTCCGTCTCCCAAGCAGCCCCATTGCGGCTCTGGAGGCTTGGGTACATGCTTTTTATTATACTCTAAACTTGGCAGAGTAGTGATTACTCAATCATTTGAGACCCTAAACATTTTCAAAGACTTGTTGGGATTTTAAATTATATCCCGCTTCACCTTCTAGGTAGTAAAAATGGGAATTATTCTACTCCTCTGTTGTCCACTCCTCCCCTGGTTCCTGTCTGGCACAGGGTTCCCACTCCAAATAAGCCTCACCACAGCTTTGCAGGATCGGGTAAAGACAAGAACTCCATTTAGTGATTGTATTGCCACAATATATTTGTAATCTATATATTGCAGTTTATTAATCTGTTACATTTAGTTTTTTTAGGCTCAACGGATGGCAATTCTCCCCCTATATCTCCTAAACAGCTTCGCCAGAGCTCCACAGGTTAGACTGGGCCTTCACTTTCTATTACCAGACATTGTCTCAACCATTGATGTTTTAATATTCTTTTTTATATGTCCTAGCTTGTTTATTTTCCGAAGTTAAGTCTTGATTGTCAGCCATTAAATATGTAATAATCCTCTTTTATCTACCTCTTAGGCTCCAAAAATGGAAAGTATTTGTCACCCACAAACACCTCCCAGTCTGAAATGAGGTCACCCTCGGTAAGTTATCAGTTATGTCTCATACATAAAGAGTGGCATGTTACTAGAGCTTATCAGAGGAAATAACTATCCTATGTGATAATGTCAAATTCTTATGACATTTTCATGTCAGTTAAATAATTACACAGGATTAGCAATTGACACCATGGGGTTTTTCTTTGTTTTGTTCAATGTAAGTCCCATCATATCCCCATGGACCAGATGGTGAAGGAGCTGCGTGATATTGAAGACATCCTGGCTGACTTGGAGAGGAAGGGAGTGGAGATGGAGAAGAGGCTTCGCAGCTGTGAGGAAGGTACTTTCCATTGAACTTCCCTTTACTCCCAGTGTCCCGCCCTCTGTTGATGTTGACTAATTGCGATTGCCAGTGGGAGGGAGGTCTTCTGCATACACTTTCTCGCTTTGCCATTTTAGTTAAGTTATTGGTTTTGGGACTGGTCTGGCTTTTGAAGGACTTAAAGGACAAGTGATTCTGCACACAGTTATGTTAAAGAAGACTGACCATGTTTCAACCTTAACTGGGTCTTTTGTAAGGACAGGAGTTTGAAGGACACCATGGGAGAATCTCAATTGCCTGCTCCTCCTCAACCCGTTGGATGAGAAAGCCAGAAGCCCCTCCCCTCTGACCTTCTCCAATGGGTTTTGAGAAGGGGAGAGTGTGCAATTGAGATTCTCCCCTTCTATCAAAGTTTATTTCCAAGTAAACTTCCAAATAGACCAGCCTTTATGATTAGATATTTATTAATGTACTTCAATTCAAATGGCCCAGTCCCTCCACTATTCTCAGTTTTGAGTTGTGCTCTGATGGTGAGCATTTTATCCCTGCATCCCACCTGGGACTTTACACAGGAATCCAAACCCACACAGCCTGGAGGGGAGAGGTGTGACTGGCGAACAGGTTCCATTTCCCTCCTCTACGGCCCAATGAGGCGAGAGGCAGGCACTGCCCACATGAGGGCACCTTTTCCCTCTCTGATACTATCCATCTCCCTTGAGTGATAGCGAGGTGGTGGTGGTGGTGAAGAGCTGACCAGCCCCAGAGACTGGATGTGGCTGCAAACAGAGCAGGAGCAGTAGGGGGGCCTGATTGCTCTGCTCAAGGTCACCATCTGGGCACAGTTATATTAATATTATTATCCGGTTCACTGCTTTACTCCCTCACTCCTTACATGCACCTGTCTGTCCTGCTGATAGGAGGCAGGGGGAGTTAATGGGACACTCTTCTCTCTCAGCCCAGTTTGTACTATTGGTTGTGGCTGGTGTGCTTGTATACCCACAGCCCTTAGGCACTGACAAAGGCTCAATGTGCATGTTGGACTGGAACACTGATTCATTTTGTTCGTAAGTCCTGCAAAAATAGATGTTATTTTATGTATTGCCAATGAACTTCACTGGCCTTTTGCAGAGGGCAAGGGGGACATTTTGATGGACCCTCTGATGGTTGACTGGTTCAACCTGATCCAAAAGAAGCAGACATGCATTAGGAGGGAGTCAGAGCTTGTGTACATGTGAGTACTTGTTAAGTTTAAATGTTACCCAAATCTATCTGCACTATTTCGGGTTTACAATGGCTTAAAAATCACTTATTGCATTTGTCAGAGCTAAGACTCAAGACCTGGAGGAGCAGCAGCCTGGGGTGGAGGGTGAGCTGCGCAGACTGTTGGAGAAACCAGGTAGGAGGCACAATGTTCACACAGCACCTCAACTGTTCACTTTACATCGCCCTAACAGATCAGCAGCTACCATGTTGTAGTGTAGTGCTCCTATGTCTAACATAGGTCTTGTCTCTGGTGTCACAGATCATCTGAAGTCGACAGAGGAGCTTCGGCGAGAGAGCAGTCTGATGGAGAGGCTGATGGAGATTGTGAACGGTAGAAACGCCATTGTAGAAGGACTGGATGAAGACAGGCTCAGGTAGGGAAATAGCGCAACTTTATTGCTTGCACAATTTGATGCGAGTTGTGACTGGAGGTCGACCGATTAATCGGAAGGGCCAATTAATTAGGGCCGATTTCAAGTTTTCATAGCAAATTTCATATTTTACTAGGCAAGTCAGTTAAGAACACATTCTTATTTTCAATGACTGCCTAGGAACGGTGGGTTAACTGCCTCGTTCAGGGGCAGAACGACAGATTTTCACCTTGTCAGCTCGGGATCCAATCTTGCAACCTTACAGTTAACTAGTCCAACGCAATAACGACCTGCCTCTCTCTCTCTCGTTGCACTCCACAAGGAGTCTGCCTGTTACGTGAATGCAGTAAGCCAAGGTAAGTTGCTAGCTAGCATTAAACTTATCTTATAATAAACAATCAATCATAATCACTAGTTAACTACACATGGTTGATATTACTAGATATTATCTAGCGTGTCCTGTGTTGCATAGAATCTGACTGAGCATACAAGTATCTGACTGAGCAGTGGTAGGCAGAAGCAGGCGCGTAAACATCAATTCAAACAGCACTTTCGTACGTTTTGCCAGCAGTTCTTCGTTGTGTGTCAAGCATTGCGCTGTTTATGACTTCAAGCCTATCAACTCTCAAGATGAGGCTGGTGTAACCGAAGTGAAATGGCTAACTAGTTAGCGCGCACTAATTGAGTTTCAAACATCACTCGCTCTGAGCCTTCTAGTGGTTGTTCCCCTTGCTCTGCATGGGTAACGCTGCTTCGATGGTGGCTGTTGTCGTTGTGTTGCTGGTTCGAGCCCAGGGAGGAGCGAGGAGAGGGACGGAAGCTATACTGTTACACTGGCAATACTAAAGTGCCTATAAGAACATCCAATAGTCAAAGGTTAATGAAATACAAATGGTATAGAGGGAAGTAGTCCTATAATTCCTATAACTACAACCTAAAACTTCTTACCTGGGAATATTGAAGACTCGTGTTAAAAGGAACCACGAGCTTTCATATGTTCTGCATAAGGAACTGAAACGTTAGCTTTCTTACATAGCAGGTATTGCACTTTTACTTCTCCAACACTTTGTTTTTGCATTATTTAAACAAAATTGAACATATTTCATTATTTACTTGAGGCTAAATTGATTTTATTGATGTATTATATTAAGTTAAAATAAGTGTTCATTCAGTATTGTTGTAATTGTTATTATAAATAAAAAATCGGACGATTAATTGGTATCGGCTTTTTGGTCCTCCAAATAATCGGTATCTGCGTTGAAAAATCATAGTCGGTCGACCTCTAGTTGTGAACCGTTTTCTTTTTTAATGTGAAGAGCATTTCAATATCTGAAATGGTCTCAAGCGTTCACTGAGGTCAAGCTGGATGTGTAACTTGAAAAACCTAAACATTTTCTCTATTTTAGGGAAGATGAAGAGGATCAGCAGTTGAATGAAATGATGCAGACTCTTGGTGAGTATTTTAAAATGCCACTGTCTTTAAATCCTGGGATGTTCCTTAATGTCATTTTCTCTCTTTGTTCTGGTGGACAGGACTTAAAAAATCCAAAATCAAGAGGAAGTCCTTCAAAATGCTGTTCAGACGAAAAAGTAGTAAAAAGGTCGCCGTGTTTTGATTGTTCTACCCTGCTCTGGGGGGGGGGGGGGGGGGGGCGTTTTCCAATGTGTCTGGATTGTATTTAAATAGGGTTTATATTTTCAAGTGCGTGTGTACACCAACTTGTGTTCATGCTGGTATTGGAGTTGCGCTAATAAGTAACAAGATTGTCTGTTGCTCATCCTGAAAGATCTGAATGTCAAAGACCAACTTTTTTCAGCTACTTATCAGATCAAGTTGGGGTTTCGTCGCAAAGGTTTATTTAGAAATGCTTTTTGTTTGAGAAGACTCCAGGCTTTCACTCTTCATTTAGTGTTCAGTTGTTCTTGAGATGGGTCTCATGACACTTGACTGATCATAATGTGCTGTTTTTGTCCCTTGTAAGGTGTGGTGTATATCTAAGATCACAATTTAGCTCATGGTTTGCTTAACTTTGTAACTTTTTCCCCCCCACACATCTAGTTTGTGATTGTTGTGAAGAGGTGTTCAAGAGTCACTGTTAGAATGAGTCAAATGCAAAATGATGTAACTGGTATTGTTGCACCGGATAATGGTGAAGGAGAATCCATATCACTGTGATTTAAGAAGTTAGTATCAAAAGAAGAGTGCCTTTATGAGTGATGTTTTAGCTCCAGTGTGTCTATTTTAATACCAATGTATTTTATTATGCTTCCAAAAAGTATGTTATTACAAACAGTAACATTTTGAGTGGAATCTGTCTAGACCAGTGAAGTGGTGAGCAGCGTGTTCTACACTGCCACATTTTAAAGGCTGTATTTCTCCTGTCGTGCTGTAGGTGGCACCATGGTTTTACCTTACAGGAACCAGGCAGGAACCTGAATCCAATTCGCCACAGTACAGACAGTTAATTTCTTTGCTAATTTTATAAATGCTGCAAAAAGTTCCAACTCTGCTGATGCAATAACATTGTGAAAGCTTACGTAGAGCAGTAGCTTATGCACAGGAAAAGGCTTATAGACTAGTGGTTGTATTGAGCTTTTAATCTTAAACCTGGTTTAATTAAACATGCATTAGTATAGAATGATCTACTGAAGCATTGTTTTAAGTAAACATTGTTGGCATTTGGCGTCATCTGTGAAACTGCTGTTTGAGGTATGCACAGGTCCCAGTGTCTCGTGACTTTAAAAAATTGGAAGGAATGTTAAATTAATCTGTACATAATGTGTATTTATATTTTTAATTGAAATGAGTTTGTTGTCCAATAAATCATTTGAACATCCTTTCTTTTGAAAGCACTCGTATCTAACTTTAAGTTTAAGTTGGCCTTTAAGCAATTATCGGTCACGATATTTTATAGTTTCAATTAACATGTTCCTTCAACTGTAGGGGATGTATGTTGAATTGATTTCTTCACGTGAGAGACTGTTCAGTTCTTAATGAAAAATCTTAACCGATCCTTGAGTTCTATCTCATAGAAGCACAAAGTTACAGCCTGATTTTTACCGTACAGATCACAGTCCTCATCCAAAGTGCTTTGGTTCTGGACCAGCTATGCCGGGACACTACTTAAGTATCAAAACTCAGAAGTTATTGTTCAGAGCTACATACTTTTCTGCATTTAATGTGGGTTTTAGGGAAGGCATCAAGATAATTTGTTCACGTCACCATATTTGCAGCTACTTATAAACAACATATCCCCAATTGAAGATGCATGAAATTGTGATCATGAACTTGGAACGGCATCTTTCTAGCTGAGAGGAACTGGGGATGATATTGGTGCAGTACACCATGCGTGATGTGGGTGACAGTCAAGACAGAATACGTGTGATAGAGTTAATTAAAGCTTTGCGCCCCATCTACTGCAAATGCTTGCGCTTCTGCAATTAAGAATCAAAGGCGAGGGCTTAGTGTCAGGGGGGTGTCTAATACATGGTTTTAACAGGAATGGGACCTGATTTTCCAGGCTCCTAGCGACAAGCATTAACAACGGCCTCAAATTAGAGGGACATTAATATTCATAAGTAAAACAATTCATCCTGTGAATGTGCTGAAACAAAATCCTCTGAGGTGAGCTCTTGTGTCCACACTGTCCATCAAAATACACCTTTACTGATGGAGTGGTTCATCTGTATGAAAGGGTGGCAATAATGTGTTGTACTGGCTCTAACAAAATACATATGTTATACTGACTGACTTCAGGGTTTTACATTCAATTAATTGTAATATATTTTTTATATGGATTTGTGCCATACTCTACAGACAGGTATTCTTACCAGTAAGTCTCAATGTGGAGGATCGTGAGATATTATGGCATGGAAGAACATTGTATTGCAAGTTTTACAATCAAGTACACTAACCATCAATAGTGTGATTTATAGTTTATCATTTTAGCCAAAATTGCTATAGTTACATTGCACCAGTAAGTATTTTTGAGGGCCTGTGTGTTAAACCCCTCTGTGTAAAATGTGTTTCTGTGAGTTTGTGTGTGTGCGCGTTGTACTCATTCAGAGTGCCAGAGTCTCTGCCACTAGCTTGTAATTATGATCCTCGAGGTAATTTTATCAGGCTCATTAGCTCTGATGAGTAAACGAGAAGCGTGCCTCTAATTTATTGGCCATCCAGGCTGGAGACTTAATTCTCATCAGAGAGATCATAATATTTGTACAGAGACAGAAATGTTCTATGAGTTGCTAGGCTGTAAGACCAACACTAAGTGAACGGGAAAGACTTTATGACTTATCATACAGTAGTTGCAACCCTTTTAGTGGACTGACAGACACTATACACAGTTGAGCATGTGCTAAAAGTTGTCATTAGATGTGCTATAACCAGGGTCTAAACCGCATCACATTCATTTAATCTTAAAGCATACTTTCAAATGAAAGTTGTTTGTGTAGTCATTAAGTTGTAAATGTATGTGTAAAATTAGTTTCTCGATATAGCAATCCGAATATCATTGTTTTGTTCACTGTTTGACTTCAATGGAGAATTCATTTTTTTAGAGACCATACTTTTTTTGTGCCAGAACGTTTTGAGCGAGCCGAGGTAAATATGCTCACAATTTCAGTGTAGAAATTTGCATTGAGGAGAATTTATGCGTGCTGGCTAGTGGAAATGAAATATATAAAGTACATGACTGGTAGACTTGACAAGTGCAGCTTTCATCCATCTCAAATGAATAATTTTCACTTCCCTTAAACATCCCTAATCCAACCATGTTATCAGTGGGCATGCAGGATTCTGCCTGACTTTCTGCTCAACGCCACAGCAACTTTTAACTTAACAGAGATTCTGCAATGCAGTTGCTTTACCACAGGGTCTTATAAAACTCTCACACTTATCCTTTTCCTGCTGGTTTCATGGATCAGTAAAATTCCCCTCCCAACACAATATACATAACGTAAGTCTTAATAGATGCCAGAATGTCTCACTCTCCTCAGCCTATGTGCTGGCTCCGTGGATGACGGACTTCACTGTATTTTACCTGCGATTCACATTTGGCTGAAAACCCAGAGAGGATGGTCTCCAAAGAAACCTAGGAACAGAATTTGGCCTTTGGTCCTTTGATATCAGAAAGTGTGCTAATCATAAGTGAGATGCATCTGTGGACATATTTGGCATTTCAGATGTTCCATAAAGGGATGTTTTAAGTGATTTTATTGTTGAATTCCAGTCTGCTATGCAAGAACAGTTTGGTTGGTGTAATATAATAGTAATACCCCCATATGAAGATAGTGATGTCTTCCCCATGTTATTTAATTTCTTTGAATTATGCTGTTGTATTTCAGTATCTAAAGACTATGATAAACAATTCAATGAGTAATTGCTGTTTACACTGCATAAGTCCTGTTTGATACCCTCTAATATGAAGGGTTACGGTGCCGTCTTCCTTTTTTTCAATATCCACTTTCACAGAACCCCTCAGTTTGCGATAAGAATATTAACCTCATCAATTTCAGGTAACTTTCAACGCTTTAACATCTTGTCTTAAAGACCTACATGTTAGCAGGAGTCTCAGCCCTGGCATTTAGTGACATTTTAAGCCTTTTAACAGAATCCAGACAGGGATTTGCAGTTTCCTCCAAAGGAAAATCATTTTCTACCCTTTATTTTTTTTCAGAAATTGTGGGCAGAGGGATTAAGTAAAACAAACGTGTAGTAGAAATAGAAGTCTTGTAAATTATTTTAGTAAATATTTGTAATATGTTGCTACAGTAATTATTGCTGTCAGAGCCAATTACTTTATTTTGGTAATAGTTATTTTCCACCAAGCATTCCTTTCATGTCCATGCCTCTAAGGTCAGAGGTCAATGCAACATCGACAGTGTTTCTGTGTAACTGAGCACTCTACAGTATGGTACAATATGTTCCCTTCAGACTCCTGGATGTGTTCTGGACAGTGCATTCTGGGAAGCTAACCTTGCTTTCAAAAAACACACTTCTCACTCAATACTGTTTAAAACATAACGGATATATGGTAGTTAGTTTCTCAGACAGCCTCTGAGTGACACAGTTTAGAACACACGCTCCTGAGTTTCGCATGAGTCTGTGTAGTGTCTGCTTGGGCGTGTGAAGGCTGCTGTGTAGTGGAGAGACTGGGCTCTGTTCTCTCTGCGGGCAGACTGCTTTGATGCAATGCCTGTCTTATCTCTCGCCTGGCAAGGTTAATGAAGTGGTGGCGTTTTCGGAAGGAAGTCGGAATGGGATGAGTAGCAAAGACCAGAGGAAGCTCCGAGATGAAACGTACAACTCTGAGCGGCTGTAAGTGGCAATTTTGGTGAATTACTTAGACAATAAGAGGGAGGTTGTCATCCTCTTAAACACAACGGAAGTGGGTATCAGCGAATGGTCGATTTGGATCTCTTTAAGCCCAGTTCATGTGAAATTACATTAGCATTTAGGCTCTGGTTGTAATATGATCTGTCACATCTCCCATATAAGCCCATGTTGGTGTTGCCATGTGTCGTTTTAGTAAAGGTAGTTGTATTCAACTTGCACAGTAGTTCTAAGCACATGTAACAGAGTTGCTTTGAGACACTAAGTTTGACTGCCCCCCTGAAAAGAAACCTTAGCTACATATTCAGACAGGCTTTGGTCCCGTTTCCATAAGACATTGTCTCGGCTTAGGTACATCTGAAACCTCATTATGGTTTGTCAGGTGCACCAGGTCCCACTTAACTAAAGGGATGGCTCATTTTATTTACGAAACCTCACTTGGAGCCTGGCTCTTGGGCGCAGCTTAAACAAAGGCCAACAGTGGCACCCTAATACGACTATAATAACAGGTGATGTACTGCTAATGCTTTGTAGCCCTCAGCTTTTTGGTTTTTAATATTCCAATTTCCTTTTGCATCTATAACAGCTAATAGGTAAACAGGAATGAATCAGAGAAATGAAGCAGGTCTACATGCCAATGAATTAGCATATAGATGAGTTCATCTTATACAAATAGTGCTCTTTTACCCAAACCTTCCTGCGCTGTGCAAGAGATCATACAGTATATGTAAAGTATGCGAGGAGAAAATGTAAATTAATCCATTTCAACCTAATAAGAAAATTATTTTAATGTTTAACCCTCATGCTCCATTGTCCAGAATTATTGTGAGTGCAGTGAAATCATTCCCAGATTCAACTTAATTGTTTCAACAGGGACACACCGACACTGACGCATAGCGGACGTAAAGTAGCTGCGCATATCAAGTAGTCTGAGCATTCTAATCATGAGTATGTGATGGACTGGAAATGTTTTACATGATCACAAATGTAATTTTACAGAACTTTCATGAAAGGAGCATTATTGACCATAACATTTTCTATTTCACCCTCATAATTGTAACCCCGTAAATAACCCCAGTTGTCATGAATCACAGCTATGTGTTACGTAGGTCTTATGAATCACAGCTATGTGTTACGTAGGTCTTGTTGATATGCTAAAAGAAGCTTATCGAATTGGGTCAACTAATTAAGCAATTAGCTTATTGCAGATCTGTGGTGACACTGTACTAATCTATGGTATTGTGAGCACAGATATGCCAAAAACTGAGAGGCAGACATGGCTCTCTCTCTGTCGGGCTTGGCTCTCTTCTCCTTTCCTCTCACTCACATGAGAATGTTTGAAGTCAGTCTTCTTCTGAAAGTAGATGTTGAGGATGTCTGTGTTCACTAATACTCCCATTTCTCATGCAAATCCCTGGAATTGAATAGGTTATTTATTGTCTGGTTGTTTAATATATCGAGACACTTATGCACTGTTGTCGAAGTGTTTGCTCTCTGCATTTGTAGCTGTGTTAACACACATGAAATCCCCAACAGATTAGACTTTGATAGGGTAAAAGCCATGATGAATGTCTGTGGCTTTAGTTGAGCCTCTTCACATGGCTTTTTACCAGCCGTCTGATGCTGGTACACTTTAGCATGACTTTGGAGCATTAAACCCAAACTATGTTGTATGGTTATTGTACACTTTCATTTATCTAACATGTTGAGGATACGCATGAAAGAGAGCCTACTTTAGGCCAATTAGAAGAAGCTGTTGACTCTCCCTCACACTACAACACCGTATTATGCGCTGTAAGGTTGAGTGCAATGCAGTCTTAGCCCCCGGGCTATACTTAACCTAGGGCAGTAATTAGCCCAGGCCTAACATGTTGCATGTCAGCTCTTATTAATGGAACTTGTGACAGCAGTCCCACTTTAAATAATGTACAACTTAATTCTGACTTAGTTATTTGGAACGCTGCTCATCTTACACCGTTTTAAGCTAGGTGGTCTGGAATATGTTTCTTGTAAAATAAGATTTGTGTCCTCCTAAAAGACTTAATCCACTTTAATTGGACTTCTTCAACATTCAAAAGCTCCCATTGTTAACTCCCATGACTTCCAACCTTTAATTTAAATTGAACAATTTCACTTTTGACCACTTTCCCAACAACTTAGTCAAAAACTTAAAGTCAAAAACCTAATCTTAGTTTACTTCTCTGCTAGTCAAATCGGAAATCAGAACAGCTGTCTTCTACCAAACAAATTATACAGCTGTTTTATTAACCACATCAACTACATTTTCTCTTGACTTAGACAAACTTAGAGAGTATCAAATCTTGGTCTGTTTCCATGCTATTCAAATGTGAAATCAGAACAGAAATAACCAATCAAGAGGTACAGCTGTTTTAATAACTGCATCAGCTACTGTCATTAAGCTAACTTCCCATTGTTAAATTAACTGCAATGGGCCTTTCAATTTTTGAAATAATTATAGCACAGGGGGAACACATTTCAAGACAGATTATGCCCCACAGCTCACTCCCACCCACTAAATGAACCCACTGTAACAATCAAACACAGGAAGGCGGTGTCAGAGCATGTCCCGAAAAATTGCCAGACTCCAGCCACCCCAGCCATGGAGTGTTCTCTCTGCTACTCTCTGGCAGGCGATACCTTAGCATCGGGTCTCAAACCAACAGACTCCGAGACAGCTTCTATCCCAAGCAATAAGACTCTTGAACAGCTGACAATGACTGCCCACCCTCACCCAAAGACTATCTGCACTGACTCTATTCACACTCTCTGGTCTTTACCCACACTCACCTACACTGACACTCTTGCACGCACACTCTCACATCACCATTCACACACCTATCAACCACTAACACTGCTGCTATATAAATTACTGTTTTTGGGTCATTTTTCTGCACTGAACCTTACAGCAACTAAGCTGGTGCAACCCTATTATATTTGCTGCTTGACATGATGGTAAAGATCCATGGGCCACACCCTCTCATGCCATGCCAATTGGCGGCACTATAACAAGCGATTGAAATTTGGTATACAGGTCCCTCTCCTCACAAGAAACACATTTGCCTCAAGGACCCATAAAGTCTGCCATGATGGATTTTACAGCATTTAAAAATGATGCTACTCTTCTGGCAGGGAATGACTGATCTGCACTAAACTTGATATCTGGCCTCTGGACCAAGGTCTCTCAACCCACAATTTTCCAGCCTAGTATGTCAAACAACATGACCGCTACTGACCAATAAACATTCACGTGGGCGTGTTCTGGCACATAAGTCAGTCACAGATATTTGTATTTTAACACATCTTGGTACACGCATTGCAAACACTGGCAAGACTCAACATATGCAAGTACCTTCATATCGACCTCACAGTGACGCTATAACAGGCACATTTTTTGTATCTCTTGATCTGTTTGATTCAATGATGAAATTTGGCGCACATACTCAAGGATATGAGTAGCTAACCTGTATAGTTGAGTTTGGCCACATTGTGGCGATGTTGGACAGGAAAAAACATCCGTGCAAGCCATCGGCTCATAGCGGCCATATTGTTTTAGCTAGAGTCTTAGAATATATTTGAAGATGTGCATCCATAGATGCTGTATACCAAATTAGGTGCCGATCGGGCCAGTGGTTCTGTAGATGGCGTTTAAAGTAGTCAACATCAATAAAAACGGTCAAACACGGTCTCCTGGGTGGCACAGTGGTCTAAGGCACTGCTAGCTGTGCCACTAGAGACTCTGGGTTCGAGGCCAGGCTCTGTCGCAGCCGGCCGCGACCGGGAGGTCCATGGGGCGACGCACAATTGGCCCAGCGTCTTCCGGGTTAGGGAGCGGTTGGCCGGTAGGGATATCCTTGTCTCATCGCGCACTAGCAACTCCTGTGGCGGGCCAGGCGCAGTGCACGCTAACCAGGTCGCCGGGTGCACGGTGTTTCCTCCGACACATTGGTGCGGCTGGCTTCCGGGTTGGATGCGCACTGTGTTAAGAAGCAGTGCAGCTTGGTTGGGTTGTCTTTCGGAGGACGCATGGCTTTCGACCTTCGTCTCTCCCGAGCCCGTACGGGAGTTGTAGCTACTAGACAAGATAGTAACTACTAACAATTTGATACCACGAAATTGGGGAGAAAAAGAGGTAACATTTTTTTATATTTTTTTATGGTCAAATACATCAAAGCATATCATATTGCATGATCAGTTTGATTTTGAGCTCTGACTTGGCAAGCATAGTAAACATTACAAAAGTAGCACATCCTATGGCAATGTGCCTAATGGTGGCACAGTGGGCACACAGCTGAACCCTGGCAATGATGCTTCCTGATGGGCAGCAACAACACATCCGCCATGCTCACCCTAAACACGGAGCCCCTCATGAGTGCTTGCTTAATTAAGGATCTGCCCCCTTTTTTCAATTTTCGCCTGAAATGACATACCCAAAACGAACTGCCTGTAGTTCAGGCCCTGAAGCAAGGATATGCATATTCTTGGTGCCATTTGAAAGGAAACACTTTGAAGTTTGTGGAAATGTGAAAGGAATGTAGGATAATATAACACAATAGATCGGGTAAAAGATAATAGAAAGAAAAAAACAACCGTTCTTTTGTATTTTTTTGGTATCATCGTCTTTGAAATAAGGCCATAATGTATTATTCCAGCCCAGGTGCAATTTAGATTTTAGCCACTAGATGGCAGCAGTGTATGTGCAAAGTTTTAGACTTATCCAGTGAACCATTGTATTTCTGTTCAAATCTTGTATCAAGACTGCCCAAATGCGCCTAATTTCTTTATTAATAACTTTTCATGTTCAAAATTGTGCACCCTCCTCAAACAAGACATTCTTTCACTGTAATGGCTACTGTAAATTGGACAGTGCAGTTGGATTAACAATAATTTATGCTTTCTGCAGATATCAGATATGTCTATGTCCTGGGAATTTTTCTTGTTACTTATAACCTCATGCTAATCGCTTTAGCCTACGTTAGCTCAACCGTCCTGTGGAAGGGACACCGATCCCGAAGAAGTTATAATTACCCTCCTGTACTCCCTGCGCACGACTCCAACACCTTCATTAAGTTTGCTGACAACACATCGGTGTTAGGCCTGATCATGAGGACGATGAGACCGCCTAGAGGGAGGGGGTCGGAGACCTGGCAGTGTGGTGACAGGACAACAACCTCTCCCTCGACGTCAGCAAGACAAAGGAGCTGATTGTGAACTACAGGAACCAGAGGGCTGAGAACACCCCTATCCACATCGACGGGGCTGTAGTGGAGCGTGTTGAGAGCTTCAAGTTCCTTGGTGTCCACATTAAGGAATTATCATGGTCCTCACACACCAACACAGTCGTGAAGAAGGCACAACAACGCCTCTTTCCTTTCAGGAGGCGGAAAAGATTCTACAGCTGCACCATTGAGTTCTACAGCTGCACCATTGAGAGCATCTTGACTGGCTGCATTACCGGTTAGTATGGCAACTGCTTGGCATCCGACCGCAAGGCGCTATATAGGGTAGTGCGTAGGTCCCAGTACATTACTGGGGCCGAGCTCCCAGCCATCTATGACCTCTATACCAGTCGGTGTTCAGCCACCCAAGTCATAGACTGATCTCTCTGATACCTCATGGCAAGTCTGGAACCAACAGGTCCCTGAACAGCTTCTATCTCCAAGCCATAATAATGCTAAATAGTTAGTTAAATAGTTAACCAATACCTAACTATCTGCATTGGCACATACGCTGTTACTGTTTGTCTATCCTGTTGCCATATACAGTTGAAGTCAGAAGTTTTCATACACCTGAGCCAAATACATTTAAACTCAGTTTTTCACAATTCCTGACATTTAATCATAGTAAAAAATCCCTGTCTTAGGTCAGTTAGGATCACCATTTTATTTTAAGAATGAAATATGTCAGAATAGTAGTAGAGAGAATGATTTATTTCATCTTTAATTTCTTTCATCACATTCCCAGTGGGTCAGAAGTTTACAAACACTCAATTAGTATTTGGTAGCATTGCCTTTAAATTGTTTAACTTGGGTCAAAGGTTTCGGGTAGCCTTCCACAAGCTTCCCATAATAAGTTGGGTGAATTTTGGCCCATTCCTCCTGACAGAGCTGGTGCAACGGAGTCAGGTTTGTAGGCCTCCTTGCTCACACACGCTTTTTCAGTTCTGCCCACATTTTCTATGGGATTGAGGTCAGGGCTTTGTGATGGCCACTCCAATACTTTGACTTTGTTGTCCTTAAGCCATTTAGCCACAACTTTGGAAGTTTGCTTGGGGTCATTGTCCATTTGGAAGACCCATTTGTGACCAAGCTTTAACTTCCTGACTGATGTCTTGAGATGTTGCTTCAATATATCCACATCATTTTCCCACCCTATGATGCCATCTATTTTGTGAAGTGCACCAGTCCCTCCTGCAGCAAAGCACCCCACAACATGATGCTACCACCCCCATGCTTCATGGTTGGGATGGTGTTCTTTGGCTTGCAAGCCTCCCCCTTTTTCCTCCAAATATAACAATGGTCATTATGGCCAAACAGTTATATTTTTGTTCCATCAGACCAGCGGGCATTTCTCCAAAAGGTGCGATCTTTGTCCCCAAACCGTAGACCGGCTTTTTTATGGCGGTTTTGGAGCAGTGGCTTTTTCCTTGCTGTGCTGCCTTTCAGCTTATGTCGATATAGGACTCGTTTTACTGTGGATATAGATGCTTTTGTACCTGTTTCCTCCAGCGTCTTCACATGGTCCTTTTGCTGTTGTTCTGGGATAGATTTGCACTAGTCACACCAATGTACGTTCATCTCTAGGAGACAGAACGCGTCTCCTTCCTGAGCGGTATGACGGCTGTGTGGACCCATGGTGTTTATACTTGCGTACTATTGTGTGTACAGATGAACGTGGTACCTTCAGGAATTTGGACATTTCTCCCAAGGATGAACCAGACTTGTGGAGGTCAAAAAAAAAGATATTGGCTGATTTCTTTTGATTTTCCCATTTTGTCAAGCAAAGAGGCACTGAGTTTGAAGGTAGGCCTTGAAATATATCGTC
Organism: Oncorhynchus kisutch; assembly: GCF_002021735.2. Classification (NCBI taxonomy): domain Eukaryota; kingdom Metazoa; phylum Chordata; class Actinopteri; order Salmoniformes; family Salmonidae; genus Oncorhynchus; species Oncorhynchus kisutch. Next base: position 72,013,307 of record NC_034179.2, read on the forward strand.
AGGTACACCTCCAATTGACTCAAATGATGTACATTAGCCTCAAACTTCTAAAGCCATGACATCATTTTCTGGAATTTGCAAGCTGTTTAAAGGCACAGTCAACTTAGTGTATGTAAACTTCTGACCCACTAAAATTGTGATACAGGGAATTATAAGTTAAACAATCTGTCTGTAAACAATTTTTGGAAAAATTACTTGTCCTTCACAAAGTAGATGTCCTAACTGATTTGCCTAAACTATAGTTTCTTGACAATACATTTTTGGAGTGGTTGAACAACGAGTTTTAATGACTCCAACCTAAGCTTATGTACATTTCTGACTTCAACTGTAGGTATCCCTACCTCTATGTACATACTGTATCTACCTCAATTACATCGCTCCCCCGCACATCAACGCGATACTGCCCCATGTATATAGCCAAGCTATCATTGCTCATTGTGTATTTATTCCTTGTGTTATCTATTTCTATAATTATTATATATATTTTTATTATATTCTGTATTGTTGGGAAAGAGCTTGCAAGTATGCATTTCACTGTACTATTGTACACCTGCTGTATCCTGTGCACGTGACAAACTTTGAAACTAGAAACACACTAAACACTACAATAGCTACCCGACTTAGCATAGCTAAACCTACCAATCTAATAGTCTTAGGCTACTTTTTACACAGTCAATGTACTACTCCAATTACTACCAAGGTTTTTTTTGTGTGTGTGTGTGTTTTTATGATAGAAATAAAAACTAAACTCAGCAACAAAAGAAATGTCCTCTCACTGTCAACTGTGTTTATTTTCAGCAAACTTCACGTGTAAATATTTGTATGAACATAAGATTCAACAACTGAGACATAAACTGAACAAGTTCCACAGACATGTGACTAACAGAAATTAAATGATGTGTCCCTGAACAAAGGGGGGGTCAAAATCAAAAGTAACAGTCAGTATCTGGTGTGGCCACCAGCTGCATTAAGTACTGCCGTGCATCTCCTCCTCGTGGACTGCACCATATTTGCCAGTTCTTGCTGTGAGATGTTACCCCACTCTTCCACCAAGGCACCTGCAAGTTCCCAGACATTTCTGGGGGGAATGGCCCTAGACCTCACCCACCGCTCCACCATTCACAGGCATGCTCAATGGGATTTAGATCTGGGTTCTTCGCTGGCCATGGCAGAGTGAACACTGACATTCCTGTCTTGCAGGAAATCACGCCAAGAACGAGCAGTATGGCTGGTGGCATTGTCATGCTGGAAGGGTACCACATGAGGGAGGTGGATGTCTTTCCTGTAACGCACAGCGTTGAGACTGCCTGCAATGACAACAGGCTCAGTCCGATGATGCTGTGACACACCGCCCCAGTCCTATCTGGTCCAGCGACGGTGGGTTTGTGCCCATAGGCGATGTTGTTGCCGGTGATGCCTGGTGAAGACCTGCCAACAGGCCTACAAGCCCTCAGTCCAGCCTCTCTCAGCCTATTGCAATCAGTCTGAGCACTGATGGAGGGATTGTGTTTTCCTGGTGTAACTCGGGCAGTTGTTGTTGCCATCCTGTACCTGTCTCGCAGGTGTGATGTTCGGATGTACCGATGTTACAAGTGGTCTGCTACTGCGAAGACGATCAGCTGTCTGTCCTCTCTCGCTGTAGCACTGTCTTAGGCGTCTCACAGTACGGACATTGCCATTTATTTCCCTGGCCCCATCTGGAGTCCTCATGCCTCCTTGCAGCATGCCTAAGGCACATTCACGCAGATGAGCAGGAACCCTGGGCATCTTTCTTTTGGTGTTTTTCAGAGCCAGAAGAAAGGCCTCTTTAGTGTCCTAAGTTTTCATAACTGTGACCTTAATTGCCTACCATCTGTAAGCTGTTAGTGTCTTAACCGTTCCACAGGTGCATGTTCATTAATTGTTTATGGTTCATTGAACAAGCATGGGAAACAGTGTTTAAACCCTTTACAATGAAGATCTGTGAAGTTATTTGGATTTTTACGAATTATCTTTGAAAGACAAGGTCCTAAAAAAGTTTATTAGTTAGTTACAAATACAAGATTTGTATTTGAAATTCAGTTTATTTTCAGTAAGTTTTCAGATCTGATTTACTTGTTTTTATTCACTTTAAGTTTCATTAACAAAATCTATTACGTTTTTATATTATTTAGTTTCACTTTTAGTGTTCGTGACAAAGTAGCCTGGAAGGTTAGGACCATCTAGGTGTTGTATAGTTTTAGTATTTTTTGGGATGTCACTTCTTGCCACTGTGGGGCAGTAATCTATAAGGAGATGGGTCCGTTCCTACAGTATGTTAGGTTTGGTCAGAGTTTAAAGATAGACTAGATAGCAAGATAACGTAGAAGCACCAAGGAAACAGTAGCACTGGGTCAATTTCCTCAACAACCAGGAGCATTGAAGCTTGAGGCTAAACTTCTCTACTGTTTTGTTCCTGTAACTACCACGTTTGTAGCAGTGTGAAGCGCACTTGTGCACATGCACAGACACTCTGTGTGACTGTGTGAGAGCAAAGTCTTGCATCGCTTGCACGTTCCTCTGAACAAACATTGCAGACACCAGATCACCAGATCTTTACCTATCAGCTAACCACATCATGGTCACATTCCCCTGCTCAGGCGTTGCATGGCTCAACCAATGGTTTAATGTCACGTCATCGACTATGCAGTCAGGCATACGACTGATATACCATATGTGGTTAGCTGATACTTATAATACCTATCTACTCAAGTGTTTCCTTTATTTTGGTAGTTACCTGTATGTTTATGCTGACATTCAAGGTGCTATAATTCACTCTAGATCTCATTGGTAAGGCCTTTTGTGCCCATCAGTTTGCATTATTAAAGATGCATGTAACCTTGCAATCTCAGATGGATGGGACTTGTGGCTCTGAACTCCGTTTCAGAATGCTTGCCGGTCATCTTTACTAGTAGCAAGTAACAGTCTACTGACATTAATATCTGCATCGCATTTCTTCACATCAGGCAGGAGTCAAATGTTGGGAATGTGAGTGTTGAGAAAATATTTCTATGGGAAGTTTCCTTATTGAGTGTCTATACATCTCAGTAATGCCCCATTATCAAATATACTTATCTAGAGATCTATTAGGTGAGATCTTTAGTTTACAGAACACAAAAAGTCTTGATGCTCAACGGTTACTATATTACCCGGCGTTAGCGTTTCTTTTATGCATTGTTCATTTAAGCCGGATCCCATATTTGGCTCAGGAGCCTGGTCTGGATTTGGTGACCAGCGTCGAGTGGTGGTGGCAGAGTAAAGCCACTGGCTCCTGAAGGAACGCTATACATAATGTAGGTCATTGCTCTTAGGTGACATTTCTCACACGCTGTGCCATAATCTCCTATTTGAATATGAGAACGCCTTTGCCACACAAGCATGGCGAGGCCTAAAGTATGATCCACTTACTCATAAATGCAGAACCGAGTGAAATATGACTGACTTCTCCACGACTCGAAAGCATTGATTTGACATGGCAAAGCACCCCAGGCTCTGGTGGATACAGCACACTTAAACACATGACTTAAAAGACTTCTGGTTTGGGTGGAAAACGGGCTATACAGGAGTCAGAGGTATGGTTGTTACAAGCATGATAATAGGCCTGGAGCTTTTCCTGTCGTCTTTTTATGCATTCTTTGTTTTGTTTTTTATTAAAAAAGAAGAATCCCAGTCTGTCTGGCAGCGCATTGACGACATTTGAAAACAAATGTGATCCAGATTTTAACCATTTAAATGTAATATTTATTGTTTATTGTGTAGGAGATAGCTACAATCGTTCGATATCCATGCTTTTCTTCCATGTTCGGCTGAATGGTCCAAATTGCTGAAATATAGAAATTATACTTTGCAATTTATGAAGGGAATCAGGATATCATTTCTGGAAATTGACTTCCTGAAACTATGCCAGATTATTTCCCTGCAGGGAACCATTGGTACTTGTGGGACGGTGCTCTACAAGTCTCAAATAACATCGCTAGAGGAATATTGAAAAATATTACTACTTTGCTACACTTAACCCCTACACGAAGCTAGTGCATAGTTGGTCACGGGACTTCCCAAAATAGCCTACATGTTGAAGTTGGTCTATTTAATAATCCATTTGCCAAGTAAGATGTGCGGGTCTATTAAAGGTTAATAAGCCTCAGCTGCAGTGTTGTTATCCAAGGTAAATGTCACTTAGATGCGGGCCACCATGGGTCAAGATCTCCCCCCAGATCTAAATGTAATCACATGGCCGTCGTTTGGCCTCAGCCTCACCCTCATTAGTGCTTGGCTTGTGCTGGAGTGTGATCTACTTCAGCCCTGGCACTCCCCTTAACCCTGCCTCTCCCCTGCCCCAGGCATGTGACCAGCCAGCAACTATATAGCTGGAAAGTCATGCTCAAAGCTGCCCAGAAATGAGGCCTTGGTTGAACTAAGATTTTCACTGTAACTGTAGGGGGTTGTACCAGGGGGAACCACAGTGAGCTGACTGCTATCATGTGATCTGATCTGCTGGACAGGCTGTGAGCTGTCACCTGACAGAGCGCTGTGCCACCTGCCAGGCCCGTCCCCCAAATAATGGCAGACTGACCAGTGATCCACACAGTCGTCTCATCTTAATTATCTCCTCTGTGTTTAATTAACTACCCGCTTCTAGCAGCCAACAATGCTGCTTTAGATTAGTCCAAATCATAAGCAACTCAAGCAGAATATGTCATTGTCAGACTACTTAATCTCATATCGTGGGTTGGCTCCTCTGACATTTAAGTAGAGTGAATGGATCGTTGGCCCAATAGAATTATTGTTTAGTAGTCTAAGGCAATTAAAATGTATGACCTATATCATAATCACTCCAGGCTGTGCATTTGCATGTCATTCCAGTTTTTGCATGGCCATATTGTTTGTGAGAACTCTTAAGGGAGAATGTTTGACACATGCATCATGTCTGTGTGTTCCCACTTATTCTACTCTGCTGAAGAGATGCTATGGTGCACAGGGTCCATATGGACCCAGAATACAGAATTATTTCATTCTGAATATTAATATGAATTATACACAAAATGGGTAATAATTTTCCTGCCCTACAGAAATGATTAACATAATTCTGATAAATAACCAGATGGCAGAATGTGTGAATTGAGTTAGATTTATCTTAATTAATATCTTGAACCTACTTGGAGAAAGGTAAATGGCTCCACCGGGTCCAGGGATGTGTCTCTGCCTGTGTCTCTCTCTCTCTCTCTCTCTCTCTCTGTGTGTGTGTGTGTGTGTGTGTGTGTGTCTTTCTCCTGGCCTGCCATGTAGTGGCAGCCCGAGGATATTAAGCTGCTCTCCAGGTATGCATCAAACCTAAGCAGCCTGCTGATAACACACATACACACAGACAGGCACACAGAAGCACTCACACTAACATGTATACGCACAAGCACACTTTTCCCATATCCAATCCAACATAGAGTTTGTACTGCTGCGTATGCAGCAGGATCACATGTGTATTTGTAGAATGTATGCATGACATATTTTAACAGATGACAATCAATTGACTGAGTTTCTTTCTTTTTCACATTTTACCTCAAACTGAGGAGATCTATTTGTGGCCATGACAACTTTCTTCTCTGTTTTACAATGAACACATCTCAGCTCTAATTTCTCAGCTTTATTGCTAATTAAAAATAAAGTATACATTTATTTTACGCTGTCACAAATGAAGCCAATTAAAATGTTAATCATGACAAGTAGAAAAGGGACAAAGGAATTCAAATAAATTGATGTATTGACGTTTCTTTAATTAATTCATCCGGGGTCCTACTGTGTTGCATAATTATGCTTAAGTGTTTAATTACATATTTTGATGGGATCCTCAATTACTCTGACTTAATAAAATATCATTAGCCTGTCTCCCAGGTTCTAAGCTGTAGAGACATTTATTAGTCTATCTATTTAAATAAAATATTACCGATTACCGACTGGCTAGGATATTTGGCAGGTATCCAGGCCTCAATCTACAGTAAATCTCAACCTGGAAGCCGCTCCTCACATCAAAGTTTGACATAGCAGCTAACAAACAATGTGAAATTTACATATTAATTAGTGTCAGGGAATCAGAAGCAGTGATGAATTCAAATGACTACTGGCCCCTCTCTCCGGTGTCTCCCCAGCCCGTCCCTACCAGTCTGCAGTCACACTGCCGCCATGCGGAGAATAGAGTCCTCATAACAATGGAAAATGCCAAGACCCAAAGGGCACCTAGACCTCCATCACAGACTGGATCTCTTTAATTACCCAGTGAGTGCAAATATTCTATACCTTTCACCATCCTGTATCTGTACAAAGCGCTTTGCAGTGTTGTGACGCCTACAATATGTAAAAGACCAAAACTAGTCTGCGCAGATAGTCTGACAAAAATGTATTTCATTTGACAATTTTGACCGGCAATACAGGAAAACCGTGAGTGAGCCACCATACTATAGCCATTACACAATGCAATTATTAGCATGTGAGAAATCACTAAAGGTTATCATTCCACTGAAGCTGAAGTGTCAGGCTCACAGCAGCGTTTCACACAGTGTGAGTCCATATCCACGCACACACTCACAATGTGTTTAAGCTCTGCCTTCTTCAGGCCGTTCGTTACCACGTCTCCGTGTATCTGAACATGTTTCACATCTTCCACCACAGGAACGAGAATCATTGGCAATGGCTCGGAGGCGTACGCCTATAATTAGAAGGCAGCTCAATTGGGTAGCAGGTAATTTACCTTTAGGCAGAGACAACTAATTATTGTCTTTGAAAACCTAATTTAGCGTCAAACACTTCAGGTGTCTTTTCCCCTCTCTTTAGCAAAGGGAAAGGTATCCTGGAGCAGTCTTGGGTTGGGGCGGAGGATCCATCCCCCGTGTCTCCTGTCTCTGGTGTTATAATGTTTACATGGATGATTTCTAAAGAGAAACTAAGAGCCCGTGTCGCTGTGCAGAAACAGTGCAAAACAGAACAGAGCGTTTTTGTTGTCCTCCTTTTGTCTGTGTCTGCAGGTTCTAGTGGAGGACGGCATCACTCTCTGCAGGTGTATGGGGTTCCTTCTAGAGTGGAAGGCACCACTCTTAGGCCCTCTGTTAAATGTTCCTAGCAGGTGAACCTGTTCCTGGCAGATGGTGTTTGTGTGAGTGACGCCCGTTCCCAGCAGAGGCAGGCCCAGGGAAACGATCACGGAGCACAGTCTCTGCAGAGAAGCCCCATCCAACCTGATGGCATATGCTCTGCTGCTGTGGCCTACACCTGCTGAAGGATGGCGTTTACACCGCCATCCCTGGGCTCCACCGCCAAGTGGGGTGTTAATCACAGCTCACTGCTCACTCTGCTCACACACAGTTTCTAAAACCAGTAAATAACTGAATACACAACTGCAGGGGCTCCGTCACTATGGACGTAATGTTATCATTTCCCCTGTAAGGCATTGGAACCTCTTTTGTTAACCTATGTCTATCGTAGCACAGTGTTGGCTAATGTGTGTAGTTTGAAACGGCAGAACATTAAAGCTAATTCCACTCAATTATAATGTGTCCTTTCCCAGACATGATTTATCTATTGAATGGAGAAAATGTGACAAAGTCATCACAAATGGACAGTTGAGAGTACAGGCCTGTGTTCTATTTAAATCTATGACCTATACAACCTCTTACCAAACAAAAACATGAAAATTATATCAAGTTACTCCTAGCACAGTAGGCAAGCGAAGCCATATTCAAGCAATTTTATGGCTCATCCATACCAACTATCACAGGTGTATGAAATGATTCACTGGCTGATGCTACTCATCACTAGAGCTATAGAAAATATCACTTTATGAGAGTGTTTTCCCAGGGCTTTTGACTAACCAGTGCTAACTGGAGTAGAGCAGTGTCCAGTGTCGTTGTTGGACTTGATTGGAGGTCCGTAACAGGTCCACTGTTGAAATATGTAGACAGAGTTAATAGCCTGTAACTGCCCCGTCCAACTGGAAACCAGTGAGCTGCTTACACTTAAACTGGGGATTAGGACGCAGTCGCCCAAGTCACTGCCAATTCAGATGGCTCGGAGACCCTGGGCAAAGCAGTTTGATCTGGCGAGCTGTCATCGATTCACACAGCTTCCAGCTGGAGCACAGGAACCCCATTGAAGCACGGGATGGAACCCTCTCCATCTTGGCACATCTTGGCTGGCTCAATCCCCCGCAGGCCATTAGGGACAAAATATGTTTTGTTTTTCTATTTTCTTTTTTTTCTCCTCCCGAAGAAAAATACAGTCTGTCTTCATGCTATAACAGCCATTACTTAATTGTGCCGGATTTTCCGAGCAGAGTGTTGCTTTAATTAAGCAGCTAATTGCAATGTAGCTCTTGATTAGCTTTTGGGGGATGGGAATGTTCAGACAGGCTGATATGTTGTGCACACTTCAGAATCATTTACAGAAATTGAAGCTAATTTCACTCTCTGTCTATTGCTGCATTAATTTAATTTGGGTTGCTTTTAGCTCATTAACACTTCTAATTAATACGTTGACATCGCTATTAAGATGTCTCTTTGAAATGGGCGTCTCCTGATAATCAGGATGGAAGAGGCTGACGGATCGAGTGAGAAGCAGACTGTAGGGAGACAGAGATGGAGAGAGAGAACTCCTCCAGACTGAAGGAGAGGAAGATAGTGGCCTCGTTTCGTAAACCACAGCTAGTTTATCATAGTGGACACTAATAGGGTTTTGTGGGTAAATTAGAAATGAAAGGAATGTTGATTGTTTTAAATTGGATAGAGGTTACAGTTAATGTGCGTGTGCATGTGTAGTACGTGTGCACGTGTGTGTGTTGCTCTTGAAGAGGGGCGGGGGTGGGGGTGGTGGCGAGGGCTGGGACGTCAGGGCCAGATGCCGTACACAGCTGAAGATCACGCCTGACTAACTATGTGTTTGGGTTTGTCACTTTAATGAGGAGGATTTAGTGACTATGGGTTAGTAATCCTCAGTGTGAAGCCTCATCACACCACCGTCAGTTTAGCCAACTTTTACCACCACACACTGCCATCTCCTAGAGCTGGCTGGAGGATTTTACTGATAGGATCTTCTTTATTAAACATAAACCAATCATGTTATTTACATGTCTTATATATTTCAGTCAACCTGTTAAATATCTTTGCACATGTCTGTTATTTGGATTTCTGAAATATTCATTGTACTTGAATTTCCTAACTTTACAATGGGTGGCAAGCATGATTATAGTTTCTTATAAAATATTGAATAAAAATTACAAAAAATGACCTGTATCCTTCTACAAAGTATTTATTAAATCTGTGGCAATTGGATAATGACTGAAAGAGCAAATGATCTAACAGAGGAGCAGTCAAGATGCTGGTTCCAAACCAAGGTTCTCTCTCATTGGTCAAGTTTCAGAGTCAAAATAATGGCTCTCCAATTGACTTTCTCTCACTTTGTCTTTCATTAGGGAATACAAGTCAAGAAATCAGCATTGATGCAAAAATGATTGTTATTTGGCAGGCAAATCAATGGTGAACCTTGTTTTTTTCAGTGAAGTGCTTTGTTTGCTGGTAGTATTATCCCACTGAAGGGAAAGCCTTCTGTTTAGTACTTCATTAAAAGTCTCTCTAATAGGAGCCACTAGGGAGCGGATCCCTGCGTCACATGTAGAAGCTATCAACATCTGCATCAATTAACCCCTTCCTCCCCAGGGACCCATTAGAACGAGGAACACCCTTTAAAATTGCATATGGTTCAGATTAGGCTCTGCAATGGGGAGTGGGAGCGATAGTATGGGCTTTTTTGTTTTACTTATAGATTTGTGTATATGAGACATCTCATGTCTTGGCTTTGTTTAGAAGCTTTGCATCTGTGTTCTTGGAATACACTCGGGTTAACAGTTATGGTACAAAGCCGTCAGCTGCTAATGTATAGTTAACCTTGTTTGATATAAGCTATTGAAAAGAACATGGACATGATACAGTATATTATGTACTGAAAATAACATACATATTGTGAAATAAACAAATAGAGACACAAAATAGTTCTCAATACATAAAAATATGTGAAGTAGCTTCATCTTTGAATATGTATATTGTTTTTAATTTACAGACTGTCTCGTGTTGTTGCATGGAGTCCTGTTGGCTCTAGGCGAGATGTGAGATCTTGAGAGATCTTGCATAGGATTAATGGATCCCGTTAACAGATCCTCTGTTTCCGTCCTCACTAGGGGGAATCAAAGATGGGCTCAATTAAAGAATCTTTTCAAGCAGCAACTGTAGGGAGCGCAGTGATCAGTATTGGCAAGAGGCAAGAGAAACACTTGTGTTTAAGACCTATTACCAGCCAAACACTGTGCCCAAACAATCTGAAGGGATGTTATTAAGATTGTAAATACCGCTAGGCTATATCTTAGATCCTTAGGGACCAAGAATTGACACTTTTATATCGCTACCGCTCTCCTTCCTTGAAGCATGAAAACAAGATGTAGCACTGACTAGTTCAATAGTGCTGCAGTTAGACCATTTACAGGAATATGATATTTAGCATTATTTCCAAGAAATAAAGGAGACCATGTGAGGCCTTTTACATGACAAGAAACAATATAAATCAGGCCATTACATGAAAAGCATTCATTTTGTTAATTTATAATGCTGTAATTTAATCAGAATGAATATTTGAGACATAATGTAATTAACACAAAGCCATTTTCATTTAATGGCCTCAGAAGTGATTATGTTAGCTTTACAATTTGAATTATGAGAATGATTATTTCTGTTGAAAGTGATTTTGTGTGAGGAGAAGCCACTTAAATTAGGTGCACGTTTATGTATTTTAAGTACAATCTTCATAATATACATTTTGAACTCTAACATGGTTTGTGTTACCAAGTTTTCCTTCTCAGTCGAGATACTTTCAATAAAACATCAAGTAACATCAAGTAATGTAATACAGCTGAGGACATGTCATACTTTAGTCAGTATATGATCAACAAGCATCGTCTGCTAACAGTGCGGTGAATTCCATTATCAATCTGGAAATGTCATTTGTGAGCAGTGTGATGTTTATGGTTGAATTGGGACACAGCTTTAAAACTATTAAAGAAGATAAGTTGCAAAGCAGAGGCCCGCTGCAGCATGACATGAGCCAGCAACTGTTTATCCTTCAATAAGCAATGACAACTGAGCTCTGATGCATTTAACAAACCCCTAACCAAATCAAGAGTAATAAAATCATTCATTTTGGTTAATGAGGATATTAACAGCAGCAGTAGTGTTTGAGCACAAACAAGAACAACAACATTAATAATTGCAACTCTCTGGCGCTTGGCTGATGTAAGCTTTTAATAATTAACAAGTCTTTGTCTCATCCCCTGGAGGGTACACTCCTATTATCCAACTAAGTTACAAACGGGTAATTATGTTGACACTGGATGGTCAAAACAGTTGCTTCCGAACATCTCCGGGCCCGAACTTTAAGACCCAATTTCAATCAATCCAGCTTACATACGACATCCGCCTCAGTTAAAGGGAAGACATGGCATTTCCACTTATTTCTTTTTTAAATGTTGTCTTCTCATTAGAGGATTACTCCTCTTACCTCCTGTGTTTACATATTAGTGCTAATCCAATTGAGTCAACAAGGGCACTTAGTACTGGCTAAGAACTGAGTCTGGGGGACTTAACTTGGGAGGGAGTGGTTATTAATTTACTTCTTCTGATTTTTAGGCTTGAAGGGGAAAATAGTTTTTGGAACATCTGTTATGACAAATCAAGCATTGAGAGCATTTTGTCTTGTCTGAGATTGAGCTCAGCTGCGGTGAGTGTTGGCACTGTTGTGAGGTGAGCACAGTTCTAGAACCTTCCTACAGAGGGAGCCCCTGGTTCTAAGTCTGTCCAGGAGGACCAACTTGTCCTGCTACACAAGACACATGTCCAGGAACATGAGAGAGGTGGTGCATGACAAACAAGCATCCAAAACAGTCTCTTCGAACATAATATCTGCAAGCGATTATAATAGGAACTATAAGCACAAAGATATTTAGTCGGTGTGTTGACGAGCAGCGGTTGCCGCGGTAATGAGAGGGGTTGAACCCTTGGCTCTTCCTTGACCCTTTCTCCTCACCATCATCCCCATGACATCAGTCAGGATCTTTGACCTGAGGGGCACGCCCTGTCAGCTGAAACTAATTAGGGTTTGATCACTTGTGACTGTTACAACAACCAATAAAGCAATAGTCACACAAGAGAGGCAGTTTTAATAGGCCTATGGTTGTAAATTGGCATAAAAAAACAAATAATTAGGTAAGAAAATGAAGACAAAGGGAAGCTTTAGTATATGTTTTATGAAGTGAAGTCTATGATTATGCTGCACATTACACACAAATCTAACGCTGTACATTTTCCTTAATAAGAAATGATATCAAAACATGCTCTTTGATGATCAATTTCCCTCATCATACTGTACTACACTTTAACAAGGCCTGAAATACCTCTAGATATCCCTCCTAAAGCTCTCCTGAAATCCTCCAATACTGGAGAAATATATATGATACTCTATTGGCTCATCAGAGGTGCAGTATGTGTGTAGTTAGACCGTTTATCTTCCCCTAATTAGTTATAGATCAATAAAGCAATTGATTTTGCAATTCACCCAGAGCTTTAGCCGAGGTGTCAAACCATAAACAAAATGCTATGCAATTCAACCATTAGACACAAAGAGAGACAGGGCTCTTCAAATTTCCCCATAGACTTCGGACACTCTTTTCCTTGGCTGACACCGCCATTAGCATATCTGCTCTGAATTTGGCTTTAGCATACAGGGGGAACCATATGGTTTAGGCAAGCAAACAAACAGTATCACATAGCTCCTACTGTGTTGAACCAACAGAGCTTGATAAACATATCAGAGCTTAAATCAGGGTTTGATCTCATAAATAATCGACGTGGCTTTAAAGGAGGAGATAATACATCCATAGTTCACTCTGGAGCACGCCCGGTGACATGTTGTGTTTTGTCAGAGGTTCTTTCCAAGCAGCTTCATCATTAATCATTTGTCCCTCTCCTCTCCTCTCCTCTCCTCTCCTCTCCTCTCCTCTCCTCTCCTCTCCTCTCCTCTCCTCTCCTCTCCTCTCCTCTCCTCTCCTCTCCTCTCCTCTCCTCTCCTCTCCTCTCCTCTCCTCTCCTCTCCTCTCCTCTCCTCTCCTCTCCTCCCCTCCCCTCCCCTCCCCTCCCCTCCCCTCCTGTCCTTACCTCTCCTCTGGGGTTGTGCTGATGGTTTCTAATTAAGTAGTGGCTGGTGTCAGGGATGCTGAGAGACATGTTATCATAACCAGGGTACCATGGACACAGACATACTGCAATTGGCACCAGAAAAAAATTCACCATCTTTTCCTTGACAGGGATACATCCCAACAATACATATGATATGCCTTTCCAAAGTAATAATCAAGTGGTGTTTGGGTAGGGAAGGAAGCAGAAAAAGGGTTCAAACAGCAGGAACCACAATGTAAACTACGGAATGGTTTGGCCTTGTTCCCGATAAACCAGTACCCCATTCGGGGTAAAATGATTTTCCACTTGAGTGATGTATTCCATCTTAGAGGAGAAAGGATTTCAGTTGAGTATCATGACAACCAAATGAATGTGCAATCTTATCTTAATAAGTAAAAAAATTATGATGTTTTTGCATTTCATTTGGGCATTAGTGGAGTGGTCATAAACTGTAATTGGTTATTCTTGCAGAGGCAGAAAAAATGGGTATTGTGAATGAGGGGTTCTTTGTCTGAGGTAGAGACATCACATCCCAGTAAAGTAACACCCATTAAAACCTAATTTGCACCTTTAGGCAGTTCATTAATACATTGAATGGTAGAATCACACCAATATAGCTTCTGCTCACTTCAGGGCATGTGCAGAACCAGGCTCTATTCACCAAAACACTCACTATAAAACCTCATTTTCACTATAGAATTAGTTACCAGCAGTGATGACATGTGCTAGCGCGAGATAAGAGGACACATGAGTACTATTGTACTGTGAACTGACTGTAGATCATCTATACTACTATCAAAAGCCATACACTGATTATACAAAACATTAAGAACAACTGCTCTTTCCATGAAAAGACTGACCAGGTGAATCCAGATGAAAGCTATGATCCCTTATTGATGTCACTTGTTAAATCCACTTCAATCAGTGTAGATGAAGGGAAGGATTTTTAAGCCTTGAGACGATTGAGACATGGATTGTGAATGTGTGCCATTCAGAGCGTGAATGGGCAAGACAAAAGATTTTAGTGCCTTTGAACGGGGTATGGTTGTAGGTGCCAGGCGCAATGGTTTGAGTGGGTCAAGAACTGCAACTCTGCTGTGTTTTTCACGCTCAACAGTTTCCCATGTGTATCAAGAATGGTCAACCACCGAAAGGATATCCAGCCAACTTGACACAACTGTGGGAAGCATTGGAGTCAACATGGGCCAGCATCCCTGTGGAACGCTTTCGACACCTTGTAGAGTCCATGCCCCGATGAATCGAGGCTGTTCTGAGGGCAAAGTATGGGGTGGGGTTTGGTATACTCAGTGTATATGGCAGTAATTCTAGAGCAGTATGCGTCTCAGTGCACCTCAGTGAATGGGGACAGTGACACACAAAGGGGTAAGAGGCCGCCCTGCTTCTTCTAGGTAGGCCTATAGTGGTCCTATCACCCCTCTCTGGCCTGGCTGTGGCTGCAGTTCTGCCCCCTGCCAGCAGGTGACCAATCCTCTCTGTCCCCAATGGGCCGTTGTGTCTGTGGTGACTCTGTGAATTTCCCTTTCTTTTCATCATCACTCTCTGATGTCCAGCTGGTCCTGTCAACACCTTCTTACAGCAGGCAATTCATCGCAACACACTGGCAGCTGAGACCCCTGTGATGAACTTCAATCTGCCGTTCGCAGAGGGGGCTGCACCCTGAGTTGGGCTAATCAAGGGAAACACCCCTTGAAAGGGGGAGGGCGCCCACAGACAGATTGAGCCCAAGTTACCCTATAATTATCCTCCCACTGCCCCCTCTGCCGCAAGCTGCTGTATCTGAACCCGGTACGCAGAGTAACAGACACTCGCGTGATTACTTTCCGATCTGTTTAACCTTAAACAACAACACACCGTCCGTTTCTATTACACCCGTAAACAATTAAGTTTTGGAGCAAGCATTAAGAAGGCTCAGATCAAGAAGCATTTTCTATGCTCTCACACGATAACAGTGCAAATGTCTGTTGCCGGGGGTTTCGATTATTTCCAAGTTGGTAGAAAAGTCCCTGGGGGGAAGTTCTCGGGGCTTCTGAATTTGATTAAAGCATCTGTACAGCTGATTACTTGGAGTGAGGCGCACAGGTTGGCGCATTTTGGGACTGGAGTGGAGACCTGACAGGGTCATGTTTAACATGTCCACAGGCAATCAATTCACCTTAACCCCTCCTGGTACTCCAGCCCTCTCCACCTAAGCTGTCCTTAATAACCAGGCAATGGTGAATTACTGATAAGGCGTGGACGTCTCTGACCTATATATCCTCCCCTCTATATATTGGAAAAATCCATCCCCAGAAAGAAATGTACCTTTTTCTAATGCATATAAATAGTGAAATTAAACAATCCGACGCATTGAAAGCCTGTGAAATTCAATTTTAAATCACAGTCACCTAAATGTGTGTTTGCTGTCCAATTTAGAACAAATGCATGCACCTATTTGGTCCATTTATTTTCTTAATATAGGTTATAGGTGTTTGTGTATAACCCCAGTATCTGAATTCAATTGCAATTTTGGATGTCATTGCATCCACTACTTTGTTGTATTATTGAAATTAAGCAAATACAGTACAGACCTGTTTCAGTATTGTTTTGTATCAATACTAGCAAGAATATTTCATTAGATTTCATTTATTTTTTATCTGACGTTATACCTTGGAAAATGTTATGTAGCTACGTGGTTACATTGCATTTTTCTTAATGTCAGTGACCTCTATGTAGGTTTTTACTTAACAAGCATGCAGAGGGTTCCACATATGCCCCCATTTGACAGTGACTAATTGCCCTAAGGACGCGAGCTGCTTGTTAGGCCAAAGGAAGATTCACTGGCTCCTCACCCGAGCGAAATTCATTATTTCTCCCTTTCTTTTCACAGCACCTTCTCCTATGAAGGTTAGAATACCAGATTAAAATATATTAGGAAACAGGCTATTTTGTTCATGCTCACTTCTGAATGTGTTTCTTATTTGTGTAATTATTTAAAAGACCTTATTGACATTTTATATTTTACATATACTTTGTGAATGATAAAAGATTGCAGTGCTTTACTGTTGGACTAGTTGTCCCCTATTTGGATTTGCCACATCTCAAACTTGTTGTTTGTCTCTTTTTTCAGTGAGTCCTCTCTGAATGGAGCTCTTTGACTGAGGTACCTGTGCAGCTGTCAGGGCCATGGCTGTTTAGACTATTAGAAATGTGAAACAGGAGGGGTTAGAGAATCACTAGGAACATCAATCTGTCCCGGAAGTTGTGCTCTCACATTACCAGCCTGCTGTTTTGGTATTTATGCCACTGTTTACCCAGAGCACACAGTGGGGTCCAGCAATCAATCCTGACAGGACTACATTAGATTTGTTGATGCTGGTGGTGTGATGTGGTACATTTGTAGTGTAGTTAGGTTTTCCACTTGTAAAATCAAAGTTGGAGTGTTCCCAAAAACAGATAGCAAAAGTGAATGGACCTAGGATGCACCCTTGTGGTACACCTACTTAAACCTGACCTGTATATGTGTATTTTGAAGGAAGATGTGAGCCTGCATTTTTCCTTTGAAAACAAAACACTCCCATTCTCTCCTCCCCTTCCCTTTTTAATCTGCCTCCTTGACTGCCTTACTATGTTGTCAACTTTACCTCGATCCACCTTCCCCCAACCAGCCGTCCAGCCAGCCCCGGTGCTGTAGCTGTCCCTGGACAGGTTTCAGCGTTTAAATTTGAAAATGATTTGTCCTGCCCTCTTAATAATAGATGAGAGAGCAGAGTCAGAGTCCCTTCAATAAACTCTCTCCTCACTTTAATTAGTGAACAAAAAAAACCAGCTTGCTGAGGACTCTGGCTTTGGCTCCGTGTTGGTAATTAAAACTGAAACCACCAAAAGGAGAGGAGGAGAGGAGGAGAGAGGGAGGAGATGGAGGAGAGGAGGAGAGAAGGCTCTATTTTTAACGGGCCGGCTGTTTGGTGCTGAGTGCCCGTATAAGGTTGTGCAATAAAGAGTGATAATGAAGGTGTGAGACCTCTGGGGGCCAGCTGGGCGCTTGCTACAAAGGCTGCTCTCACACCAGACTGAAATACAGGGAGCAATTAGAGGCGGCAGTGCATAGACTGGCCACCAGAGATTAGTTAACACCTCACCAGCTTTGCTTCAGCTTCAGCTTCAGGACAGGCAAATGCTTGTTTTCTCTCCACCGCGACCGCTTTTTAAATATAACAGACTAGTGCCTTAATTTGGAGATTTATTTCATTTAATTGTCATTTGAAGGTTGGCAATGCGCAAATGTTGTTTTGCCATAGGTGCTGTGCCCCAACAGAGGTATTCTCATCATCTTTCTCCTTTTCAGGATTTTAAGCACATCCAATATGAATCTTTTTTTATTATTATTTTCAAAGCTTTTTTCACATATGGGTTTAAAGTCCATGACAAGCAGTAGCTGAGCTGTAGAAGACCTTAAGCTCAAGAACCAATCAAGAGGACATTGTTAATGGAGGCCACATATAAGCCGTTAAGCCAGTATATGCATAATGTTATTTAATTGGAGTCATAAAAAGCCAATTAACCCCACCCTCTCTCTCTCGCTCGTGCTCTCTCTCTCTCTCTCTCTCTCTCTCTCTCTCACACACGCACACACACACACACACACACACACACACACACACACACACACACACACACACACACACACACACACACACACACACACACACACACACACACACACACACAGTGTGTATATTTTGTGTGATATTAATTGAGTAATTGAAGATATGTTGTTTAATTTGCCAACAGGTTTGTTTCATCATGCAACAAAGCCAATGATCATACAAAATCATTTTCAAATTCCCACACTATGGAGTTGATGAGAATCAATAACTCCTGATGTGAATCAGTCTATCTATAAATAGGGACAGTAAAAAATACTGGTGGCTCCGATTGAGATCTGCAGAATAGAAGGAACCCCAGGAGGATGGACCCCCATGTGATCACCCTCTTTCTGACTCTTTATTCTCTGTGAATAAAGGGATTCTGACAATATATTTGCTCTCAGGAAAATAGCAACGGTGGACCGCAATATTGGATCTGTCAGATTCAGGCCATTTAAATTTCAATGCAAGTAAAGTGGGGGGAAGCAGACACTGTTAAATATGATGCTTGAATGAAAATCTAAACCCTCCAATACCTCTAAGCAATGTACCTCAATGAGATGAATTAACTGTAAATGGCTCATTCTCTGTGTGAGTGTCTTCCAATTTAAAATCTCATTATTCCTATAAGATCCTGAACAAGGTGACTCTTAGGATAGATCGAATAAGTGAAGATAATCTTACCGGACAGTTTTATGCAAATAGGAAATGTATTGAATCAACTAAAAAGGAGAATGGGGAATCAAATAAGCTAAGAAAGCTTGGTGAGGTTGAAAAACACCATGAATGGTGTTTTCTCATCAGTATCTCAGCTCAGTGCTTCATGGCAGTGCATGAGAAGTGTTTCGTAGCAGTGCATGAGAAGTGTACAGTGTATTAATTCAAAGCACTCTGTCATTTAACTTGCATTCCGTATATTCAAAGCACCAGGGGACTTCACTGTCTGAGTCTTTATGAGACAGGTAGAATATCTCAGTGCTTATTTTCAAATGACAAAGCGGCTTCACCACCTTAGATAACACTGTAATCTGTAATCTGTAATCTATACCCTCATTGCAGATAATAGCCTCTATTGTTAAGGTGGTTAGGGTGGTTCTTTTTTTTTTTAAAGATGATTCAAACCACCAGCGAGAGTGACAGAAGTAGCCACTAATGACTGTTTTGTTGGAGAGCTGCCACAGACAGGGATTGATTATCAGCCCGATCCCCATTCAGGAATGTGAAGTTCCCCTCAGGTTCATCAATAATTCATGACATAAATAATGTAACGTTCATTACACAAAAAAAAGATGAACTTTTTGCCATGGTTTCCATTGCAGACGGACGAATATAAAGCCAACACAGTGAGCGCTGTAATTTGTTCTCGACCCCAAGGGTGAGCACAAAGGACAAATGCAATCATACAATTAACGTGCCCACCTGAATAGACAAAGCTTGCAGATAGAGGAACTTCCAAAAAGGCCACGCCTGTTATTAAGATGGGGAAATAATGTTGTATTTATTAACCCAAGAGATGAACCTTGTCTAGTAACCATACTATCTAACGTGTTTACTTATAGATTTTTTTTTTAACCAAATGTCAATATCTTTAAACAGTTGATGTGTTAAGTAGGTCATTGGAAATGTTATTTAATAGCCTTTCGTTCACACATTTGTCTAATCATTCATTTCATGTTTCCTACCATTCAATGGTAAAGGAATGTTCTTACATTACCTTTTCACTTTAACTTCACTTTTTCAGAGCCGACGTAATTTACCACACAAAGAATTCTCAAGAGAGGATTTTTTTTTTGTAGAGTGGATTTGCCAAGACTTACAGCAAAGACAGCTGTGTGTCAGGCGCTCTGAGCTACTGTAGGCCCCCCATCACTCCATATTAGGACTCCTTTGAACATAAGTATACTTCATTCTGAGTTGGTGACATGCCGTGTGAATCTGTGGATGTGAAATTATACACATTTGGGCACAACCGCTTGGAATTAGTGGATGAGAGATGAGACGGAAGGCGAAACTATAAAGAAGATGGCTAAGAATCACAGAGCTGTATGTTTTATGACTTGAACAAATTTCCCAGACAAAAATGCCATCCATTTTCATGTGTGCTGACTACAAGTGTCAACGCCGTGTCTGATGAAGTGTCTGCGACTTCCTAATTGTTAATGCATATGGTGGAGGGTTCCACAGTGTACTTCTTCAGCATCTAAAATAATCAGATTACACCTTCAATCCCAAACAATTCTTCACTGACTCAATGCATGTGACAACAACTGGGTAAAAAGGTTAGGGGAATTTAACAAACAGTGGAAAACCTAATCAGAGGCTAATGCGTTCTTGGTGTAGGGGCAAAAGTGAAACAATTGATTTTCCAGGGCTGTCAGAAGGTTGGCAGAGAGGGGAACCAAATCTGTGGTCAGGAGGAGCAGATACCAGGCTGTGAAGAATCTCTCCTTCCTACTTCCTCTCCTCTGTCTTCCCAGGTAGAGTTGATAGGCTGGATCAAAGCTGGACATGCTGGATCGGTGACACTGTGACCTCTCGCCATACATCTCTGACCAGTCAGGAAGAAACCCATCCCTCAACACAGACAAAATGTTAGGTTTGTATCTAAATCGTATGTTTACCACAATACCCATTTTGATTGAATATGCAGATGTGGTTGACCTTGACATAGCTATACGCGGGGTTATGTTGAACTTATTTTATTCCTACAGGTAATGTGATTGCATAACTGAGAGCTGTTGAGTTCCAAGAGCTGAGATTGAGGTTGATACCTGGCCTTAGTATAATAGTATGTGCAATTTGACGTGAAAAAGTAGTCTCAGCACTGTGTGTTTATGGCACAACACCACTTCAGACTCACCATCCTGTTTGATTTGACGGTATATTAATCATTTCTGTCAATAAAAAGCGTGATGAATGGAAATTTCCGGGCCGACCATCAATAAGTAACCATGAAACCAGCACAAATTAACCTCTAAATGTCATGGGAAAGCTCAATACCATATCCATTATCCACTTAGAGGTAGAACATTTTCATATTATTTTGTTGCTCTAGTCTAAAGACTAGGCCAGACACACAATGAGTGTGAAACAAATAGTTCAAATCTCTGCTATACTTTTGTAGGGAGCATGACAAAAGCCATATAGGCCACTTAAAGATTTAAAAAACACCCTACATTAATTCCATACAGACATGTAAACAGTACATTTTAAATGCTTACCAAAATTCTCTGTTTCTAGTGTATTTTTCCCACATTCATTGTAATATTCTACTTAGGCAAATCATTTGAATTATGAATTCATAGCCTGTGACCTTGTGCTCTAATTATTGCCTTGTATTCATGGAAATACCTCTGCCTCCACACAGAAGTGTGTACTTTTCAGAGAATACCCAAAATCCATTAGAGTAAAAGGTGTAAGCTAATTTTTCTCTGCCTGATTTTAATGCAACATAGCATTTTATTTTTAACCTCAGCTGTCATTTTATGGTAAACAACGGCCGAGTTATTCTACTACGGGTGCCCTAATAATGGTTCTAAAAAGAACTCAACTCTCTTTCACAATGTCAATGGTATGACCACCACGTAGACATACTGACCCAGTGACCCTACGTCCATTAGATTTAGTACTTGTTTTAATGCATATTATTTTTTACAGTGGTGCTTTACCACTGATAGTGTGTTTGTAGCTAATGTTGTTTCAGCAGTTCCAGCAGTATGGCCTGGTCACAAACGACTGAAACGACCGAGAAAACAGCTCTGAAATGTGATCCATGACAGGTCGTTCCTTCTACCTATTGAAATGTTGACGATAAGGGCCGTAAAGCAGCACACTAACGCAGAAGAGAGTAAGTCTATGTCATTGCTATCACTTCCAGTGTCAATATCAATAGAAATGTCAACAGTGAAGAGCTGCCAGCACCTTGTGTCAGATAATCAGAGGAAGTAGTAGGGCTTATTATGTTTATATATCTCACCTCCCTGGCAGAGTATCAAGTGTGGCCATATATTGGTGATAGGTAGCTATGCTGTGTTTTCGTAATAACTTTATCAGTCTCAAAACAAATGCAGCTGCAGAGAGGACGTATATGATGACTGAGCGGAGGTTCACATAGCTAAATCTGATATTCTGATGCACAGTGCCAAAACAAATTTCCTAAAGATATTTATTCCGTTGTTTATTTCACCATGACATTTAAAACAACAACCCACTGTATGTTAATACACATGAATCAGTTCATGATGTGACATGACTGCCGGATGTGTTGCTCTTATGAGAAATGACTATTTCTTATGAGAAATAGTCATTTGTTCACAGAGGAACAATATTGCATGTTATTTTTTAATACATTTCTGTATTCAATAGTTCTAAAGTTTTTCTCAATATAATATTCATAGTGGAGTGAGTGCCTGTATGTGTGTGTGCATGTGTGTGAGTGTGTGTGTCTGTCTCACTGTCTCTGTCTGTCAGTACAGTACACTGATATTTCCAAAGGGATGCCTATTTATAATGTAGCTCAGTCATTTGCAGTAGGTTTGTAGATACAGTATTTCCATGTTGTCTCAATCTCAGAACAGCAGGATATGGTATTAGATGAAAGCCATTAATACTGGAGAATATAGACATTGCAGCTCTTGGTTATGTATTGTGTGGCTTTGTCAGAGAATTCCTATTGTTTTACATACTGTACAGTTCTCGCTTTACAAGGCACTGTTGTTGTACAATGTAATACATGCTGACATTTTAAAACACAATTTGAAATGACAAAGAAAAGGTTATTCCATTTCATCTCTGTGCTCAGCTCACAGATCTACACTGACTCCTCAACCAAGCAAATGATGTATCACACATGTGTTCTCTAATCCTGTTCCCTTTTTCACACATTTTGGTGAAAAACAGGTATTCACACTGTACTGTTGTTTGGACATGCAATGGGGCATCTATTGTCTCTGAATATGTTTTCTTCACATTTGCTGACTTGATCTTCCTAGACCCCTCGCATGTAAGCCCTGGAATCTTTGGGAATCTTTGGAGTATACTTGATTGGTCTACTTTACAGAGAGGGGAGACATAAAAAGGCGTTATATCCTTGCATCTGATTGGTGCTGTGTGTAGTCAGGTGTCTGTGTTGCTAGTACAGTGTTGTGTCTAGACCATAGAATTAGCATTACCATTCTACTCCTATGGTCTACACCTCACCTGAGATAGTGATGGAATGCCTGTTCAGAGTGAGTTTCTCCTGCTTGCCGTATGTCACAAGCACAGAGGCTTGAGACGACTGCACACAGCCAACGACAGGCTGATACTGCACAAATCAGCCTGCTAAAACACCCTTGTTAACATTTTAAACCTACAGAATCATAAAAGGTGATGCCAGGGAATTTCGCACTCGCATTCCCCCTTGAATCATACACACTTGATTTGCTATTCCAAATCTAGAACATAAATAAGGCTTCACGGCTGCAGCATGAAACTCTACTAAAAAAAGCTTGAATAGATTTTGAATTTTAAAAGCAAGATCAAATGAAAATCACACAAAGGAACGGGGAAGTGGAATTGAAAGTGTGATACAGAGGAGGGGGGTGAGGATGGAAACAGGATTAGGCTCCACAGGCCTGGTTCCCACAGATTGCTTGAAATGGGGAAGAGATTTAAAGCAGGTACTGTGTGTTGACAGGTTGGGTTTTGCACAGGCATTTCCCTTCCCTTTTTTCCAGCATGTCGTACACATTTAACCAGACCCATGTCAAAACCTGTTTACATGTAATCAAAAGGAGCGGAACATGTTGAAATCGGGTAAGCCACTGACAGAGAAACTCAGATGATTTGACAGTTTGAGTCTTTGTCTCGCTTTTGACATTACACTGTGAGTTTATGGCATGCTGAAACGTGATCTTTACTGTCAACCGTAATTCATCATCCGACTCTAGACAGCTGCATTTTATATGCTGCTACTGATGAGGATATTCATGATTATGATTATATCGCTTTTATAGAGGTAATAACCCATGGGCTTCCGTTGTTGTAGGCTATTGCTAGTAGCAGTTGCTGTATATTTTTCAGAGGGAACATTTTTGGCTTGATGTTTTTAACAAACACACAAGTATGAGTATTTCCCAGTGTGTCAGCAGGTTTTGCAGATTAAACTGTTTCATATTTAATGGGATAAAGAGGAACATGAGCTTCTATCCAATCCTGGGCCAATTTAGTATTTTTAATGCAATTTGTAGACTCCCTGAGCTAGTGGGATTTGTTCCATACTGTTAGATGGAGAGTCAATTACACAGTACCTCTGAAGTGTATTTTGGTTGAGGAACTGCTCATCTGGCAATATATCTACTTAGTAAGTGTATGTTAGGGTGGACTGATGGAAATACACTGACAAACTGGTTTCCAATTCCATCCATAAATCCTGAGAAGAAAAAAATGAAATTAGATATGAAGTGGTAAACTCTATCTAGATTTCCAAACACACGATGAACTTCCTGTTGGGCCAATACACATTTAAAAAGGGTTGGACATTTAAATGCTATGTCATATACAGTACCAAAGGGATACATATTCAAAGGAGAGTAATTATTGTATGGACCTCAGTAACGGTACTCTTTGTCCAACTAACTGTAAACCCAAAGCCTTAATTCTAGTACTGTATATAGTCTATAGTACCTATATGGACATTTGTGTTCCTTTGTAGCTCAGTTGGCAGAGCATGGCACTTGTAATACCATGGTAGTATGTTTGATTCCCGGGACCACACATATGTAAAATGTATCCGCACGTGACTGTAAGTCGCTTTGGATAAAATGGCTAAAAATGTGCATTCATTATATATATTATGATTCAAAACATCCCATATGATTAATTATGGACTTGAAGCATTACAAATTACTTACCAGATAATGTTAACAAATATTCTCCCTCAAGGGCTAATTATTAATAATTTAATATTCTTTCCAAATATTATTCTACCCACCTACCGGGAGAGAATCTTTTTCTCTCTCTTTTCGTTTTGTGATCATACATAATTTAGTCCCTGGCCACATCTAATAAATGATGTTGACATATGCTCTAGGAGAGAGCACTGCCTGGAAGTGGTGGCTGATAAGCTTCTTTGCATTCTCACTGGATCCAATTTTGTCCTATCAGTGCGTGTGTGTGGCTCTGCTCACATGGTCCACTAGGTTAGGACTTGAGATGTCCTGGGGCTTGTGATTAGTGAGAGCTCTGTGGGGGAGAGAAAAAAGAATCCTATAGCAACACCAATTTACTGCCAATGCTTTATTTGTCTGTCAGTGCTCTGTTTTAGATGTCACTGGACCTACTGCCAGGTGTCATTCATCGTTTGTCAAACATACTGTAATTGTTTCATTTCATATGCCCTCCATTGGTCCATTGCTAGCCTAGTTAGCTTGTTAGGTTCCCTGATGAGTCATAAAACAGAAAGAACCCAGAATCAGACATCATTCCTAGAACCTGAGATTATAGGCTACACTGATCCATCAATAACTCAATCACTAATAAACACTCAGTGCTAATGATAGAAAGTAATAGAATACTTGTAATATTACAGTAATGCAGTAAAGGAAAATGAATAAATAAATACATTACTAAATGGTTTATCAAGCATGTTGTTGTTTAGGCTGTGTTTAGTTAGTGGTCCCTCTGATAATGGGAGAAGGCCTTTCGCTAGACTGTTCAACGTCCCCCAGATGCTAAAGGAATTTGAATGGCCTCTAACGTTGCGAGGGGAGAGAATCAATTCAATCAATTCCTTCCTATCAATTGTTTGTTCTTTTTTCTGCTGACCACACCTCAAGGATTAATATTTGATTCGCTTTTAGGAGAAGTGGAAAGTACTTATTAACCTTATTTGTCAATCTGTCAGTGCCTCTGACTCTGTGGACTGGCCCTTGCTGCAGGGAGCCGGGGGGGGGGGGGGGGGGGGGGGTGACTTGAGGGAATCACATGTTCTCCTTTGCCTGCTCTGGACACTTCATCATAATTAGACGTTTGGGCCTCTATGACACTTGACTCCCAATCGTTCACACTGAATAAAGCCTGTATATAGATGAGATGAGATGTTAGAGCTAAATCATTCTGAACTGTAATGCCTTGCTGAAAACGGCCCAGTAACTAATCTCAATGAAGAAGCCATCTTGTGTCATATCCTCATGCCCATTCACTGCATCATGCCTGGGCTTCTTATTCTTCTTACTTTATTTGTAAATACAATGGTCTTTATTGTTATTCAGGTCACTTTTCATTAACTTGCGTGAAGATAAAGCATTTCCCCATTTGGAAATTGATAAGTTAACTTCTGTACTGTAAGCAGACCATTTTTCATTTGTCATTTTAATTAAGTCTTCTGCACAGGATTGAAATTGACTGTTTGTATAATTGTTCATTATACATCTTGTTTTCTACAATGGGGAAATTAAAAATGCCCTAAATGGATCAATTTGAGGCATGATTAGTCTTTTTCATCCCAAATGTATAATTGCTTACTGCTGGGGTAGAGCGTTACAGAAAACTGAAATTGATACTGCCTATATCAAAATGTTTATTCCTTTGGAAATATTAATTAGATGGGAAAGAATGAATTGCTATTTTGCTGTCACAATCGAGTGGAGAGAGTGTGAAATAGATTTTTTGATGAAATTTAGGTTAGTTTTGCCCTCAATTTCTTGGCAGGTTTTGAGATCATACTTTCATTGTTTGAATTCCCTTGAGATTAGTTGTGGTGTGACAATTGCAGAAAACAAATCAACCATCAAAACAGTCAGTGTTTTGTGACTAGATTTACAATTTAAAGCCAATTCATGGCTTTAACCAATGGCCTTACTGAGAAACGAAGTGCTTTAAGTAATTAAGTCAGCCTGAGTGAGTGCTATGATTATGCCTCTGCATTTCACTCATATCAACACAAAAATAATTATAATTCTGAATTATAAAACCATACAAATCCCAAAGTATGAAAGCCCACCAAATGTAGTGACCGTTACCTTTGTCTACTCAATGCAACTATTGCATCATGGGAAATGTGCTAGACAATGAGACTAGCTTCTTTATCTAATGTGTGTTTTGGTTAAAAGCCTGGAGTGGGCTTGTTGTGTCTATAATGCTAACCCCTCTCAATGCTCATTGGAGGCCTCTCAGATCCATCTCCCCAGCTCAGCCTAGTGTTATCTGTGATCGTACACCCCCATGCTATCGAGCTCAGTCAAAGACCATCCCACGGTTAGCAGTGTTAATTACAGATCCTTTGATGTGATAGAACACAGCCCTGTAGAGATTGATTACTCTTTGAGCTAAGTTGTCTACCAATTACTTAGACAATTAGCCAACTAATTAAAATACTTACCCGGTGCATTGAAAAGGGAAGAGGAGCGGTGCTGTGAGAAGCTCCCTTGATATATGAGCTGCCAGGGATTTTCTAGAGTTTCTCAACTCACACAGTGAAAAGCTGAGGGAAAGTAGACATACGATGAAGTTCAGACACAGGATACCGTATGAGCTAACAGACTGTGATGATAATGTAACTGTCACCTATTTCACTTATGGGAGAGGGAAGTGCATCTGAGGGGCAGGGGGGTTTGACAGGGGGGCACTCATGTTATTTTTCCAGAGGTGGCCACAGAGCTCAGCGGCTCTACAACCAGCAGGCTGCTGAACGAGAAGGTTAAGTATCGATGATTATCTGAGGACAGTGGCAGGTGCTTCTGAAATGGATCAAATGTGTCCCCCATGGCCGCGTCTGGCGTCATAATACAGGCCTACATGCTCTCTCTGTGTTCTAGTTTGACTGTGCACACCCACCATTTGAATGGGATGAGACGTTTTCTCGTAGCAGACAACTGACTGCGGCTTGTCACGCTCATTACTGTGTCCCTCTTCCACCAGCTGGGCGGCTCTATTATGCTGTGTCCTTTGTGATGGTAATAGTGTGTTATCTGTGCAAGTGACGAAGAAGCAAGGGACAATGGGGTGTAGACAGGCAGTAATTTATGCAGCCATGATTGTTTTTGATGATGTCGATAATAATGTCGTCTCTCCAGAGAGTTTGAGGTTTTGTGAAATTACAACAATCTTCGCATAGCCTCTGATCTTCTACTGTTGAGTAAATCATTTGTGCTGTAAAGTTGATCAAAACTGTAATCATATGCTGAATGAAGATATAACATAGGGTTATGGTTTATGAAGTGGTTTATTTTGCCCCTCTCTTCTCTTTATGCTTCATATAACTCCGTGGTTTTGACAGGCTTCCACTGGCACAGGTATCCCATGTATGATTGAAGTTGTCAGGGCAGGTTGGATCGAAGGGGGGGGGGGGGGGATTCTAAACGATCAAACTCGTGGGCTTCATCCTCTAATCACCGCCGATATAAAACAATCTAAGCACCACTTAACCGGAGCAGACGCCCTGTTATGGCTCGCCAAGCCCTGTCTCCATTAATCAATCGACTTCAGACCATCTCAAGAACTGGGATGCAAATGCATGTTAATGCTAAGGGTCTCATTTCCCTGTGTTTTTCTGCTCTCCTGTGCCTCTTTCCGGTAACCTACTTGCATCGCTGAGGGCCTGATCAAATCAAGGGAAAATGTGTGGTGAATTGACAACAGTACTTGACTCTTTAGCATGGGGTTAGAGAATTGGCTAACAATATATTTGAAAGATCCATGCTAAGCCCATCCTAATGCTATCATTAAATATTCTATCTGTATGAACAGTCATATGTCATTGTGACTGTGCGTGGCAAAAGGAGCTTACAAAGTGATGATATATGATGCCATTGTTATAAACTGTAATAAGTGGTCTGAACAGGTGTCATGTTTATGAAAGCATCATACATACTTAATGAAACATACACTATATATACAAAAGTATGTGGACACCCCTTCAAATTAGTCGATTTGGCTATTTCAACCACACCCGTTGCTGACAGGTGTATAAAATCGAGCACACAGTCATGCAATCTCCATAGACAAACATTGGCAGTAGAATGGTCTCACTGAAGAGCTCAGTGACTTTCGAAATGGCACCGTCATAGAGTGCCATCTTTCCAACAAGACAGTTTGTCAATTTCTGCACTGCTAGAGTTGCCTCGGTCAACTGTAAGTGCTGTTATTGGTAAGTGGAAACATCTAGGAGCAAGTCATGGGCCACACAAGCTCCCAGAATGGGACCACTAAGTGCTGAAGAGTGTAAAAATCATCGGCCCTCGGTTGCAACACTCACTACCGAGTTCCAAACTGCCTCTGGAATCAACGTCAGCACAAGAACTGTTCGTCGGGAGCTTCATGGAATGGGTTTCCATGGCCGAGCAGCCGCACACAAGCCTAAGATCACCATGCGCAATGCCAAGCGTCGGCTGGAGTGGTGTAAAGCTCGCCACCATTGGACTCTGGAGCAGTGGAAATGCGTTCTCTAGAGTGATGAATCACGCTTCACCATCTGACAGTCCGACGGATGAATCTGGGTTTGGCAGATTCCAGGTTAACGCTACCTGCCCTAATGCATAGTGCCAACTGTAAAGTTTGGTGGAGGAGGAATAATGGTCTGGGGCATGTTTTTCATGGTTTGGGCTAGGCCCCTTAGTTCCAGTGAAGGGAAATCTTAATGCTATAGCATGCAATGACGTTCTAGATTATTTTGTGCTTCCAACTTTCTGGCAACAGTTTGGGGAAAGCCCTTTCCTGTTTCAGCATGACAATGCCCATACAGAAATGGTTTGTCAAGATCGGTGTGTGGAAGAACTTGACTGGCCTGCACAGAGGCCTGACCTCAACCTCCTCAAACACCTTTGGGATGAATTGGAATGCCGACTGCGAGCCAGAAGTGTGGAGGCTGTTATAGCAGCAAAGAGGGGACCAACTCCATATGAACACCCTTGATTTTGGAATGAGATGTTTGGCGGGTGTTCGGCAGGTGTCCACATACTTTTGGTAATTTAGTGTAATTCATGATAACAGAAATTGACAAAAATATTATAGTTGCTCCTTGTGAGATTTAACCTGAGACTTTTCAAGTTTGTTTGTGGTTTGCTGTCTTTTATCAGTACATGGGTTGTTTTCTAAATGGCTATGCAATGACCCTGCACAGAGGCAGGTAGGTGTGACCAAAAGAAAGCCTGTTCTTGTCATTGCTCCCAGAGTCTACTGACTCCCTCCCAGTGATCTTGGCCATGTAATATCCATCCTTATTGGTGGATGACGTCTGGGAACTGCATTAAATGGGTGTTCACCTCCACTGAGGCTGACCAGCCTCCTTATGAGAGTAACATAAACTAAGACAAAACATCACATTGTTTCTGGTTGCTTAGTTCCACAGTTCTCATTGGCAGGAGCTATTTTGACCTTATGAGGGGTGGAAGGGTTCCAGTGTCAGTAGGGTCTGATTAATGAGTTGGTATGACTCCCTCCTGCTGCAACGAGCACACACAGTCTAGACTAAGATTACCTCCAAAACCCTCTCTTGACAGACATAGCCAAACATTCAGAACTTCAGTCCCAGTGACCTTTGTCTTCTTGAACTTGTTGAAACACCTTTGTTCCCTGACATAAAAACAAATTGATTTTTAAGACAAGTGAAATCAAGGCACAGAAGTAGGTTCAAACATTGAAAAGGGTAGAAGTCATCCAGAACTTTCAATTTAATTCAACTGTCCCCTCGTGGTTTATCTCTTGAATTCCGTCGAAAACCCAAAGGAGTCACTCATTGAAGACAAACAAAAAGGTTGTTCATCGGTCTTAATTTATTTCAGCTGAAGAATCAGGTCACAAATAGACGTTTGTCGTTTTAGAATTCTCTGCTGATCGTCTAACAGTGGAGCTATAACCAGTGAACGACAGCACTTTGTGGCAGAGCAACACCAGCCCCGTGATTTATAGTGTGTAGAAAATCAGATGTGGCTGATTCACGGTTGTCAGTGACACCTCAACGAGTCCATCAAACCTGCTCTTATTTTGAGAAAGAGACTCTTGAATAATGGAAACAGGGTGCCTTTAATAGAAAGTGCATTACAAAACAGCAACACCATAATGAATACATTGGGTGTCTGGGATGTTTCTCAGGGAATCCTATTTCCTTTTCAGTAAGGGAGCCATGCTGAGAGCCACTCTCTCACCTGACCTTTACTACAAACACTATTCTTATTTCCAATTCCCTGTGAGTGTTGGGAACAGCCGGGGCTCTGCTGGGTACTATAGGACTCAAATTATATCATTTGTCCAATTTGCTATTGTTTCATCCATGTCAGGATAATTTGCTTCGGGTTTCTCTGTAATGTCTGGGGTTTTGACAACGCCCCATGAGAGGCCTGCAATACAGTGTGTGCCCTAGATAGACTGTTTATCAAGTGCCCCTGCGTTCTGTCAAGTTGACTTTCCAACCAGGATACACCGATGAAACGTACAGCTTCATTTCAGCTGTTCTCTGGAGAAATAACCCATTGACCACTTGTGGTTTTAATTGGGGCCGAGTTGGTGCAGCAGAGAAGGGTGATCCAGACGATCAAGAGAGAGAGCAGCAGTCATTACTCAACAGCTAGAATGACACGCTCCTCTCCCTCAGCAGTCATATTCCTTCTGATTCATCTCCTCATCTCTCCTAACAGTTGGACGGTTAGCAGCACAGCTTATTAAATTAGTGTCTTCCCTATATATTATATACAGTGAGAGGGTGACCTATTGTCCAATCATTGTCATCTCAGACACAGAGCTGCTCTCTCCTTTGCTTGAACAGTCAGCATAGAATAGTCAGAATAGTCAGCATGAGCATTCTGATTTGTTCCACCCCATCCCTCTTTACAAACATCATCTGGGCTTTAGAGGAATTGTACCTACCCAGTGGGGTAAAAAGTAAATATGATTCTATCTGTATGTTTACAAAACTGAAGGACGTTATTAATCATGATTCCATAGCTTCAAGTAAATGGATTTCCTATAAGAGGAGTGTATCATCATGGCTGTCCTGTGAGAAGTTCAGTGTTAACAATCGGTGTCCGATTTTGACACGGCATTGGCAGAGCACTCATTAATCACCTCGTGAACTCAGCCATTTTCTGCCTCCTGGGTTCACTAGGCACATGAGTAATAGACAGACAGCAGCCACAGAACGCCATGCAGCCCAGCGAAGACTTCCTGACAGCACCGTCTGGCTTCTCCAAAACATACGGCAGCCTTTTTGCTGTGAGATGGGGACAAATCAGTCGTCTTTGTCATTAATAATGATGAAGTGTTAAAACCTCATCTCCTCCTTCATCTTTAGCAGCCAGGGTGTCATGCTTCTTCAATTAATTGCTTGTGTTCCAAATGTATCTCTGCACATTATCTTGTTCTATCTTTTGATTGCGCGCGCTTAATCCTTATCGTAATTGGCTGTGTTGCGCGCTGCCACTGGGCCAGTCATGTCTCCTACCAAATTAGGCTTAAAATTGTTTTGCTCGGCTTTCTGCTTTTGATGCAGCTCTCTTTAGCTACGAATTTAATATCACAGAAAACCAATTATATGCTCCCATACTGAATAATCTGGACGGGAGGAAAACAACAAATATAACAACTCTCTGGTGTGACTTTCACTGCATGATCTGCTGTTTGTGCTTCATATAATTGACGATGAGAAGTTCACATCCAGTGAGATGTTGGATGTAGAGATGCTGCTAGTCCCTCCGTACAGTACAGAAGTGTTGGGAACGGCACAGTAGACAAAGAAGAGAGGCGAGTAATGGTGCCCATCATTATCATAAATGCGCTTCGTGGGTAATGGGGCACTGGTTCTATTTCTGGTTGGGCTGTCAAGCCATTGTTCTTCCTGGAATGGAGCCGGAAAGCTGTTTGTACATTATGAAAGGAATTTACAAGTCAAGATGACATTCTTGACCATTTGAGGAGACAATAAAGACAATCCATTCGTGGCTTTTATTTTCAGCCAATAGCCCTGTCCTGTTCTATAGTAGGGCGTCAAATCACCTCAGCAGACTAGAGAGATAAATCAGATAACAGCCAAGTGGTGTGGAGTTATGGACGTTATTTGCTGCTGTGTCATTAAACCAGTTGTTCTAGACCAGAAGTGAGAGATTTGATTGTCTCAAAGGATGCCTTAAATGGATAATGTGAATATCTTTGGGAAACGTAGTGGACATTCTGCAATGGGTACAGTGGGGAGAACAAGTATTTGATTCACCGCCGATTTTGCAGGTTTTCCTACTTTCAAAGCATGTAGAGGTCTGTAATTTTTATCATAGGTACACTTCAACTGTGAGAGACGGAATCTAAAACAAAAATCCAGAACATCACATTGTATGATTTTTAAGTAATTCATTTGCATTTTATTGCATGACATGAGTATTTGATCACCTACCAACCAGTAAGAATTCTGACTCTCACAGACCTGTTAGTTTTTCTTTAAGAAGCCCTCCTGTTCTCCACTCATTACCTGTATTAACTGCACCTGTTTGAACTCGTTACCTGTATAAAAGACACCTGTCCACACACTCAATCAAACAGACTCCAACCTCTTCACAATGGCCAAGACCAGAGAGCTGTGTAAGGACATCAGGGTTAAAATTTTAGACCTGCACAAGGCTGGGATGGGCTACAGGATAATAGGCAAGCAGCTTGGTGAGAAGGCAACAACTGTTGGCGCAATTATTAGAAAATGGAAGAAGTTCAAGATGACGGTCAATCACCCTCAGTCTGGGGTGCAAGATCTCACCTCGTGGGGCATCAATGATCATGAGGAAGGTGAGGGATCAGCCCAGAACTACACGGCAGGACCTGGTCAATGACCTGAAGAGAGCTGGGACCACAGTCTCAAAGAAAACCATTAGTAACACACTACGCCGTCATGGATTAAAATCCTGCAGCGCACGCAAGGTCCCCCTGCTCAAGCCAGCGCATGTCCAGGCCCGTCTGAAGTTTGCCAATGACCACCTGGATGATCCAGAGGAGAAATGGGAGAAGGTCATGTGGTCTGATGAAACAAAAATAGAGCTTTTTGGTCTAAACTCCACTCGCCGTGTTTGGAGGAAGAAGAAGGATGAGTACAACCCCAAGAACACCATCCCAACCGTGAAGCATGGAGGGCGAAACATCATTCTTTGGGGATGCTTTCCTGCAAAGGGGACAGGACGACTGCACCGTATTGAGGGGAGGATGGATGGGGCCATGTATCGTGAGATCTTGGCCAACAACCTCCTTCCCTCAGTAAGAGCTTTGAAGATGGGTCGTGGCTGAGTCTTCCAACATGACAACGACCCGAAACACACAGCCAGGGCAACTAAGGAGTGTCTCCAGACCTGAACCCAATACAAAATCTTTGGAGGGAGCTGAAAGTCCCGAAACCTGAAGGATCTGGAGAAGGTCTGTATGGAGGAGTGGGCCAAAATCCCTGCTGCAGTGTGTGCAAATCTGGTCAAGAACTACAGGAAACGTATGATCTCTGTAATTGCAAACAAAGGTTTCTGTACCAAATATTAAGTTCTGCTTTTCTAATGTATCAAATACTTATGTCATGCAATAAAATGTTAATTAATTACTTACAAATCATACAATGTGATTTTCTGGATTTTATTTTTAGATTCCGTCTCACAGTTGAAGTGTACCTATGATAAAAATTACAGACCTCTACATGCTTTGTAAGTAGGAAAACCTGCAAAATCAGCAGTGTATCAAATACTTGTTCTCCCCACTGTATCTCAGGGTTTCCTTTAGCTGAGGAGATCTGAAGTCCCTCACTCCCTACAGTGATAAAACAATGGTGTATAAGTCATTACGAGGCATCTGGCAAGGCTGCCTCCTGTTACGCTTTATATTATGGATTTTGTTATACCTCTACATTTGTTATTTATTTATTTAACCTTTATTTAACTTGGCAATTCAATTGAGAACAAATTCTTATTTACAATGACGGCCTACCAAGATTCAAAAGGCCTCCCGCGGGGACAGGGGATAAAAAGAACACACATCACGTCACGACAAGAGAGACACCACAACACTACATAAAGAGAGACCTAAGACAACAACACAGCATGGCAGCAACACATGACAACACAACATGGTAGCAAAACAACATGACAACAGCACAACATGGTAGCAAAACAACATGGTAGCAACACAGACATGGTACAAACTTTATTAGGTCACAAACATCTGTGATTGTAGGTGTATTTCTACTCCCTTGCATTCAAGTTTACAATCCTGATTTTAGTAGGTCTAACATGGAATTCCATGTCGTGTTTATACATTAGCACATCACTGCCTTTCCTTTCAAAGGTGCTCTAGTGTTATACAAAGTGCCTAACTGGTTTGATAATGCCAGGGCCCATAGGGTCCTATGCTTTTTCATACAGCTGAGGACCAGGAGCATATTGTCAGCTCAGCTGGCATCTGTTTAACAAACTCCACACATCTTGTTTTCATGAGCATGGTATTATCTATGCTGTTTGGTGTGCAATTGTTGCGGTGTGTATATTTTCTCTATGATCTTAGGTGACTTATTGATTTAAAGCCACAAAGTGCAGTGATTTAACAACAAATCTGTGTTTTTTTTTCAAATCTGTCTGTCAAGCTCTGCTGGAACCAGTTTGGGTAGCACTGAAAGGTAGCAGCTATCTCCTGGAGGCTCTGCTGCTGAGGCATAGTCGCAGACATTGTTTGCCTTGTTAATTAAATTTCTTCTCCTCAGCAAATGAGGTCATATCCTGCCATGGGTGTAATGTCTCTCTCATGTACGACAAGGGGAACAGAGAGAGCCCAGGAAAATTATCTGAAACAATCAAGGCTGGATATCTTTGTTTGTCTGCAGATCTATATTTTTCTAAAGCATCACCACAGAGAAATGTGAAACACCGCTAGTGGTTTTTATTGCTTCAATTCTACAGACAGTCAGGATTAATGTCAGACTCTATAGCTTCCAGGAAGAACTAGCAATAATGTAGGGGCTTTTCCCATTATTCTGAAGCTATATAGGATCAAAAATATTTGCTCTTAACTCACCTCATGATGGTGGTACGATTGTAACTGTGGACCATTTAAAATGTCCTCTATCTTGATTCATGCCATACTGACTTACTTACACAGAATCTCCTGGGTGATTGTGTCTCATATTGCCAGAATCATCTCACAGCTATAAATATTAGCACAGGTATTTGATGTTTTCTATTTTTTTTTTTTACCTTTTTTCAATTTAATGTGATCTTGAATGACATATGTACGTTAAAAACACAGCAATTGAAATGGGTACAACTCTACAGGCCCGTTTAAGTCTCCAGACACATAGGGGGTTTACCGAGGACAGAGAAGAGAGACTTGTTTACACTGTTGCATCCAATCATGCCTAAATGCCATAAAGCACAGCCTTTTTGAACTGAAAGGAAACAGTCATTTCTCGTTTCAGTGGAACAGCTCACTTTACTTATCTCTGCACAGGGCCTCTCCATTCAAGTGAAGTAAACGTGCCGGTCCAATTAAATAGAAAGGGAACATTTACATTCCGATATCCATTTTTCTATTTCTGTAGCCACCTCTTCGCTTTTGTTAAAAAAACTAAAAAACATTCAAGTTGAAATGAAATCAAAGGTTTGCATGGAACTGCTGTCAAGCATTTACATGTTGTTTCCTGTCTTGTGTAGATATGACAATGCAAATTTGAGAATGTTTCTGTGCGCTCTGCAAAAAACATTTAATTGCTTTGGAATTCAGCGTGACCGATAACATTGAAAGACCAGTCTCAAAAGCAAAGTTGAGCAAATACAATCACTATGCCTTCAAAATATTTACAAAATTGTCAAAAAATAAAAACAATTTATCACATACTATTGTTGCTTTTCTGCTCTGGAGCAGAGATTGTGAAATTATATTAGATAACATCACAATTTATTTGGATTAAAAACACTACTAGTTACTCATATCAACTTTAAAAATGCAATATTTGTATAAACCTCATACAAGCAAACAAGAAAGAAATGTACAGCAATCACGTCCCTTTTGAATGTGGTTATTAGTTTGTTTTTATATTAATACTATCATGGGGACGTAACTCAATATCTTATACAGTATGAGGAAACAAGCCATATAACTTAATGTAATGCTACCTTATGTATCCTACATATTATATTTTCTGCTATAACCCAGTGTCAAAATCAGAATCAAGTTTTGTATATGAGCTATGCAAATGTATACAGTTATCATGTTCAGATGGAACCTGTGCATATCATTATAGTCACTGTTTTCAACATTTTATCCAAAACAGCTCATGTGCTGTACATGAGCCACTCTGCTGAAGCTCGATAGTGTGTTCTCTCTAGGAGATAGGTATAAGTAGAAGCTCCAGTCAGGCTGACACTGAGGACACAGTGAAGAATAAAGTGGCCGATAGGAAATCTCTATTAAATTTGCATTAACACATTGTGTAAATCTGCTGATGATTGCCTCACAGAGACCCCGTGGTTCAGTGTGCCATCCCCGGCTCCTGTATACTGGCCAGATGGCCACTTCAGAATGAGATTGACACAGCGTTTCAAACTGATTTCATGCTAACTCTCAGGAGAGGGAGACAGACCATCCACTCTGTTGGGACTCGGGATTACAAAATAGCCAATTAAAAAGGAAAGTGGTGAAATCTTGGCCTGATAAGGTGGAGATTAAATCGGTTATAGTTTATTAGGCAAAATGAGTTATTAGAATCCATTCCTCTCCAAACAGATTCCCATTACCAGCCTCACTTCTTTTATCTGTATCCCTCTATCTGTAATTATGAGTCTCCCAAACAGCAATCATGACGACAATTGGACAGCATTTCCTATATATTTCCATTTATTCATCTTGATGGCTTTCAAAGACTGTTCCTCCTTGAAAATGCCCCCTTGAAGAGGGAGACATGTGAGACATGACTGAGAGCAGATTGTTTTAGTGATAGAATGATCAACCTCAAAAACATTATATCTTTGGGTTAAGATGAAAATGAATAAGATCACAGTGATTCAGTTATCTAATAAGAGATTGCAGTTATTCTTTGTAAACTAACAAAAAACATCCCTATTGTATTTGTGCTCCTGTTTTCCCAGGATCCTTCATGGTCCTGCACCGTGTGGTGTGGGTAATTACTCGCCCAGAACCAGACTGGTTCAGCAGATGTGAGGGGCCGAGGAGCTGTGGCTGAGACAAGACCAGGACCAGGGAGTCTCCAGTGTACAGCCGCTCCTGCCCCAGTGTCCCAGTGTCCCTGGGTGACTGGTGCTCTCTCGCTCTGCTCCCTCCCTCGCTCTGGAGGCATCTGTGCAGCACCTGTGGACAGAGAGCCACCCCACCTGCTCCTTAACATCAGCTGTCTACTCAGAGCCAACAGCCTAACAGCCTCCCTCCCCCGGAGCCATGGAGCCTAGCTCCCCAGGTCAGCCAGGATCATGAGAAAACACCCTGTCGGCCCTTCTCACCTTCCTCCGTCAGCCTAGCTTCCTGAGCATTAAAGGGCTCCTCAGATGGTCTGAGGATGATCCGCTGCCTGGGATATCCTCTGACCTCCATGCTGCCCTGCCACTGCCCTGCCCACCTTCCACAAACATCGTTAATCTCACACAACGAAACCTGAACCCCTACAGCTAGTGGACGACAGTCAAAAGGCACTGGCACTTCACTACCGTCTAACCACCACCCCTTATACCAAACACTGAGCTCAAAGACACCTGAGGATTTTCTTTTAGACCCCTTCATTCTCTCACTAAGGACCCAGGACAGTCATCGAATCAGATTTATAGAAGGCATTCTCACCTTGCCTTTTGTGTACAGCCATATTGTATTCATGAAATGAAGGTATTTACCTCTGAGGTGAGCATCTACGAAGTGTCATGCATATCATGCATATAGTGAAAGCTCAAGTGTTGATAACATGCAGCAGTAATAATGGAAGGCATTTCCACATCACCGTTCATCAGTGAAACCTAAAGCCCTTCACTTTGTGTGGAGCTATCCAATGCACGGCATTGATTGTGCTGAAGAGCGAGGGAGATGAAGAACCATTTACTTGGTTCATAGAAATTAGAGGCGTGTGCCCAGGACAATGGGTTTAATACCCAAACCTGTTCTGTAAGTGCTATAGCAGCTCTGTGCTTATCTTTAACTCAAGATACCTCTTGCGTATTAGAGGTCTAATAATGGAGGGTATTAGGTTTAATGATTTGGAACACTTGTCACTGATTAACTTGGCAAGTGTTACTGCAAACAAAATAATAACACATCAATTAGCAACATACTCATCCAGCCAGAACTTGATATTAGCAACACTGTCTTCCTCCAGGCTTAGTCTATTGCTGGAGAGTGGAGAAAAAAATATTTATGTTGTTCCATCAAATCAACAAACTGGTCACATTTAGAATTTGGCATCATTTCATTGAATCGTTTAGGATTTCATAGCATACCGTATGCGATGCTGCGGCCACTGGTATTCTTGGGCGCGTCTCTATGTCATGCAAATAAGGAGGGAAGGATTCCAGCTGTTGGGGGCAGAAGCTCATTCAATGTGAAGATAGCTGGATTCATTGCTGAGAGAAAGGGATATCGGGGCCCCCTTTTTTGATTTCATTAGGAAGCAAAATTTGATGAAAGTCTTGATCTCAGAGGACACTTAGCAACGCCTGTGGCAAATTGACAGGCATAATGCTGTTTTATTTGCAACCCAAACTGAACAGCTGACTGGCTCTGAATATATTCCGCAAACAGATTGTTTGACGTTATTAAGTGGCAGATGACACCCCTCCACACAATAAAGAAGAGACAAGGAACAACAGTGTATAATGTGTGATGGTCCTGTTTTATCTGTGGTTTGTTATTGTTAGTTGGTCTGAGGATGATGGACATAGTGTTTAATATATGTTGTTTTGTCACACCAAATCAATAAGTAGCAGAACGATGAAGCTATGGAAATAAAAGCACTGTAGCCATGCTGCACAGATCTGTCCATTGCTATATATTTGACCATTGCCACACAGGAGAGGTCATCACGGGTCCAGGTAGACTCCTTATAACTGAGACCCGACCCTGGCCCGATCGGGTTCGGGTCTGAAATTCTAACTCGTCACCGATCGGGTCCTGTTCGATTGTCATCGGGTCTAGGGTCTATGTAACTACAGCTGATAGACACGAGTGGACCCGAATGGACCTGACCATGGCTCTGTATAGCCTGTAGCATATTTATTTTATGCTAATAAGGTGAATTTATTGACTTATAGAAGGCCTAGCTAATATATAAAGACCAATTCCTTATCCAGAAGAGCAAAATGGCTGATATTTATTTTTAAATGTCACTCGGGTCCAATCAGGTCTGGTTTAGACCCGGACCCATTAGGGTACGTGTCGGTTCTAGGTCGAGTTGTCCTCGGGTCCGTTCGAGTCCAGGTCCCCATTTTCTTTGTCTTTGCAAGGCGCTACTAAAGAAGATTCAGGCCTTTCTATTGGATAGTACATTAATCATTTGTATTTTGTAATCTGGCTGTAAGTAAATCTGATGCTACAGTAGACATGTCAGTTTAACCCAGAAGAGAGGGTTGTCCATTATGGCTTTAAGTGGTAGCGCGTATATTAGAATACCCCAAAATATTTCTGTTTGAATAATAAAGATTGAATAAATATCACATTTT
This sequence comes from Oncorhynchus kisutch, assembly GCF_002021735.2. Lineage (NCBI taxonomy): Eukaryota > Metazoa > Chordata > Actinopteri > Salmoniformes > Salmonidae > Oncorhynchus > Oncorhynchus kisutch. The sequence continues at coordinate 72,053,858 of NC_034179.2, forward strand.
TATTTTGCTCACCGTGCATTGAAGCAATATTTGAAGAATTTCCACTAGCTCCTTATCAGTTTGCCACGGTAGAATCTTAAACTAATAGCCCTTACCATGCACATTGGGCTTTTGATGAAGACAATTGCACTTCCCCACACAATTACAGGTCACGTTTACCATCCTCCGCCCTGCACACACATTTGTTTTCACATGGTGTTCCGTCCCTGAGTGGCTGTCAGGGTCTTCTGTATCCATCCGTGGCTGACAATCATACTTTATTGAGAATGGAAAAGTGACGGCTAATTGATTTTACAGTGATACCGATGGAGAGACAATGAATGTGCCATCAATTCAATCCGCTATTTAATGGTTCCAATTTAGCCTCTGTAAACGCTCACTAAACTAATTTCTCCGGGTGCAGCAATCTGAAAAGCTATCATATATCTAATCTCCTCCTATATATTCATCAGGAAAAGGGAATTTAGCCAATTCCAAGGTGTGGAGATGATCTGTTAGCGCAGTGTAAATGTTTAGAACGCTGCAATCGAGTTCATTTATAAGGATATGAAAAGTTTTATTGGCAGGGTCAGTGGAGCGGAACTGTTGGATAATAGGCAGTTACCCAGAAGTGTTTGAAAGCTATGAAGCATAGAGATGTAGGGAATAAAATGCCGGGACATACCCTAATCGGAAGCTAAACTGAAATTCTAAAACAGCAGGGCTGTTAGATTCCCACTGATAAAAGGTTCAGTGGCACAGGCCATTGCTATTCAACCATCTATTTATTTTCCTCTGTGTAAGCTCTTCAATTTTGGCCAAAACTGGGGAGCAGTGAGCCGCATATGCCAATGCGATGTGAGATGGAGACGGGGATGCAATGGGCTCTACTTTTCCATCAGAACGTCTCCCAAACCCAATCATCATCGGATATGACTTTGACTTCACGAGAATAGGATGATAATATGGCTATTCTCTCAATAAAGGGGAAAAATCCACAGTAGCCTTTTAGTGATGAGATCATTCCATTCAAAACACAATTCAGTGCCTGTCAGAATGACCCCGATCCTTCCCTACCCCCTCTTTTTTTTACCTCGCTATTTCCGTCTCCTTCTTGACGACAGACACACACCTGAACACCCTCCAAGGCCTTGGCCTCTTTTTGAGTTTTCCCGAAAATGAAACTTTTAGAAGCTATGGTAGGTGTATCAGGTCCAATAGTCACCAGTAGTGAAGAAAACAGAATAGTCCTTTTTCTTACAAAAGGTTCAGCTCCAGGGTTCATATTTGTCTTTATCGCATGCTGTGAAATATTGTAACCTGGATAGATTTCAGTGGGGACATTTCCTGATGCTGCTACACTGGCTGTCACTATGGAGAAGTCCCTACTGAAACCCCCTGGAGTGTGATGCTGTGGGGTTTAGCACAGCCCATTCCCACCCCGCTGCTGTTTGTTTACTGCAGGTTGGACTCACTAGGCTGCCATTTACTCACTAATTTAAGCTATTTGAGCCGTAATGTGCATCAATCCAAATAGATGGAATCAGGCAAGCAGAATTGGTCTTCTCCATTATCCAAATCAAGCCTTGAGATGAGATCCCTCCTTCACACTGAAAGATGAGACTCTGAAACATGAGACCCTGATACAAAAAACAGTGTAACAATGTATCTCTTTGCTATATAGGTTAATAAAGTGGGGAAGACATTTTCAATCATGTCTCAATGGATGCACATTGTGGTGTTAATGTTGACAATTAGTCTTGTAGAGAGTATTCCTGAGTGTCAGAGAGACAGGGGTCTGAGAGATGCTTGTGTCAGAGGCTGGTGATTATCTTCCAGTGATATTCCTTTAGGGGACTGAAGTCCTACACTTATGCCTGCTCCCTCAAGGTGAGGATGTAAATATACTGGATAAACCTGTATTGTTACCATAGAAACAACTCTCTAGACTATTAACCTTATCGGGTTTCCAACACCTCTCTGAAATATTGATGGAAATCCTTTAAGAAATATACTTCCCATTTCAAAACTGCTTTCACAAGTACTTATACATATTTGAATTCTTAACCATAGCAATATACTAGGTCACGAAATGTTTTTTTTTTTTCAATTTTTAAGAATTATTATAATAAGACACAGATTACATTTTAAATGTAATATCCATAGCTTTCGGATTGTTTCTGGTTTAATGTATTGTATAGTATCGATTTAATCCAGCACAACATCTTGTGGGATGCCTTGATAATTTCAGTGAGGAGCAAATTCATTTTTTTATTCATAAATTGAAATTGGAAGTTAATAGGCTCTTCCCTGTTTTCGAGGGACATGATTAAAATATCCATTATGAGATCAGCTCTTTAGTTTCTACGTTGTGGATTACTTGTATCATCGTCAGCCTGATAAATTATGGAACTCTGCTCTCAATCTAATGAGGTAATTGCTTAAAATATATTCATTGTTCCTTTTCATTCCATCCTAGCAACAGAACTCTCTCATGGCTATGATCTCTTCCCAGCAATTGTATTTTCTACTTTTCCCTCCATTACTTTATATGCTTATATTTAGTACACTTTTGTACCACGCATTTCATTTGACCTCAAATACATTTACACTCTCTCGTTTTCTCTCTGTGATGGTTGAGTGCTCCAATGTTTACTCAACCTGGTTTGCTCAGGTTCAAGTGAGCTAATAAAACTTGGTCAGTGGCCTATGCTGATGACAGAGAGTGATGGCACTGGAGCTGAATTATACCACTGTTGTGGCCAAATAGGGATGATGCTACAGAGGCAAGCTATAATCCCTGACAAACAAGCATCTTTGGCTGTGAGTGCTTTTGTGTTTGGTGGTGGAGCAGCGCGAGGCGGGGCGGGGCGAGGGCCAGAGTTAAACAGAGGGCCCGAGTGGCCAGGGGAGAGCCCAGCTCAGCACAGATAAGGGCGATCATGCTGAAAATGACTCATAGGTAAGACCCCTATCTCTGGATACCCAGCTAGAACAAGCCTTATCAACCCTGGCCCTGATCTGGATCTTAAAGTCCAAACTGCATGAATTCCCCCAGCAGAGAGCTAATACAGTGGAGGAAGTGGTGGATGCTTTACTGTATCTGAAATTGTAGGCTTACCCTGGGATAGGTTAGAGTGGTCACCCAGGTCTAAAAGATATAACCCATTTATTTTGGGAAGAAGGAGTATTGGTCATTTCACCTATCTCCAGGAGATTTGTCTTGGGATGTTTTCCTCAATTTGCCAGGAAGTGTTGTAGTGAGAGGAGAGTACACAGGCATATAAATGGAATGTTTCATTATTTGTCAGAATCATACCACTTTCATTACGGTGTCCTTACTGTATGTACAAACCTGTATTTGATTTTAAATGCAACCATTACCTGCTCTTTGAAAGGGATTGTCAGCCATTTGGATCATGAACATCATTCCTTTTTAAAGTACATAAGTTCAAGCTGTGACGACCATTTCTTTTCATTTCAGTTGAACAAATCATTTGCAGCTATTGTTGAGGAGAAGCTTTAAACATTTAAAACTCTCCTTCTGAACTACTTTGAACTCTACCCCAGAGCACAAGGCTCAGGGATCTCATTGTAAGGTGCTTAAGTGCACAAACCTCATTTGCGAGTTTTATTTCAATAGTTAAGGAGAGTGAGATAAGGATGTTTCTGTGAATCAGGAGTATTCCCTTTCAAAATCCCAACACACAAGACTCCGGATTAAAAGAGCCTGATTAAAAAACTCAATTTAATTAGAGTGAACGGATAGATCCACCACATGAAAGAGCAATAACTAAGGTCCCACTTAGAGCCAGATATCTTCTGACCCACTGAGGTATATAGCTGCCTACACCACAGGTAAAATTGAAGATCCAATCAGTCCCAGTAAGAAGTACGAATAAACTGCTCAAACAGACTTCCTGTCTGGGGACATAGGGTAGCTCTAGTCTAGTGCTTCATGATGAGCCCTGCCCAGTGTTCACAGGCCTTGTAGCCTAAATGCAGATCAATTACAGGGCAGAGAAGTCACTGTGTCACATATGATTCACAATATCAATTCCATGCCTTTCGGAAACTGTTTGGCAAGTGTTTCCTCACTTTACATCTGCTAACCAATCGGAAGGCGATGTGTCGAAGAGCAAGACAATTTAATGGTGTGACAGTTAACCAGGGAGTGCAATGTGTAGAGAGATTCTCCCAGCAGCCTCAATCTCTCTGTCATGGGCAGATATTTATTTATTTACGGCACGGCTCTGCACAAATAAAATGTCACATCTCATTTGCACGTCTTGGCCTTTTGTGATGCAAAACTTCTCTTTAAATCAGAACTATGGGGCATGCTGTCTGATTAAAGCTCCTCTAGCAGGGAGGCCAGGTGATGCAAAACCACTGTGGCTGTTTATGAGGAGGACGATACAGAGTCAATGAAGAAGTAGGCCAAGTGAGTCCCAAAATCATCTGCTCTGTCATGCTGGCTCATTTCACCACTAAGCAACTGTATATGGTCTTTTTCCAAGTCTGGGCTGTCTGGTCTATGTATGAAGTGGGTAGGATAAGATGATTTGGTCTGGTAACAGAATTGGAATGATAATCTTTCAAATGATGGTATCATTTTTCATTCTTAAGGTAAAGGGGAAAAGTCTAACAAGAGTAAACCCATACAGTATGTTGTGTTTACTCCTAGTTTTCAATATTGTGCTTTTCAAACTCGCAAAGCTGAGTGGCCAAAGGTAGCATGAATAACATAAATAGGTATTTTTAAAAGAGCCATGAAACAACAATGAGGTGAAATCTCTGGTCTTGGTAGCAGCCATAGTGATCCCCAACCCCCTCTTAAAGATGGCCTCCACAAAGGACGCGGCTGAACTGGATGAGGGCAGGCAATGGCGCTCTCAAGAAAGAGACAAGATGCTTCCCCCTGTCCTTGGAGGCCTGTTTTTTTTTTAAATAAACATGTGGCAGTGCCAAAGCCATTTCACATTCTGAAAGGCCGCGGTCCACTAATCTATGAATGGGGAGCCCAGGAGCCCCAGTGACAAATGTTATCTCAGCTTGGCATAGAGGGTTCAGACCCCTTTCAGCCCCCACTCTACAGGCCACTGCTGAGATTATGTCACCATAATCCCCAAGCAGGCCCTTTGTTGCCTAAACGGGCAGGTGATTCAATGTGTGAGCAAAACAGCCAGTGCAAGGGCAGCAAAGAGGAATTGTTATTTATTCTCGGCATGGCGACAGAGGTTTGGACAGTCAACGCGTTGTCATATTGCATGTACACATTTGGGTTTTGGGGAGATGTAATTCCAAAGGCAAAAGAAGTACTGTAGAGGATGGATTATTTTCTCATATCAGGGCGAGGACATGGTCCACCTTTTATACACACCTCTGAGGGCGAGCTGTGTAGCACCACGGCACACATTTCTATGTTGATTGATAAGGAGCTGAATGGACGCTGTTACAATGTTGTGTATGGGCACAGTTGAATGTATTAGCCAAACAAGCAAATGAAGGAATGGTGAGAGTTGAAGAGGTCAGTGCATGCATTACTTCTGTCCCAGAGGAGCCAGAATAACTTTGTGAGTGGGCTGTTTTAATTGATTCTTCCAGAACTACAGTATTGATCACTTAAGAGCCTCTGGTTTTAATGCTCACCAACCTCTTCACACCCTCATAAGCAATAAGCAGCATTCTCAGGTTTTACAGCACCTATGCAGCTGTATGTACAATGATCTTAAAAAGGCCATAAACATCACTGACCCCACTGGATGAAGGGATTGTGCCGCCATGATTTGATTGAATTGAGTTTGTATCTGCTTTCATTTAAATGTTGATGCAGCCTTGGATGGGGCCACTTACAGGGCCATGATTCAATGAAGAGTAATTGAAGTTCTTTAATTTGGTGGAGGTTTGGGGAATTAATCGCTGGACGCTCAAGGACACCGAGCCAAGATGTCCAGAAATGAAAAAGGATTAATTGAAAATCTTAATTACTTTCTGAGGGCATAAACATCTCAATATCAATTAAAATGTGTTTCCACTGCACTTAGAGGATATGAGGAGCAGCAATAATTAGATCTGCAGACTGAGGGGCTAACTCAGTGCTTTTCAATGGAAGCTCTTAGATTGAACTACTGTGATTTAAAGATGCAATCTCAAACCTTTGTATAATTTCAGCCAGTCATTTTGAAAGTGGTGCTCATGAGCCAAAAGTGTTCCCCGTTTTTTGTGCACTACGTCATCAAATTGTGTTCTATGTCATCAAATTGTGTTCTATGTCATCAAATTGTGTTCTATGTCATCAAATTGTGTTCTATGTCATCAAATTGTGTTCTACGTCATCAAATTGTGTACTACGTCTTCAAATTGTGTACTACGTCATCAAATTGTGTACTATGTCATCCATTTTGTATGACACGTTATGAATCCAATTCGTAACTGTATGTTACGAATTTGTTGTGCTTAAGATCCTGGAGTGCGTCTTTAAGTGTGTAAATAATACAGACCACTTGAGTGTTCATACCTGTTATGTTTAAACGTTCAGAGTCACCACTTACTCAAAGTTGAACAAAGTTGAAGGTTAGATTAAAGAGAGGTTCGAGGAAAATAAAGAAGCAAAAAATATTCGGGGTTATTATTAAAGTTTCTTAAATTATAGACTGCATATTAAGCAGAGTTATATGACTGGGGCCAACAGGGAAATAATATCCTCCAGCCGCTTCGCTAGCGCCGTGCGGTTGAGTGAACAGATAAAAGCTGGGTAAAAATGGCTAGTGGATGAGGAAATGTTTTGGAGGTGTAACTGTGATTGTTATTCAAGGAACACCCTTCTGCCACTGCCGGCAGTGTGGCCTTGAGCCCTGTCTGTCATCTCCCTGAATTTAACACTTATCTTTTTGAATAATGTGTGTTTATTCATTTATTTATATTTTTCTATAGTTCCAATGGATATTTTGGGAATTTTTCAAGGCCTTTTGTTTTTACTGGGTATGTATGGGTAGTGGTTCCTCCTCCTCCAGAGCTTCTCTCTTCTCTACCAGCAGGAAGAGGAGACCAGTCATGAACCATTTAACCAGAGAAAATGGGGAGGGAGCTCCTCTAAAACTGGTATTTCTGGACCAATCTGGGCAGTGTATTCGAATTGCAGAGTAACAAATGGACAGTGGAAGAGGTTTGTAATGGTGATTAGAGTCTGAAATTGGTTCAGATTTACAGTGTCAGTCAGAGATGGAGGGAGAGGAATAAGCAGTCTAAGCGGTCTAATGGATCCATCAGCTTGCTTCGGCTGCTCAGTGGGCCGAGCGGGGTCACCAGCCATCCGCAGGCGCAGCCACAAAAGCACTTCAATTTTGTTAGGAAATGTATCAATTTAACTGACTCGAGCGGCACACTGGAAACCTAATGAATCTGGACTCAATTTTCCAGCACACTGCCTCTGTGAACCGGAGGAAACAATGTTGGTGGTGAAGGGGTGAGTTGAGGCCACTGTGATTGGCTGGCTCTGGTCTTCCTCAGTCCTCACCGTGGCCCAGTCCGGGAAGCAGGGGCAGGCCTCCGTTTATCTAGCGATAGTCGTCGCGCCGACCGCTGTCACTCATCTAACAATGATGTCATTAAAGGTAAATTGGCTTCTATTTCAGCTGGATGATAATGCTAATTGAGTGGCAAAACATAATACCAGGAGCTGTTGTGTGCTGTTAAGGGGAGGAAGGGGACAGATTAAATGGCCTTACAATAGTGGGCGTCAGGCACGGCAGATGTTGCTTTGTGCTGAGGACTGCATTGACATATCTCTTGCTTGTCAGGCCTGGGCTTTAGGAGAGACTTATAGGACAGGGGGACCAGATGGTCCCACACAAAGTCCCAATAAAAGCAGTTAAACAGCGGCACTGTTTAAAAGAAGACAAGTCAGCCACAAGAAAATGCGGCTAGTTGGTAAATAAAAGGAGCGGGACTGGCTTATCGATCCTGCTGCCACACGCCAGCCCTGACTGCAGGCTAATGAAGGGGCCCTAGTCAGTAGGCGTCATGTTTATTTAGGGGCCAGGCTGTGATCACTGCTGACCCCCCCTCTCAGAGGAGCTGTCAGCCTGGCCTGCCTTATACTGTAGGGATAGGGGCTGGAGAGAGAGAGAAAGGAAAACCTGTGAGAAAGGCTGCTCTTATAAATGAGGTCAGCAAATCATCCGGTTACATGTCTTGTAATCTCTTTCTTTGAATTAAAGGAATACAATGGTGAGGTCAGTCCATTAAATAAATATCCCCTTTGAGTAAGCAAGTGTTTCATTTGGGCCTCATCATCATTTTTACATTTAAAAACATAACTGTAATTTGGATGGACTTCCACTTTCTATGGATTTATGGTAATTCCCCCTATGAGCAGTATCTTCCCCCTGGATTAAACCGACGTGTGTGCAACGGTGGGGCAAAACAGATGGAGTTGGCTTAGATTGTTGACAACATGTAAACAATATTGATTCACCAATGTTTAGCGAAAACATAAAGGCATTTGCACAATGAACACCTGTTGTCTTTCAAGTTCGTCGTTACAGTTATTGGTTTCCATGCTAGTGAATTTTTGACATATTAGCATTGACATGGAAATCAGTCAAAACACCTCAAAGCAAGACATGGTTTCAGGAACAAGATGAAACTACCTGAAACGAGTCACTTACAATTCCCCACGTGTCAGTTTCTTGTCATTGTTGGTAGCTATCTGGCCATCCAGAACCACAACTCGCAGACTTCTGCCCCATTGAAGCGTGCGCATCGTATTTATTACTTTGTCAGCTAACCCATATAGACGCATGGGATGACCATCCATGATATAAACCTTATAGTTTTAACCATGTTTTGAGGCTGTAAATTGGATGTTCACATTTACATTGTTTACAAACATTGGGGGAAAACAAGCTTATAATCTAGGTTCTGACAGCTGAACCAAGCTCATGAGTCATTTCTAAGTTATATTCTTCAAGAATCAATGGGTATATATCATTCATTTATTAGTCCAAAATATGGAGTAGCAACTGCAGATTCTAGCCTTATAGTGGCACTCCATTCTAATTTTCACCTCATTGAACACCTGATTTACTTAACAAAAGGCACCTCTCATTGGCTGGTCCAGGTAAGTCATGACATGACACAACTGGGGGAGGGGCCTTTCCTCTCTTGATCTCTATTGCTCCTCTATTGTTCCTCAAGCAATGAGGAGGCCAATGACATCATGGATTCCCATCAGACCAACTCTTTGAATGCCCGACTCTTTGAAGTTTCCAGTTGTCTAAAAAACACAATATTGCTCAAAACATATATATTTTTTGCCTTTAGTGTGTATACTTTATTGCATTTATACTTGGAATATCACTATTAAATAGTAAAAGTATTTTATTTTAATCACTGGAGGACGTCTGTGGCACAGTACTCTTAGTATTTGGGGATATTTTGGTTTTCAAAGACTGATACAATCGCAAAAACATTGAGACCCCTATTTCTCGTTTCACATCTTCTATGTCGGATGAACTCTTTGTGTGTGGCACGCCACCAGGTTCAGTCCTCCTGCTATTCCTAATTGATTGTGTGGTGATCACATGTCTATGTACTGTACTCAAAGCACATAATGCTGGCTGTCAGCCTGCCATGGACTAAAGAGGCTGTCCCTCCACTTGACCCCACCATTATTGTGAGCACTGATCTCATTTGGCAAGGCAGGCTCGAGCAGCCTTCAGTGTCTGACATGTCTTTGCAGCAGCAAATCCTTCCCAATGCAGAGCTAATGGGGAGATGGAATAGAAACCAATGGTAATCAGAGGGCATCAGATCTAATGGATGCAGAATAGTACGTCTCTCTCTTTCATCTTGATGGATGATAAAGTCAATTCCAAGCCATTGGTCTAATCCATGATAATTGTATCACGGTGTGATAGTAAAGTATTAGTGCTAGTTATATTCACCAGCATGGTGTGGTCTTTCACAGGGGCAAAAATGAATAGGTGCCAAGTCTGAATTTTACCATTTTCAAGTTGCAATACAGCGCTGATGAGGAATTTATGTTTTTCTATCAAAATATGTTAATTTTAATCCCTGAATCCCCTTTACAACATTCATTTCCACCAAACAGGATGATAACATGGTATTATATGGAAAGTTCCAGTTTGATAATGTTCCCTCATTTAATGTAATCTCAACCTGATGGACAAAGCCACCGTTTGACTTTTGACATGTGCAGAATTTATTTGGGAAAATCCCTATTTATCTGTGACTGTTTAGGGAGCACTTCTGTATGTAGCATTGTATCAATGTTTTGACCTCAGTATTTGGCCTTAGCTATTTTGTGTCATACAAACTGTATTAAGCCTTGTCCAATATCATGTTTTTAGAGTATACAATCAGTGTAGATATAAGGGCTAGGCGGATCACTTAGAATATCTAATGATCTTAACCAAACCCAAGATTGATGTGTGATTTGCTGACATTTCCCCATGTCTGTCCTGTTTTTCCTCAATCACACTCTAACTGGCCGAGCTCTTGTTATTTCAACTGGAACAAACATAAACAGGTAGATGTGTGAAGCCCTGAGAAAGGGGAAGTTAGAGATCCTATTTGACAGGTTCACAGTGACTATTTTATTTTGTCTCTCCCCTCTGTCCCCTAGGTGGTTGACTGTGAGACATTTAATCGAGGGACTAGTGGTTTCATATCAGTAACAAAAATCAAATAATGCAAGATGATTTACTCCCGCTAGCAACCAGGGAGCGTATTCTTAGCAACCAGCCGAGCCCCGGGCCTCGGTGTAATCAGCTTGAAAATATTTCAATTATTGTGTTGATTTTAGTGGATTTGAGAGGTGGTCGGTCGGTGGGCGCCTTAGTACATTCAGCCCATGACCTGCAGAGGAAGACATTGATTTAAACAGGTGTCAGAAAGGAAAAGTAGAGGCAATTTAAATGGGAATAGGATAGCAAAGTCATTGAGCATTGTTCAGTGCATGTGTGACATCCACCCGATGCTGCCAAATCAATGTAGCTCAACTGAACTAAAAAAATTACCTTGAGGAATCATCCATCTACCATGGACCACTGGAGCAAGAGGATTGACTCTCCCTTCCCTTCCACTTTCGTTGCCTATCTCAAGCACAATCACACTCTTTTCACACTATTAAGATATAGTACTGGGGATGATTGATCAACTTTCTGTGACAAAATGCTCTGATTGATGAACGTTTAGATTTGCATCTCTTCGTGATAGAGGAAACGTATGTCACATACAACCAGGGAAAGAAATAAACAACATGTTATTGACTGTTTTGTCATGACTGTTTCAAGCTGTGTCGTTAGGTGGACATTGTGAAATCTCTCTGATGCAGATTGCCAGTAGCAGCTGGTGTAAAACCAAGTCTGGTTTTCTATGCAATGGAACGGTATTCAAATATTTCCTTTTAGAAGATCTAGTCAGGCCAAATTGGCCAGTGGTGACCTCCATTCATCTTTAATGGGGAAATATTAACACACCCTCCTTCATCAAATTTGCAGGGTTACATTTGGCATGCAAATTGATTCCTTTCACTTTTCCACAAATGCAGATCATTTTAGCCCAGCTAATTTAGAGGTTGTGAAAATAGGGCTGTAATTAACGTAACAGATTTGCTGTGGTAGGCCTATAGTGTCCTAAACGCATTCCCTCGCTCACTAGCCATATCCTTCCCCAGCCATGATTGTATCATATTGCCTGGCTTATCTTAAGTGAGCAGTGATGTCAGTGGGCACTTACTCAATTACTTCCCAGTATTTTGCTTATTTGCACTCCAAGCTGTAAAAATTGTTAAACGTTACACCGTTAATTACCAGTTGTGCAAAATAGTGAGTGACAATAAGTCCCTCCCCTCCTTGCTCTCCTTATGAATATAAACTTCTCCAGTAAAGGGGCAATGTAATGGGCACTGTATGGCACCGGCGTGAGGTGACCAGCCGAAGAAATCTTCAGGGAAGGTTCGAGAACAGAAATGGTTCCTGCTTGTTCGCGACCTCAGGTGACAGCAATTAAATGTGTTGCACTGTTTTGAGATCACATGGACTACCATTTGAATCATGTCTCGTGTTGATATTGAAGTGTGTGCTGTTATTCTGAGTGGGCTTGTGTAGGTGTTGTTTGTATTGTAATATGTGTGGGCGCTCCGACTCTAATGGTTAAACATGCTTTCTCTTCATTTAGAGATGGAAAGGATGCCCATTTTAAATATTTCATTTTCTACTGTAACTAATGTAAAGGACTGACCCTATAACACCAGGCGTGAGGGGTAAATATTGGCCTATTTCAATGCCAAGATACTGTGGCCTGGCTTTAAAGTAACTCAGGTGCATTCAATCTCTCTAACATAAACATGTAACCCCCCCTCACCCCCTTTTAATGTCACAACAGCTTGTTTGATTATCTTATGACTTTTGGAACATGCATTCTTACTTTAAGTCCATTGAATTTATGTTTATTGAAGTAATTATATGTAGTGCGTTAATTGCTATTTTTCATGTATGTTGGATAGAATGAAGCTTGTACAGTCCATCTGTCAGTCAACACTTGCGTTGGATATGATCGCAATCCGTGCAATCAGTTTACCTCTAACATATGATTGTCCCCCAAGCTCATGAGAGGACACATTTTAGAGACATGTTCTTGAGTAGCTGATGTCCATGGGTAGCTCAAAATGGGGGGGGGGAAGCCATCAGAAAATGTCGTGTTGGAGAGGTGCTAATGTGTGTGATCACACATTAATCGGCTGACAGTATCTCACATTCTACAGTTAGTCCATTTTCACTGAAGTGAGGTCTAAGTGTCAGGTGTCATAATTTAATTGTGTTGTTTTCTATTTCTCTACAGTACTTAGGGGACTGGAGAACAGGCTAATCTATGGCAGAGTCTACTTCTCTCTTTCTCTCCCTCTCCCTTGCTTTCTTTCTTTTTTTAATTGGGGACACTAGGGGTTCACTTCACATTTCCCTTTAATCTTGACCTCAGAAGATTAACTGCTGATAAAGATAAGAATCGTTATCTGCCCCAAAAAATTCAAGGAACAATTTTCTCTGCTCATTTTTTGTTCCTTAATGGAAAAGTGCTTTTGTAGTTGAAGATATCTTGAGCATGCACACAGCCCATATCTCCTATGACAAAGCAAGCCTTTGTAAAGGAGTTTACGGATGTGTTGTCATTTATTTAAATTACCTCCTTTGAACAATAGCTTAGCAATTATATATGTTCAATACATTTTCTAAATCACCACAATTTTGGGGTGGGGAATTGGAATGTATATTGGAATGCTATCAGATTGACAGTCCGAGTGTTTTTTGGGGGGGGGTGGGGTTGCAAGTAATTCTGTTAATACAAATAGTCAGCATGTTCATGACATTCCCAAGAGGGCAGAGGACAAAGAAAGGAAAAGAACAATACTGATTGAGATACAGGTCTTCCATGTTGGATTCACATAGGAGACGACCAGAGAAAAGAAAGTGTGGAACTTAACAGAGGAGGAGGCAGGATTAGCAATAAATAACCCAGACAAGATATTGTTTAGGTAGAGCCCTTCTCCACTGAATTCATTAAGGGAGTGATATATACAGAGTTTCTCAAATGGCACTCCATTCCCCACAAAGTGCACCAACCCCGACCAGGGCCCATAGGCCTCTGGTGAAAAACTAGTGCACTATACAGGGGATACGGTGCCACCCGAGACGCAGATATAGCTAGAGGTCAACAGCCTATAGGGGCTGCCTGCATCTATGGATCTACAGCAGATATGTACAGCCAAATTCACATACACTGTGAGACTTTGCTATTATTTCAACAGTAAAACACTGTAGAATGCATAGTATAATACCATAAATGTGTTTTACAGCATTCATGCTGTAGATTGCACTCCATTATGGGTAAAATGCTTAAAATAACTGGAATTCAGAAGCCTCCTGTAAATATTACTCTAACATACTGTATTTCTTTACAGTAATAGTGTATGCCTACAGTAGATTCAAATGATCCAGTCCAGGTGTCAACCTCATGCTGTCGGGCGAGACACATGAAACTGAGACTATTTGAGTAAATATCTTCTTGAAGTGGCTGTGAAATGGAAGAATATTTTCAGCAGCTGCTGGGTAGGTACCTTGCCTTGTTAAAAAGCATATTTATTGTTAGACAACATTGAATTACCGCATGTTTCCTTAGCTAACCTAGCTAGATAGCAGGCTAACATTTTGCTAGCTAGCTAGCTCGAGTTGACAAAAGCCATTTCAGTCTGCTCTAAATATGTCTAAATATATCACAGAGAGACTATTGTGATTATAGGCTGTATCACAGCCTCTGAGTGCCATAGAGAAAACACTGAGTGCAGATTCATGAAGTGACGACTCCGGGATACTGACGGCACAGTGAAGAGACGACTCGGGGATACTGACCTTCTAGGAAGAGTTGCAAAGAAAAAAGATTAAGATGGGCAAAAGAACACAGACACTGGACAGAGAAACTCTGCCTGGAAGTCCAGCATCCTGGAGTTGGCTCTTCACTGTTGACGTTGAGACTGGTGTTTTGTGGGGTACTATTTAATGAAGCTGCCAGTTGAGGACTTGTGAGGCATCTGTTTCCCAAACTAGACACTCTAATGTACTTGTCCTCTTGCTCAGTTGTGCAGCGGGGCCTCCCACCCCTATTTCTATTCTGGTTAGGGCCAGTTTGTGCTGTTCTGTGAAAGGAGTAGTACACAGCATTGTACGAGATCTTCAGTTTCTTGGCAATTTCTCGCCTTCATTTAAATTACAGTATGAAGCTGGTCACTGTGGTGCCAGTATAATGCTGTAAATGTACAGGGGAAGGTTTTACAGTGTAATAGGTTACTAAACCTGACCAGAAGAGAAGCAGCACATAGGTACAATTAAAGAGCAGGACCACAAGACCAATTGCTTGGCCCATTCACCTAAACTCCCTTCAATTCAGTAACATTATGGCCTAGCCATGGGCTAGTACTGAGAAGCAAAGTCTTTATTTCACTCCACCATACAAGTATTCAATAAGGATCTCCATAAACTATCAATTAACGAGGGGTAAATGTTGTCACGCAGCCACTTGTTCTACTGGATCCACAAAGAGTGGCAGCCCAGTTAGGGTTAGATTGGGTGTTTTGTTTGTTGATTAAACATGGCTGGTGCACCTTCTGGGAACGAGCAACAAATTATTACAGTCAATATTTCCCGATCAGAAGCCATCCTGCTCTGTGCGCGCTCCGTCAGTATTACTAAGGATTACAGTACCTCCTGGACAGAGGGTGGCCCAAAGCTGGCAAACACATTGGATTAGTGAGTCAAACTGCAGCCTTGCACAGCCAAAACTAACCATGGCGTATGGCGTAGCACTGAGAGAAATGTGAGAAGTCCTAACGCAGTGGCTTCTATACAGTTTTGCCCCCTATACTGTCTTGTTAATTTATCCATGAGTATGCCATTAAGATTGAGTTTCATACCAAATGTGATTATTAGATTTAGTGGGCTTTGTTTTGCAAATTTCAGTGGACATTGTTATAGCCCAAGTGATTGGAATGTCTCTGTGCAAATCTATTGTGAATGCTTGAATTTTCAACACCAGCTCTATTTGAATTTCCATATGGGATCTCGGGTTAAAGTAATATATCCATGTTTGTTCTTCACAGTTGCATACCAGTGTGCATTAAAATTCCTACTGATATCTACTTTACATATATTACTTTTAATTGAATTCCTATTTGGGAGCCTGCTTGCTGGAGAGAACCTCAATTTGTTCAGTAAATGTATGTCCTCCAACTCCCCATTTATTAGGCTTAAAAAGCTGTAGGTGGTGCTTTAATTATTTCTCCTGTGCCATAATCGGTTATTTTGAAAGGCTGGCCTGCTTATCGATAGCGCTGAAATGAATGTTATGTCTTAAAAGGTTCCTTCCTCAGGTTCTTCCTCTAGCTGTCGATAAGGTGTTCGGTAGGGAAGCGATCCTTAGACATCTCGGTGGTTGTTGATGGATATGGTCACACTTCTGAGAGGAAAACAGCATTGATTCTGTCCCACTATCACTTCTAATTTTCTTCCAGCCTTTGCACAATGGGATCCTTTATGCCTAATCACACCCACTTACAGGGCTGGTATGAGGCTTTCTTTTTATTTCAAGAAGTGTGCCTGAAGCTCCCAGACAGAGTGTGTCAGTATTGAAGTGTTTCTGGCCTGTCAGATCTTCCCCACTTCCTGCTCTAATGTGATCGATCGGACTGGCGACAGAGGCATAACATGCTCCTCCTCTACAGTCTACAGAACACTTTGATAGTGACATTTCGGCCCCAGTTAGACCCTATTTCCCCTGGCCCATTAAAAAAAACTGGACCTCAAGTGAAACCCTGTGTCTGTTCCATCCCTGAGCTTCCAGTCGCATTAATGACAGAATTGTACATGTCAGTACTACCAGGGGTCCAAGGATGAAATAATGTGCATGTAGTAAGTCAAATCTGAGGTCTTGGCCTTGATGTGTAAAGAGCATTTGCAATACCACTTTAATGACGAAAGGAAGGAGAGAGCTGGGGGTTGGTGACTAGCCTATTGGAGGACATGTCAAGACCTTCACGCCGACCATTTTAATTGCAACCAGAAAATGCCTATTAGCTAAAGAAGACTTATGCTGCAGGCTGAAATAAGATCACTAACACCAGCCCATGCACTGTTTAGTTTGAATTGTGAGGGATGTTATTTAAAAGTAATTATGTATCGAGACCATGAGGATGAGTAACTTTGATAAACAACACCGATGAGTATTGTTACATTTTTTTTAACCAACCTCTGACACCTCTGTAATTTGCTGGAGCTGACTTATGTTGTTAACAACTGTGCATTTTGGGGACATTTCTAAAAGGATAGTTAGAAGTAAAAAGCTGGAGAAGATGCTTTGATGGGACTACTCAGGAAGACAATCTCTCTGTTGAGGTGTGTTCTGAGTAATGGTTTTTATAGCTAACTTTTGATGGAGGATGGAACACTGCCTGGCAGTGTGATCAGAACCAATCCCCTGTATGAAATGGAAAAGGTTAATGCAGTTTAAGGGCTGAAATAATAACTAATTATCCTTGGGTTAACTACACCCTATGGCAATTTCTCTCATGTCCTGCTATGTTTGGCTTGACCCAAATCAATGAAAACAGTCCACCTATAAAATCATTAAACGGAGACTAACCTCCAGCAGAACGGCAACCTACTTTAATGACCACTGTGCAACTGAAGGCACACTCCAAAGGGTGCAACTGAAGGCACACTCCAAAGGGCAGCTAAGGTCTAGAACTAAAACTGAAAAGCACCCCCCCCACACACACACTTCTACTATTATCTGGATATTTGACTTGTAGTGACAGATCCAAGATGCCACAGGAGATTAAGCTCCATTTTTGAATAGTTTTATTACAGTGTAGTTCAGTCATTGGAAATGATATCTCAGTGTATTCCTCTATTGAAGTACGGTGATCATCAACAAAGCATATGGAGATCAAGCTCATAATAGTGAACTTTGTTAGTGTTACATCCTATTGATTACAATACAGTTTCTGAGATGATCAGTATGCAATGTTAGATGTCAAACGTACATTCAAACAGAGATGTTGAAATGATCATGGAGTTGAAGTCCTATAATAAACCACAACATTTACCCATTTCGCTTTCGCCCTCTGACTGTATTTAATTAACTAATGAACTTTCAATTCAATCTCTCATAGGGTATTCAATGACAACACACATATATTACTTTACTTTGCGACAGTATACTAAAAGATAAGAGCCCTCTAGATTGAAAAGTGCCAAGATCTATAGATGGGGCTTGTTCACCTTCTGAAAAAGACTGATTTGAGGCATATGAAAAGAGCTGACATCCACAAATAGATTTGGACAGTGTTGCCTTAACATCTGAGGACACTGTTTAACTCATCCCATCTCGGGAAGTTTTCACACTTCACGCTTCATTAACCTCTGGGTCACAGGTTCCCTGGGAAGTTGGGAGAGGAAAATGCCTGTTTACACCGTTCTCTAGAAACCCCCACAAAGTGGTTAGTCTTCATTGTGGCATATCAACACAGGTAAAAAAAAACATGTGATGGTGGGGAGCGAAAGCCCTGTAAGCTGTCTGAATATAACCTAGCTTCAAAACATAAAATGCTTTCTATATACAGTAGGTATCACCCAGGTGGATCGTGCATATGTGTGCTGGATGGTGTTGGTCATGTAACGCCATACAATCAAATGCACGTTCCATTCATTACATGTAACCCATGATATCATTTCTGGGTGCAAAAAGAGTCAAGTAAAGCAAATAAGACCTTGTGTGGCAACACCTTGTCGATTCCATGTAGGTTTACTTTTTTTTTTTGGCTGAATGGATTTGGAAACAGATTGAGTGATCTTTTTAAAGCACCACATCTGTGGGTGTTGACATATGGGTCCACTGAGGAAGTACATCCCTCCATATCACACATGAGCTGAGAGTGGCTAGATAAGCTGAATAAGCTATAGGTCTATCTATAATACATGGGCCTATGTTAAATGTCATTACTCATGACTTTGAGGAAGACCCCTTATTAGTTATTTGGCTGGAATTCCGTGGTTGGTTCATTAAATGAAAAAAAAAAGCTAATGAAACACTTTTCACAAGGTGATAATTAGCAGAGAAGAGCAGGGTTGCAGTCACAGGCTGTTAGATATTTAATAACCACAATGACCAAGGGAGTTGGTGTTAATTTCTGGGTCATGTTTATGATGTTGATTTATTCCAGGTCAAAATAATGGATGGTAAACGCCTCAAATGTAAACCAGAATGTCTACATCCGGATATGACAAGATGCGTTTGCTATAGAGGAAGCATTTTGGGGCATATTGAATGTAGCTGAAAGCAGATTGGCGCTAGGCCTATAACTCAAACCTTACAAAAATGGAATAATTCTAGGTGGTTGCCTGTATTGTTTCCCACATGGTTTGATGTAGTTGGTTGATATGACAGATGGATAGAGTATAATTCAGTCCCCCACTGCCTGTACTTTCCAAGCGTGAATTTGCAGATAAAGCCGACAGGCGACAGTTGAGATGATGAGATAATTAAATGTTATAGAAGGTCTTCAGATGGGTGGGCCTATTACACAACAGACATTAACATTTCAATAGAATATTTCCATCTTCACACATCTCTACACTCTTATAAAAAAAAAGTGCAATCTAGAACCTAAAATGGTTCTTCGGCTGTCCCCATATAGGAGAACCCTTTTAAGAATCATTTTTGGTTCCAGGTAGAACCCTTTTGGGTTCCATGTAAAACCCTTTCCACAAACGGTTCTACGTGTAACCCAAGTGTTCTACCTGGAACCAAAAAGGGTTCTCCGATGGGGACAGCCGAAGAACCATTTTGGAACCCTTTTTTCTAAGAGTGTAGAGCCAACATTCTACTTATAGTAGCCTATGTTTTTGTCTTGGCCAATAGCTACAAAAAATACTGCTGGCTTCTCTCTTGTCACGCTTTGATTGTACTGGATGCTGTATAAGACATGGTGTAGTTTGTGCTATAGGCTAGTAGTGCATTGTTCATGAACGACTAGGATCGACTAATCTCAACAATACAGCCAATGACTTTATGTCAAATTGAAGTCATTTTAGTTTAGGCTACCAACGTAGTTTAGCTAATTCAGTGAGGCTGAATGAGAGAATGAAGGGGACTTCCTTCTGTCCCAGTGATACCCAAAGAGAAACACTGGCACTTGGATCTTTAACACAATCGCTTAAAATGCTACTTGACATTTGGCTCCTATCCTGGAGCAACTCCGCCATGCTTTTTTAGGATTTTATTACATCGCATGCTTATTAATGGACCGACAGACTTAATCGCTCTTATCTCGGCCAAGCAAACGTGGGATAGGATTATCATAGGCATGTGCATTGTTTTACGGTCAATGCCTAAATTGATTTTGAGTCACGTGGAAATGAAATTATTTGCCATGTTTTGTCTATGGGTTGTTGTAGCCTAATATTATTGGTATACATTTGCAATGTTTGATTATTATAGAAAATATAGGCTCACATCTGCAAGTCATATACGCATATACTAAACTATGTTGTAGGACTATCTATAGATCCACATCGAATAGCTAAACTAATTGGTAATTTGATGTCTGTCGTGTATGACTGATCATTCTAATCTTGAATTGATTTGGCACAGTCCTTCTACATTCATGCTCATTTCGAGCTACTGAAACAAAGCCCTGCTAAGCAGATACTATTAGTGACAAGTTTGTAGAAAACCTCTGGCAACAATACGTGAATAACCGCTTAGAAACTCAAAGAATCTTCAAAAGTATCATAAGGCTTGTAAGGAAACATGATCTTGGAAAATGTATAAGGAAAAGTGCTTAATAACATTCCTATAATCTACAAAACCAATGAATTAGCAGGTCACTAAACACAATTTTCGTTGTGTTCATTTCTATAATAGTGTGTACTAGCCAGCTTCAAATAGTTATGACTGTGACAAATTAAACGATGAGACAACAATTAATGAATTGCTTCATGAATAAAATTGATGTTACACTCACTCATTTCTAACACCAATAGGCCCATGCAATGCTGAAGAAAAACAACGTAAATGGACAAGTAATTTATTCGTAGGCATATCTGTATAATGATGTTGTTAAGTTCGGCATTGGTGTGTGCTATGAACATTGCATGTTGTAAAAATATAAACAGTGTGCCTCTTTCATTCTTAAATAATGTCAATGGCATAATTCCTGGTTCACCCCCTTAATTTGCACAAAAATGGCAAATGACAAAATAAGTTAATTTACTCAAAGCTGCGAGGGAGGGAAAAGAGAATGTTGCAAATGAGGTTCTTGATATCACGCTCATAATTAATTGCGCAAATTTGTTTCTATTAAATAAAAATAACACGTATTGAGAAACTCAATTAGCATTAATTAAGCTTGATATCCCAATTTGGATGTGTCGTTGAAAACAAGCTTTTTCGTAGTCTTTTTTCCCTCTCTGATGCTGAATGCGAACGAGAGTTCTGCCTTTGGGCTGCTTTTCCCTCCTTTGAGAGTTGAAAATGAAAAATGGAAATGAAATATCAGGAGGTGCTAAATTAGCTGCCTGATCTGCACTTATTGCTGCATATACGCCTCTATTACTTTGCCAGTCTGTGTCTCTCTTTTAGCATTCCAGGCATGGAGAGGCGTCGAGATAGCAGATTTATCAAATGGGAAAATGAATGCACGATGATCAGTTAAATTGAAAATCAGCGCCTGCATGACAGCCCGACCTGACACCTCCGTAATTAGAAAGAAAAATGATGGCGTCCGATGCATAATAGAGCAAAAACAATTTACACTCTCCCATAATGATCCGGCGTTCAAATTGAAAATTTCTCCGGGTAGAAATTGAATTCATAAAGTATGATTCATGGAGGACACATTTCCTGGAGGCTGCCTGGGCCATATCGATTGATAGTTTGTCTTGAATCATACAGCGTGCAGCTCTCAGGCAAAAAAAGCTTAACTACTTAAGCAAATCGCTAATTTCACCTTAAGGCCACCAGTGTGCAGCCACGATACTCCTGTTCGGTATGCTAATGAATTAAACATGAACACCCCCTACCATACAACATACGCTCCAAATAAGACACACACAAAAAAAATATATATATGTATTGAAGGACACATCCAGAGAACTCTAATTTCCAAATGGCCTATCCGAAATGGCAACTCATTGACAGAAATAAAGCTCAATAATTGGGGGAGCTGGACTGGCTGCGGCTGGCTGAATAAGAAGATAATGTATTTAAATATTATGTCGGGTATAGGAATATATATTTAATAAAAGTTCAAAGTATTATCTTTGTTGGGTTGAGGACTTCCAAGGGCCATTGTATTTGGATCTGTTTTCATCAAATAATAAGTTATTCATTAGCTTATTGACTTTCTGTCTCTGCCATAGGCCTATATACTCTCTGTTGAGATTAAATTTTCCCTTTCCCTATACACTTTTGCCTGTCTCTTATACCAAAAGCCCCCCTTCACCCACACCCAATAAGTCATTGCTTCCTCTGAGCAAACAGCAGTCATCGGGTGAAAATTATGTAAATATTATGAAAGGGACACAGGCTCAGAAATTCATTTGCGCCGGCTCAGATGTAAAGCTGCCCCTCTGATTATTTTCAATTTATTTGCAAATCAAGACCCTAAAAGAGTAGCAGGAACTCTGGGTATTTAAGGACACACTGGAATGGATGTTTTCCATTTTTAGGATTTAGATGTTCGTATTATTGAGGGCATTTTCACGTGCGTTATACCTATAGGCCCTATCTTGTAAAACAAGCTGTATGCGATGTGAATGGTCTTTCCTTTCTTACCTCGATTTTAAATCTGGTCAACATTGCTAATATTGCCATGGCGCAGATGTCCCCGAGCCTGCACAGCATCCCTGGGGACCGCCAACCCTATTAGAACAAATGTGTTCTGCTATTGTAAATAGGCACGTTTGCTTCGCCCGTCCTATTACAGCCGACGCATGATCAATAGGCTGATAACACAAAAACATCAATGTAAGCGACAGAACAATGAGGGATATCATCGAACATCTATCTTAATATAGCCGGCTACAAGGGCCCTGACAAAGTGAAAAGCTCATGAAAATTCCGCCCCACGAATTCCCATCTCCTATCCAATATGCACAAACACACTCCCAGCTGCCGGGGCTATTATTTTCGTATTTCAATTTGACACCCCAGCCTTTCATGCTAATTCTATTATTCTTGGAAGTTTATGTGATTTCATATCACTAGAAATCGGTAATGTATAATAACCCTTTGGGCTAAAATAAACTGAATCCCTGCAGTAGCCACCGGGAAAATAATTACTTTCATATCAAACCTCTGCAGGAGTCGAGCGGGTCCTTTCGCCTCCGGCTCGTAACCTCATTTCAGTGAGGCTTATAGATGAATAAATTTGTTAAAGCAATACACAAAATACAACATCAGATTTTAGCAGAAAGCGCTACCTATACCCACTATACGGGCTATTTAAGGTCTCACACGGTTTGGATGTATTGTATACAATCGATTTATTTATGAAAACCTTACATATATAAATATTATAATACTTTTTACAGCCTTTGAGGATTTTTGTGGTTTTTATGTATTTTTACAGTTCGTTACACAGGGGGGGGGGGGGGGGGGGGGCTTGTACTACTACCACCACCACCACACACACACGTGCACATATACACGCACGCACGCAACAAACACACGCACAGTTATAACCCATCATCATCAGAAAATAGGCTATATATGTAATCTGTAAAATGAGAATTTATATTCTAAGACGTGATTGAGCTTTGGGCAAAATGAAAGGTGTTGTTGACGCTATCAATATTGTTTCTCACCTATAGGTCTATTATTCCATATCGACATCTTGAGTCTCTGTCTTTGTCTCTGGTGGACAGTTGGTTGTCACAGACTCGGAACTCTCTGGGTAGTCTTTTACAGACTGCTCTTTTTTGTCTAATGGCAGATACTTTGAATCATCATCATCTTGGAAATATGTTGCACTACAACTGGCTGAAGGCTGACTACAGTTTCTACTGGAAAAGGTAACATGGCCTGGGCTGTTCTGTGGGGAACTAGTATTTTTCGGGGTAAAGTTGACCTGCACTTTGATTGCTTTCGCGTCGTTGAGATTGTTGGACTCCTTATGGTTTTTATGTCCAGTATTGGCAGATAAGCTGCTGTCATTCACTGGGGTTCTTTGTGTGGAGTTGTCAGCATCTGAGTCTGATGGTGTTGTCTTCAAAGCAGTCTGAGGAACAATGAATCCAAGCGGCTGGGTGATAGGATAGAGTAAGAAATGTCCTTTCCCTATCAAAGGCCGCGAGGAGGGTAAGGCAGAAAATCCATCTATGTTCGGTTTGCGCCTTGGTCTGGAGTCGGATAGAAGGCTTTCTACGCTGAATGGGTTCAGTTTCTGAAGGTTGGAGACTCTGCTATTGGCGCACATGCTTGACTGTTGACTGCTGTCGGACGAGTCCAGCTCGGATCCACCAGCATCTTGGTTCAAGTGTCTTTGGTTCTGGAGGGTTTGTGGTGTTTGGTCACAGCTCGATTGGGTTTGGTTTCGGCCTACAGAGTCACAATGTGGATTTTGTTCACTGTCTGTCACTTGTGACACTCCACTGTCACTGTCAGATCCTGGGGTGTGAAATAGGTCCCCTGACAAAAGTTTATTCTGGGACCTCAACAGTCTTCGCTCCTGCTTCCTCTTCTTCTTCTCCATCCTCTCCAGTTCTCGCCTGGCGATCTCCTCCGCGTCCATGGGCTCTCCACTGCATGTTGTTGGGTGGGAGTTGTGAGCTGGTCGCCCTGGACCCTTCTTTGTGTTTTCTTTTTTCCTCCACTTAGCTCTACGATTTTGGAACCATACCTGCATATTAGAGAAACAAATCATGTTACGCATGTTCAAAAAGAAGATGTCCACTCTCTTAAAAAAATACATAGGGCTAATAATAATTTAGGCTAATATTTGTGTGAACCATTGGAATAATGTTTTGTACCAAAGAGCAATGCCCCTTGCTTGTAGGCCTACAATTATTTACTTTCAGATGCGATGACAAAAATAACCATAATTATTTTCCAATTCGACTAGGCCTACAATTATTCCGTGTGTTTATGCCTTCTTCGTTATTCAATTAAAAGTTAAATGCTGTCTGTCTGATCTGGAAAATGCTCCATGAAAATATATATCTCGCTTATGATGGGCCATTGTGTCCCAATCAAATGCATAATAATAAATGGTTTAATGTAGTTACAAATACTCAAAATTCCACCAACACTTAACTGCCTAAAAATTGCTAAAGTAACATGACAAATATAGGACTAAACCAGCGTTTCTCAAACTCGGTCCTCGGGACCTCAAGGGGTCCACGTTTTGGTATTTGCCCTAGCACTACACAGCTGATTCAAATGATCAAAGGTTGATGCTTAGTTGATTATTTCAGCTGTGTAGTGCTAGGGCAAAAAACAGAACGTGGACCCCTTGAGGTCCCGAGGACCGAGTTTGAGAAACGCTGGTTTAGTCCTATATTTGTCATGTCACTTTAGCAATTTTTTTGAATTTTCTCTGTGCATAATACAATATACATATGAGCGTTTGACATCAGAAGTGCAAATGATCACAATAATAAGTCCACGTGCATGGACATTTGACTGACGAGGAGAGATGGGGGAAAGGTGTGTCCTTTATAAAAATGTAGGACTTGAAAATGTATCAATATTCAAGTTCATAAATGTTTGTGTATACTTGGGTGTTTTATAGGTTTATATAGGAAAGACTGAATGTGCATACGTAGATGTATGTAGATATATTAATTTTGAGTATGTCTGAGTGCAAATAATATAGCCTTGTCGACTGAATCTACACAATTTATATTAATATCAAGTACAGCAAATGAACTGACCATTCCATGGCTTAGCCATATTTTAAGTATTTCTCCTTGAACCAGAGGTCCTCTTTATACTCGGTTTGCTGCTCGTATCACCCTTGATTTCGAAGACTATCTCTCTATAAATATATCGTATAATGTGTTATTTAAATACATATTCACGTTTGATAATGTTTTCCTTTTTAAAATTGTGAAAAGGATTTGCTGTCATTTGCAGTTTTGAAGCATCGTACTGTGTGTATATATATATTGAGGCATCGTACTGTATGTATATATATATATATATATATATATATATATATATATATATATATATATTGATTGGGGCATCGTACTGTATGTATATATATATATATATATATATATATATATATATATATATATATATTGAGGCATCGTACTGTATGTATATATATATTGAGGCATCGTACTGCACATACTATAATAGGCCTCTATGTGCCTATATTACACAAGCTCCCTGTGGAGTTTTTGGTCACAGTACAAAACAACAAAGAGACAGGAATTACAGGACAACTATATATCTAAAAGAGACCATTGTAATATATTTGTGTAAGAGACATGGGGAATAAATAGGCCTACTTTCCTTTGTTCAAACAGCCTATCAGTGTTTAAGAATCATTAAGCTACACATCATAACAAACCAACAACAGTGAATGCCAAAAAGTGGATATGGTTGATATTTACCTGTACCCTCGATTCTATCAAGTCCAATCTCAGAGCCAGTGCTTCCCTCATGAACACGTCGGGATAGTGACTCTCATTAAAAGCCTTTTCTAATTCTTCCAGTTGCCAACCAGTGAAATTTGTGCGAGTTCGTCGTCTCTTACAACCGGGGCTATCCTTGTCTGGGTCACACGAATCTAGCATGAGAATACAAAACAAGAGAGTCGCAAAAGTAGCCTGAATGATTTTTGCAAGGATACGTTCTTTCTGTGGTCCTTTATAAAGAAATTAATAAAATATCGTCTTATAAATTAGGCTATTATGTCCGTTTTCGGTGGTAAGAAAATAGTAGTAATTATAGACTATTAATCACACAATATTGATCCTGATAATGATAACAATAACACAGTAAAACATTCTACTAACAATCGAGAAATTGTGATTTTTTTTCCCACCCTGTCACAACACAAGGGGTTTTCACGTTTGGAGCTGAGCTCGTATGCTGCTCTCCACTGAAATGAATTGCATAAAGCCTCATTTGAAAGCAGAAGACTGCTTCTTTGTTTCTTAGGATTTGGATTCCCTCTTTAACGCTTTATGGACAGGATATACAGGATATACAGACACTTTCAGTTCTTTGTTTAGTCCTTTGATCTACAGCCAACCTTTTGATTTGTATTGTATTTCGTTTTGCTTACCTGTCAGCTTGTACTGCTGGTTATCTCCATTCATACCACAGCCAGACAAGAGGGGGTTCGAATTAACCACTGAAGCTGTGCAGGAACCATTAAGTAATCCGTCTATTGAAAAAGGAACTGCGGCCGCAGATTGAAGTTGATGACCGGCTAATTCGTAAACATGATGGTGGCTTAGATGGTACGGAAAGCCCACCATCCCGCCGAGAGAGCCTCCAAACTGGGCATGAGGTGGATCCAGTATCCTGCTGTCCATCATCTCCTAGGCAAAAGGAAACGACGTCTGGAGGCTGGTGGTGTGAATTTAAAAAGCATGCAGTGCGAGTGGCCAGCGAGGAGGGGACATGATGTGGAGGGAAGGATGAGCTGTACTTTATCAACATGAACCTTCCAATAATTAGCCTAGGCTTTGGGAATTTGAGACCAATGAGAAACGGTAATCGAGTATGACGTCAGAGGCGCGGTCTGCAAACGCTTTCCATATCGATTGCTAATTAAACCTGACATCCACCTCAATAAACAATATCAGAGCTGTCACAACAAGACAGGAGGGCTTTGATAAGAACTACATCACAACTACACGGGGGACCACCAAGAGAGAATGATCAGATTGAAGCCCAGTAAAAGGTGAAAGAGATGGACTAATTTCGAACGCTCGCTCCCACATCTAAAATGACGGAGAGGCTAGTCACAGTTTTTGGTCAACATGTTATGGCGTTTTAAATTTGTACTCTCTCTATTAATCGATGCCGAGTTACAAATACCCTCATTTTACACAAAGACATTTATCATCCAAATGCTGTCAAATTTTATTCGAGACTACAACCAATTCGCGTGCAATATAATGGGATGTTGATAAAAGGGGGCGATCGACTCCTCAGCCTGCTGTCGATAGGCTGATTGAAAAAAGGCAGATGTTAAGTTATTAATTACATCACACACTAATTAATCTTCTGCTAATAAGAGGAACGATATTAGGAAGAAATGTGAACCCTTATTCCCCAGCACTTATACTGTAATTAATGAGACTTCATTTAGAAACGTGTGAGAATTTTTCCCAGGTTAACAAAGTAGCTTCTTGTGTATACGGTTTTGTAGTTATTGTTGTTGTTATATATATTTTTTGGTAGGCTAGTTTTGAACTCATGTAGGCAGGTAAATGCTGTCTTTATGAGGAAAACAAATAAAACATTGTAGCTTAGATGTGCAGCACCAGTGTGTCATCTAATATCTATCTATCTATCTATCTATCTATCTATCTATCTATCTATCTATCTATCTATCTATCTATCTATCTATCTATCTATCTATCTATCTATCTATCTATCTATCTATCTATCTATCTATCTATCTATCTATCTATATATAAATGTTCAAAAATTGTATTATATTTACCTTTATATGCCTAGAGGTTATTTATTCTCGAAGTTCAAAATAGACTAATCTTCAGTGAAAACGGAGGACATTATGATTGTGTAAAAGGTTAACAAAACTATCTGACCATAGTCTACTGTGGGGAAGCTCCGAACCATTCATGTTTGTTACATTATGCTATTTGTCCGGAGACCTTCATAGGACTAGTCCATGTTTCCCCACTCGCTAATGTAAAGAAATGTGTTGTGAATAAAGCGAATCAATCCTATCTAAGTAGGTCTAGTAGTTCTGTCTCTCTGCTCTTTAGGCTACAGAGAAAATTAATTCTACTTTATTTATCCCATGTCTGGTGCTGTCATAATGCTAATCTGAGTTGAAATTTCGCTCCCCTCTCACTCCCTGACCCTTGGCACCCGGATTGGCGTGTTGTAATAACCCGAATCTCTCAACAGTAACCGTGAAAATTGTTACCTTATTAGCATGCAAATTGTTTAATTAATATTATTATGAGGAAGTATATAATCCGTTCGTCACTTGACCTCAAGCCCATATAGCACCCCTCTGCATTTCAATGTGTACATTTTAATGAACTCCTTAGAAATGTCTCAGGATCTGGCCGTTTTATCCCTCTCCCCTACAAAGATGTGGTTAGAGTTGGCTCAGATGCCCTTCTCTTTGTATTTTAACTAAGTTTATCGTGTTTTACAGATGTTTTATGAATAATTCCAACCATTCATGTATTTTTTGAACATCTAAAATTCAATAATTGCTTCTTGTCAATTCGGATCGTAACCCCATCCAGGCGCACGGGCTCAGTGAAAAGCAGCCCTTGACACGCAGTCCCGGGAGACATTGCATTTAAATCCGTTTTTCTACAACCGGGTGACATTGTCAGATCCTAGCTTTAATTAACCCGATAATAAGACGAACAAGGCTTGCATTCAATGCCGCTACAGGCCTGCCTTTTCATTTGAATTCAAGAGTTTCATCAACAATTTAACTGGCCTTGGTCGATAGGACATAAAGGTTCAGTAAAATAATAGAAAAGTGCCTCAGAGTCAACACCCTAAACTGCAGAACAATAGACTCTTAGGAAAAAAAGTGCTATCTAGAACCTAAAATGGTTCCTCGGCTGTTCCCATAGGCTTTCTCCATATTAGAACCCTCTGAAGAACCCTTTTTGGTTCCAGGTATAACCCTTTTATGGGGCCAGCTGAAGAACCCTTTTGGAACCCTTTTCTTTTATAGGAGTGTTTTATAGAGCTGGTAGCTTAGCCTATATGACAAGTAGACCTACATTGGTTCATGTGATATTTGTCTACCCTATTGTTGCCTTTACCACCTGATCTTAAATAGTGACTTTCTTGGATAAACCCACATGGGGATGGAAAAGGTAGCTCCATACACATCCATCCCTGACCTGCAGGTCAACCATTGGCATGAAATGCCTATCTTTTATTTCCAATTATTTGAAAGCAACTGGCATAAATCACACATTTGAAGATATCAAATCATAATTACTGGAGACCATCAAAGCAGCAGATGAGAAAACAAATAGGCCTATTTAGCCCACAGGCTATAGGCCTACTGTATGCTACTTGTTGTAGGCTATATGTCACATCATCTTCACAATCTCTTCATACTATGTTGTAAGTGTTGAACCAGATGACATCAAATCACTCCTTAGGTCACAGATGTTTAGAAATGAAGAATGAAGCATGGCCTGTGACCGCACACATAGCAAATGTGTGTGTCTGTGTGTGTAGGCGTCTGTCTGTCTGTCTGTCTGTCTGTCTGTCTGTCTGTCTGTCTGTGTAGGCCTCTGTAGACCTTTGTTTATAAGGATAGACTATGTGAAAGCATCATAATAAAGGGCTATAACACTGTCATAGCATATCATGACAGGACAGGTTATTATGAAAACAGATTTTACACTGTCTGAGCATAGCTTTGAGCATAGCCAACTGACTGTTTAGTATTATAGCCTAGCCAACTGACTGTTTATGACAGCATTATAGCCTAGCCCATATGACAGTGTTCAAGTAAAGTCTACTGTTGTTGCAGCACACCATCTTTAGGCTATAGAAGTGTGGAGGACAAAACATTATTGTGTTCACTGATCTTCCACTGAGGTTTGTTTTCCTGTGTTCACTCTTGGTAACTGCAGGTGACAGGGCAATGGTAATGATGTGGACAGGGAGTTCTCGGCACCTGAAGATACAAAATCAGTCCTTCAACTCCAAACTTTCCCCCTGGCAGAAAATGAGCATGTGTGGGCAAGTAGACATTATTGACCCTATTAACATCAGGTATTCAAATGTAACACCACAAAACAAACAAACTAATCAAACCAGCCATCTAACACTGATGCCTACTTTACCAACATTACAGAAAATCAAATTCATTTTTAATTAGGCTAGCAAATTAATAGGCAGCAGTTGAGGAGTTTAATTACTCAATTAACTTCATGCAAGTACATTTTTAACTATCTAAATTAAGTTGCACATTACTCGATTTGATGATAATTATAGAATTAAATCTAAATTAATTGTTGGTGGATAATTTGATACGATGAACTAGATGCAATTCCAATTAAACAGTAGAAAGCATTGGTTGCCATGTTAAGCTACCAAATCCTTTGATTCGTTTTTAAGCAAGAAACTGCTTCTAAATTTTCTCTGATCCTGAAAATTCTCTCTCCCTCTTAATCCCCACAATTAAAAGTTTCCTCCATCTAATTATCTGTAATTGTGCTGCTGTCAAAGTAGAATGGAGAAGTGAAAGCGATTGATTTGGACTTTTAATTCACTTCATTTCTGATAGAAGAGAAAGTAATTCCCTTCAAATTACCTCATTCAATCCTGACACCCTAATGCCCTTCAAAATCTTTTTACTCACCGCATTTATATATTAAAATGAATCTAAAATGAGTACTGCCTCGTAATAATAATAACCAAACTTCCATTAGAATAATAATTTCATTTCAATTAAAACTGACTTATCACCTTTGCTAAAACGTGCTTAATATGCCGAAAATTATCAATGCTTGAAGGAGCCCAAACTGGGGAGTCTAATTGTAATCAGCAAATCAGAGGTGCTTGTCGCTCCCGTGCCTTCGCAGAGAAGCAGTTCGGAAATAGAACTAATTTACTCAACTCCCCCGGGAAATCCGCTCAACAGATTAACATTTTCAAAATATAGTAATGATATAATTTGAGAAATGGTGACGCCAATTTGTGAGAAGCCTTTGTGCAGAATAATTTGCATTTTTTTCACCGCCTGCATTTTCCCTGTTAATTACAGCTCCGCAGATGAAGGGTGTGCAGTTTGACTCATTGCTTATTATTCAACTTCAATCTAGTAATTTAACACTACAGGAAAAAAATGTCTCTCCAAATCTTCAGCTAAACCCATTTAAATCCGAAAGTGCCTCCGATGTGAGGAAATTTGAATAGGTACCTTTTTAAATATCTGGTAAGTGCTGATGTGTATGTATGTATGTATGTATGTATGTATGTATGTATGTATGTATGTATGTATGTATGTATGTATGTATGTATGTATGTATGTATGTATGTATGTATGTATGTATGTATGTATGTATGTATGTATGTATGTATGTATGTATGTATGTATGTATGTATGTATGTATGTATGTGTATGTATGTATGTATGTATGTATGTATGTATGTATGTATGTATGTATGTATGTATAAACAGTGTGTAATGTATGTGTGTGTATACATAGCCTTATATGTAGGAGGGAGGGGTGCAGTGCATTTAGCCTAGTTGAAAGAATTGAGTGAGTGAGATAGATACATTGGGGCACATAATAAGTTAGTTTTACATTAATAAGATTTTTTGATTGCTTTGCTTGATACAATCAAACATTGCGGTATCATTGGCTGCGTTTACATAGGCAGTTCTGATCTTTTTTCCACTAATTGGTCTTTTGACCAATCACATCAGATCTTGTCACATCAGATATTTTCAGAGCTGATCTGATTGATCGAAAGCTCAATTAGATAAATCAAATATCAGAACTGGGCTGGCTGTCTGAACGCAGCCATTGCTCCCATACAAACTTGGGCCTACCAATAGGGTATTTTTTTGTATTCTCGTCTAAAGGGAAGGGTGTCATAGGTTAGTTTATACGTGAAACGTGAAACAGAGACAAACATTTGGTGGACAATACCATGCATGTTTATGGCAGAGGAACGACAATTAGATATTGATATTTGTCTAATTGAACCTGTCTCAGGGAGACTGCTAATAGGCAGCATTGAAATGGTTAATATCTCTTCGATAAAAGAAACGGCTGGATATTAATCCCCTGCTTTGCCGGTAACTCACATTGTACAGATCCGGCAGAGAGAGAGAGAGAGAGAGAGAGAGAGAGACCGTTAACTATTTTCCGCACCCCGGCCATCTGCTGTTGTAGAATATTCGAAACCCAGGAGATCTACTTATATCCACATCGTAAACGAGAAAAGATGTTTTAATTAAGAGAAATCAGGTTAACTTAGCGCTAATTTACAAGCCTCCTGCTTAATGAATTGTGTGTGCAGTTCTCTCTTTAAATAAATGGGATATCTCTCGGTTTCCTGCTATAAAGACGAGCCTATTAAAAAGTAGCATGTCATTTAATGAGTCCGCATTTCAATCATTTTCACATGAACTATGCATATTGTCTGACAATCAAGACCAAATGATTGATGAAAAATTACGTTTCTTGATTTCGATTAGAGGCTTAGGCATGCAGGTAATGTTAGGCATATGAATTAAAGTGATACCTTGCCGTGGATGAATACCAATATACTGTTGCAGCAATAGGCCAAAACGTGCAGGGTGACAATTGCATTTCTCACTCTTCAGTGTCAGTCTTTACACTGGCCAATATCCATTAAACAGAGGGCAGTGCAATGTCATTACTTACCATATAGGCTACTCGGAGGTTAGATCAATGGAAAGTGGCGAAGCGTTGGAGAGGCATGCCCAGGATCCCAGAGCAACTGCACCTGCTCTGCACATGGGCGTGGGCCTACACCTTGACCCCAAGGACAAACCATGAAACGTTATTTGTTTTCAATATGGCGCCTAAAGTTGAAAAGAGTTGTGGCGCCAACTCGTGGCTATTCTAAGTCTTCAGCAAAAGGCTTCGACCACAATGCTACTATATAACATTGTTAGGCCAATTTTGTCGTTTCCAAAGTGACTAAAAGCACACAAACTGACATAGCAAATTGTAATTATTCAATGTAGCTCTTTGCGTACTTAAATATCTAACTGCATCTATCAACTAAAATAATCAATTAACAGTGAATTCGTTTTTTCAATTGTCATGTTTGTTGTACTATTTTCTTATTCAAATAAAACCAGTCGTTAATTCATACGCCCATCCTTCATTTCAGTAACCCTCTCCCCATTGAATTGTATTTCAGGCCTGCTCTCTGCTCCACTGACCCTGTCATTGCGTTAACTCCCCACTCTTCTCCATCTGTTCATCTTCTTCTCCTTTTCAGTTGGTGTGTGTTTTAGCACATTGTCATTCACACGTTTATTGACACCTCTTTTCCACGTGCACTCTGCTCGCCTTTGCAGGTCGCGAGCAGCCTTCTCATCTGGCCCATTAACTCATTGAGATGAAGTCTGGTTAAACAAAAGACAGAAATGTGATGTCTTGTATTCATAAACCGTTCATCCCCTCACGCCTGCTTCCCAGTCAGCCTCGTGGGCATGGGATCCATTCTATAATATATCTGTTAATACACCATGAAATCTGTGAATAATCTCACAATGTTAAACAGGCCATGTCTATACTAAATCAGGCTCACAGAACTTGATAATAAATTGACATGATAATGGACCCAAAGTATTTACGCATTTAAAATGTCGATTTGAATTGCTATCATTGGTTGGAGAAAAAGTCAAAGAATGTTCTACATGCTTGGAGAGTTCTATATAGTTGTAATAATGAAACCGAATTGTGATCAATATTTGACATTAAAGACCGTGTTCATGCTTAATTGTGTTTTTGATCGAAAACAATACAGATATGGCCAGCCAATAGGCCTCTCAGATGCATGGATTATTAGGGACAATCCCC
The DNA here is from genome assembly GCF_002021735.2 of Oncorhynchus kisutch. Classification (NCBI taxonomy): domain Eukaryota; kingdom Metazoa; phylum Chordata; class Actinopteri; order Salmoniformes; family Salmonidae; genus Oncorhynchus; species Oncorhynchus kisutch. The sequence continues at coordinate 72,088,189 of NC_034179.2, forward strand.
ATGTAGGCAGCCTATCGGAATTGAATCTCGCATAAAAGGATTATTAACCAAGAATAATACTATTTTATAATAGAAAACAATAAGGCGGGTTTCTGCCTCCTAATTTGTCATGATGGCAATTACCATCCAATTTAGCAACACCACCAATCTTGTATTTGTCTGGATGCTCAGGCGTTTTTATAGCAGGATAAATAAATCAACCAAATCGTTATTCAGTTCTTCTAAACGCACACCTATCGAATAAAAAAGGCATTCTGTCCCTGAAAAGCACAAGAAGCTAGTTGAGTCGTTATGAAGGTTAATGATATTCAAATTACTTGTATCTTGCTTCATTGAAACTTTTAAAAACTGGATTAGATATCGAATGGAGGAGACTTTGCAAGGATTGGATTTAGAATCAACGGATTATATGCATTTGAAGTTTGGATCATCCATCTGATTAAGATCATATTTCACCAATGCAATTATGAAACTTTTTTGAAAGAGAAACTCAAATGAGTAGAAAGTTACTTAACTGTGATGGTTTAATAATAATGGTTTTAGTAACTGGTTTAAGTAACTGGTTTAGAACATGTTTTATTGTGGTCACTCATTCTAGAAAAAAACGACATTTGAGAGAAACTACAGAGTTTTTGTTTTTATTTTTACATTGAATAGGCTTTAGGATACTGTAACAGGGCTAGTTGTGCTATAGCTCTCACCTAAGAAACGGTGCCATCCTGAGATTGTCCAGAACAAAGTATAACCAAGGAGATTGAGAGGTGTCCTCACCATGAGGACAAACTGGAGGGGGGGGGGGGCACATATAATTCGAGCAGATATAGTGTGAGCAAAGGGAGAGGAATCCCTATGATGAACCAGGTGTTCAGCAAGCGATGCCATCTGGCAGCAGAATTATCCGTTTATGAGCCAGGTGCTACACTACAGGGGAATAATCTAGAGGAGTGCCTCTGTGATCACTTCTCCTAGCCTTTGATCATAACACTGTACTGTTGCATAATGAGAATAGTCCATTTTGTGGGTTGATTCTACTATAGAACTACTATTTCCAGCTATTTGACCTCTTGGTGATGGGGTTGGTCCTGCTATGGTGTGTATTCATGTAGATTCCAGTGCCTCTTCAACAGGGAGTTGCTGCTTTAAGTTAGGCTTTGTTTCTAGTAACATAATCATTAACAATCGCTATCTATGTGTTTTTCATACTCATGTCGAAAGGGTCTACAACTTCATACTTTCAAAATCTGAAACTGACTAGGTAGGCCCACCCTCACTAACTCCCCCAGTGACACTTCTGTACATATATATTGTAACTTTATCTTTGCAATGACAACTTTCCTCTGCAGTTACCCTTCTGTTAATGTATGCATGAAACATGAGATTAGAGAGTCTATTAATGGGACTGCCACAATACAAAAACACAATGTGGCCAGTAATAAACAACCAGATGTTGAAGACTGTATAGACGTCTGAAAGAGCTCTGCTGCCACCATCTGGTAATGATATGCCATTACATTGACTGCAGTATTGCACATGTTCCTCTTTAGACTCACAATTGCTTCCAGTGTACACAAACGTGCCTAGCCCATATGGGCCATTTCATCAGCATGAATGAATCACCTATAGCATATATTGTGCAGATTAATAGAAGGGCACATTTACTTGTGAAACAAAGATATGTGCTCTGTGAATAACACATCTGTTATTCAGCAAGTAAACAAATACAATATCAAACAGAAAACAAAGTTGGGAGGTGATAACTATCCAAAATCACAACTAGCATCATTCTGCTTATTTTGTGTGCTTTATTATACCCTAGTTATAGACCTACCATGATTACAGAAATGTGATTCATTCTGACATGGCCTTTCTGAACTAGTCTGGCGAGAGACTAGCTAGTCACCTTCATATTTAGTCACAGCGACACGGGATTATTGAGAGCTGTCAGTGGTGCTGGTTTGAGACAACCCAAACACGTCTTAATTAGACGTTTCGTAAAATCCAGCATCATGGACAGTTCTCAACAACGCTGTGTCACTGTGATTGATCAAAACAACGCTCCATCCCTGTGGTACATTCTGGAACTCCCTAGCTAGTACAACCGTGAGGAGGGGCGTAAAAACAACAGAGTCAGTGACGCTTCGATGTAGCTGGCTGTCAAGAGAGCTTGCTAGCCACTCGCTTCCTCAAAGTTTAACGTTAATTTCAAAGCAAGAGGGGGAAGAATAATCAAATAGAGCTGTCTGGTTGAACCAAGTCTCTGGGTAAGTGAGAGGAGTCGCCTATTGTTGCATGTATTTTTCAATGTACTATGGTTTGCCGTTAGTTATCGTATCTAGCTAGCTAGCCAGCCAACCAAACCAAGGCAACGTCAGGTTGGGTGTCTATAATCCATATTCTCTTAAGTGTTAGCTAACTAGCTATCTAGCTAACGTTCGTGATGGTAAACAATTGTCCCACATATATTTTTGCTAAATATTATCCGTTTCGAATTAAAGTAAAGTTAAATTAGTAACTTAAACGTTAGTTAACTATCAGTAACGACTTAATGTTAACGTTACAGTAGTTGTCTAGGATGTTAGCTAACAACTTTAGCTTATCAGCAAGCAAGCAAGCAAGCTAGCTTAATTTAGTTGTTGTTGGCCTGTAAACCAGGAACAAGCTCATCAATGGTATTCCATAAATAACTCACTAGTTAACGTTAGGTAGCTTAAACACAGACAATACTAACAATGGTCTGCTAGGTAATTGCATTTATGTCCTCGAGCGATTGTACAGGGAGGAGCTGGCCTAGCTACTAGCTAGCTAGCTGGCGGCTAGTAGAGAGGGAGACTGCTGCTAGATACCCCATAATAACTTAGCTAGTTAGCTAACATTAGTCAAAATGGCAAATTGTAGGTAGCAAGAAGCGATGGCATGATTCAGCATTCGTTATCATAGGAAGTCCTAGCTACCTACATCTAGATCGTTAGCTAACTACCTGTCAGTGGACATTCTTCCAATGACTGTACACGTCCATAATAAGCCTGTTACATAAGCGTAACTAACGTTAGTTGAAAGGGAAGCACGTAAACAAAGGGACTTTTTAAATAGCCTAAAATTGATATGCTGAATCTACTGTTCTTAAAAAACGAAGTGACGCAGACTAAGTTAGTTTATTTAGATAACCTGTCACAGGTAAACAAACATTGTTTATGGATGATCTTAGTTTATCTATGTATCTTTCAATTGAAGGGTGTATCACCATAGTGCCATGGAGTTTCCAGATCTAGGAGAGCATTGCTCTGAAAACTCCTGCAAGCATCTGGGTGAGTGGTTTGTTATAAAATGCTATCTCCATTTACTACCTCAGTGCCTCTGGGACCCTGCCAATACAGAGCCTGTTTGTGTTCCCTTCCTGTCCTTTCTAGAATGGCTTTGGTATCTGTCAATAGTTGTGGTTTAAGTCCAGTCCTCCATAACCAATTGTCATGGGCTGCACTACCCATTATCATGATTGAAGAGTGATAGTGAGAATTTAATTGATCTAAATTCAAATGGATGATCCTTTGCCATGGAATAAACACCTTGACATATTTCTTATATCTGACAGATTTCCTACCATTGAGATGTGATGCCTGTGAAGAGATTTTTTGTAAAGACCACATAACCTATGCAAATCACAAATGCATGTCATCCTACAAGAAGGTACATTTTAAATAAATTAGCAGCATTGTATGTTATAATTAAAGCAAAGTTCCTGTAAAGTGCAGTTAGTATGTAGAAATGAATGTATGCTGTTCAACCTTATTAGTTGTCTGTATATTATCTATTGATCCAAACAGAGCTTTAATACGGCTCTCTGCTTGATTCTGTCCCCAGGATATCCAGGTCCCCGTGTGTCCTCTGTGCAACACCCCAATCCCCATCAAGAGAGGGGAAATGCCAGACATCAAGGTTGGGGAGCACATCGATCGTGATTGCCAGTCGGACCCTGCTCAGAACAAGAGAAAGGTATGGTTGATAGGCTTCTCTACAGGACCATTTACACAAACTGCCCATGGTTAAAGTGAAGTAGCTATGCCTAATCTAAGCTAACCAACCTTTTTTTATTGTAGATATTTACAAACAAATGCTCGAAAGGAGGCTGCAAGCAGAAAGAAATGATCCGAGTGACATGTGACCAGTGCCACATTAATTATTGTCTTAAACACCGACATCCACTAGACCATGACTGTAAGCCTGAAAACAAACCAGTCTCCAAATCTGGGTAAATATTTCCTTCCACCTGATGCCATTTATTGATTGTGGTGCACATTGTGAGCTTTTGCGGTATAATGATGATTACATTGGATTTCTTTCAGATTCGCTGCTTTCATGCGGTCCCAAGGAGCATCCTCTAGCAGTGCCTCCACTTCAGGCAGTAGAGGAAGTTCTAGGCCTGTTTCTAATGGGAATGCTAGGACCCAAAGTAGTCGGTGAGGATCCTCATATTGATTTTCGAAACGCCACGCTGAAGAACCACATGAAGCTTACATTAATTAACAAGTGATATTGGCAAGCACAGTTTGTTCTCTAAATTCATGAGGCATATTCTCACTAAAACACATGGGATGGATGAATTGACATGTTGTTTTTTATTGTCAGTGAAATATACTAACACATGGAAAGGATGTGACATTTTTTTTCCTTCACAGAACTGCTCTTACCTGTTACCGCTGTGCTTTTGTTGAGTTGTTGACTCTATAACCGCACTGAGCATTATTGTTTTTGATTCTATCACAGCAGTGCTCAGGCCATTTATAGTCCAGCTCCGGCCATGCGGCCCCCTCCAGCACAGAATGTAGTACCTGCTTCGGCATCCTTTCAGGCTGGCCTGGTATGCCTAACACTCTTACACCACTTGATTGAAACTACTGTAAACTCTCTTCTCTGAATAATTCCTGTTCATTTATTGAGATTATTTAGTCTGCTCCTGTTTATTCATTGAGATTCTATAGTCTGCTCCTGTTTATTCATTGAGATTCTATAGTCTGCTCCTGTTTTATTCATTGAGATTCTATAGTCTGCTCCTGTTTTATTCATTGAGATTCTATAGTCTGCTCCTGTTTTATTCATTGAGATTCTATAGTCTGCTCCTGTTTTATTCATTGAGATTCTATAGTCTGCTCCTGTTTTATTCATTGAGATTCTATAGTCTGCTCCTGTTTTATTCATTGAGATTCTATAGTCTGCTCCTGTTTATTCATTGAGATTCTATAGTCTGCTCCTGTTTATTCATTGAGATTCTATAGTCTGCTCCTGTTTATTCATTGAGATTCTATAGTCTGCTCCTGTTTTATTCATTGAGATTCTATAGTCTGCTCCTGTTTTATTCATTGAGATTCTATAGTCTGCTCCTGTTTTATTCATTGAGATTCTATAGTCTGCTCCTGTTTTATTCATTGAGATTCTATAGTCTGCTCCTGTTTTATTCATTGAGATTCTATAGTCTGCTCCTGTTTATTCATTGAGATTCTATAGTCTGCTCCTGTTTATTCATTGAGATTCTATAGTCTGCTCCTGTTTATTCATTGAGATTCTATAGTCTGCTCCTGTTTATTCATTGAGATTCTATAGTCTGCTCCTGTTTATTCATTGAGATTCTATAGTCTGCTCCTGTTTATTCATTGAGATTCTATAGTCTGCTCCTGTTTTATTCATTGAGATTCTATAGTCTGCTCCTGTTTTATTCATTGAGATTCTATAGTCTGCTCCTGTTTTATTCATTGAGATTCTATAGTCTGCTCCTGTTTTATTCATTGAGATTCTATAGTCTGCTCCTGTTTTATTCATTGAGATTCTATAGTCTGCTCCTGTTTTATTCATTGAGATTCCAAGAAGAAAATAATAAACATCCTGTAAGTGTTTATCTGCATGGTGTGATTGTAGACTGAGGAGCAGGCCTTACAAAGAGCGCTGGAGATGTCCTTGGCTGAGTCAGCTCGCAGCACAGTCCAACAGCCAACGCTCAGGTAATAAACAATCCCCATTAAATCCCATAATCCAGCATCACCCACACATAATATAGGCTGTAATCATGTCCAGATGCTATCAACACAACCCAGTTACCTATTGTTTTTCTTCACTAGCTCTTATTGCTATGTGTTTGTTCTAGCTGAAATGCAGGCTATTTGGTTACTCTAGGAAAACACAATATTAACAGGTTTGACATTCCACTGTTTAGCCCATCTTTCTTGCCCATGACTTCATAAATTAAGTACAGTGGTGCCCAGTTCAGTTTTCCTCATCTCATGATGTGTGTTGCTGCTCCTCAGACCTGTGACTGACTGTATATGTGTGTGTGTCTGTTATCCACCCTTTCAGGTGAGTGTGTCGTTGTGCCTCTTGCATGCTCTTTGCAGTGTGATGATGATGCATTCCTCTGTGTGACATAGAAGTGTCTGTCTCAGCCCTCAGGAGCAGGAGGATCTGGCTCTGGCTCAGGCCCTTGCTGCTAGTGAAGAAGAGTACAGACGCCAGCAGCGGAGACAACAGGTATCCAGAAAACTTAGGCATCAGTAGCATGCTAACAGGACAGGACCTCACCTAGGTACATTGTCTCCATGGCGTCCCCTATATTCCTTCATCATCGTCACTGGGTGCATTTAAAGATCAGCTACGGAGAAAATGAATGACACTTTGAAGTACTACTTAATGTGTATTTTATCTGATGGACCTATTAAATTATACTTCTTTTTTTTCTCTCCCCGTGTTGAATATTTACCGTAAATGGTGAGACAAGCCTCTCACTAATGATTCTTTGTCTTGAATTAAATTGACTTTTGCCTGTACTAATATCTTACCTTCTATCATAGGAGAGAGAGTCCTCCAAGCAGTCTTCCTGCAGCCTATCATAAACCCAGATCAGTGTCTGAGCCCAAACTGCTACCACCAGTAATCAACTAGCAACTGTGCTACATCGATGGAACCCTCCAGCAGAACTCTAACGTCCAGTATCACTGATCCCAACTAATGAACAGTCTGGAACTTTCATCGAGATATATTGAATAGTATCACTGCTTTCTCTCTACTCAGCACACCATTCTAGACAGACTTTCTGTCCTTTTTACCAATGGCTCTCTATGTACATATTTTCTATGTTGATCATGGACATTTAACCTCAGCATCAATGTTTCTTGAATAAATTATTTTAAAGATGTATTTGTTTCTGATGCACGTTCTATGTCCAAGGCATATATACAGGAGGATGATATAACTGGAGAGGAATGAAGTTTGGAGAACAGAACTGGAATGCGATTCAATTTCTATGGGTTAGAGAGAACAATCTCAGCCCAAACTTTGCCAATTAAGAATAAAAAAGGAAGGCCATTATATAATCCAACATATTTAAATCAGAGTTTATTGGTCTAGTACACAGTTTAGCAGATGTTATAACGGGTGTAATGAAATGCTAATGTTACTAGCTAGTCAAAACAAGTAGACTCTTGTCTGCATCATCATGACAACTGAAAAACAGCAGGTACACAATACAGTTGGTTGTATTGTGCTATTGTCTAGTCTATTCAATTGGCAGTGCTTGGTAAATGGAATGAACACAAATACACTTGTTGATTTCCATGATGTTGATGTGTATTATGTTGTTCCCCAACACATCCATCAGGGCCTTTGCGACGCAGTTCCAGCTTTGAATTCCCTCAGGGTAGGCCTTATCGACCTTGGCTGTTGAATTTAAATGTAAGTGGATAGAAAGTGTATTTTTATTGTCAACATTTCATCAGTAATGTCTGTTTTCAAGAAGACCTTAGCAGTTATTAAGCACCACCCATAGAAATAATTCCTAACAGCAAAAAGAGCTGAGACAAACCCAACATGAGCAGTAGAGCAAACTAACTTCAGTGCATATTCATTACGCCGATTCTGTTGCAAACCGTTTCTTAAACGGGACAAAATGTGGAGGGACCTACCTGAATTTGTCCAACAGAAACTTGTTTAGCTTCTGTTGGTTCTTAAACGGTAAACGGTTTCCGTTTACCTCTGGTAAATCGTTCCTGTTACTCAAGGAATGAATAGTCGTGAGACCTGTCTTTACCACTACGCATTCATACTTTGTCCAACAGAGGGCAGCATAACGTTGAATGTGAAATCTTTGAGGGAGGCCAAAGAGGATAAAATGAAATAAAATTGTATTTGTCACATGCGCCGAATACAACCGCTGTAGACCTCACTGTGAAATGCATAATTACAAGCCCTTAACCAACAATGCCGAGTTAATAAAATATTTACTAAATAAATAAAAAATATATAAAAAATGTAACACAATAAAACAACAATAATGAGGCTATATACATGGGGTACCGGTACCGAGTCAATGTGCGTGGGTACAGGTTAGTTGAGGTAATTTTTTACATGTAGCTAGGGGTAAAGTCACTATGCATAGATAATGAACAGCGAGTAGCAGCAGTGTAAAAACAAAGGGATGGATTCTTTCCATTAAAGAAGGCTCATTTGTTGACCATTTCATGACAGATTGGGGAAGTGCTGCTCATGTTGTCATGGTTATGAATTAGTCAGGCTAGTGTGTCACTAACATGATTGTAGCACTCACAATTAAATTCCTTGAAATACATCGGATGCCATAAATGAAAGATTATTAAATACATTCTGAGTAATATTTTTCACAGATAAAATATAACCAAGGAAAATATGACCAAGGAAGCTAAGCATTACGCAAAGGATTGACAGAAAGAAACCATGTTCATTGGCAAACTAAGTTCATTTGCATAATGGTGTGCTTGGTCACCTTCATTTAGCTCCCTTAGCTGTTACGACCTCCTCACCCTCAAACATTTGGAAAACAGCACATAATTGTCAATTGTCACATAGTGACATTAGTTATAGGATTACTCATTTGGATCTAGTTTCATCTGAGCAAACAGAATAAAGGCACACTCTGTAGCTTCCCCCTGGGCACACCAAATAATTTCAACATGGAAATGTGGGTAATGTTTGATTGACGTTGATCAATGAGATTTCAACCTTTATTCACCCTCTCTCAAAATGACAGCCAGAAGTGTGTTGAATTCCCAATGTGTTATCACTTCCAACCATCTAAAAGCACAACCAAATTCCAATGGAAAAACTGTAAGATTTTTAAATGAGTTGTCCTTATGTAAATGTACTATCACTGCGCTTTCAACCATTTAAAAGCACAACAAAGTTCAAATGTAAATACAATGTCAGATATTTTGTATTTATACAAAAATGTAATGTGTTATCACTGTGCTTCTTCTAATAGCACAACCAAATCACCAGGATTGCAGTTGAGATAACATTAAAAGTCAGAGTGTAAGTGACCAGGCATAATAGGACCCATTTCATCCGAAAAGGTATATGTTTGAATCGTCTGTCCATAGAACATTCTTCCATGAGTCTTGATCATCATCCAGGTGCTTCCAGATGCTTTTTGACAAACTTGAGTCAACTTTTTGGCTGGTCAAAACCAAACAATGCATTTCACAGTAAGAACCTCATACCAACTGTCAAGCATGGTGGTGGTAGTGGGATGCTTTGGGGATGCTTTGCTGCCTCAGGACCTGGACGACTTGCATAATTGAAGGAGCTACGAATTCTGCTCTGTATCAGAGAATTCTACAGGAGACTGTCAGGTAATCCGTCTGTGTGCTGAAGCAGAAGAGCAGCTAGGTCATGCAGCAAGACAATGATCCACAACACACAATCAAGTCTACATGAAAATGTCTGAAATGCAACAAATTGGAAGTTTTGCAATGACCTAGTCAGTCCAGACCTAATCCCTATTGAGATGTTGTGGCAGGAATTGAAATGAGCAGTTCATGCTTGAAACCCACAAATGTTGCTGAGTTAAAGCAGTTCTGCATGGAAAAGTGGTCCAAAATTCCTCCACAGCGACTAATCAACAACTACAAGAAGTGTTTGGTTGGAGCCATTGCAGCTTAAGGTGGCACAAACAGCTATTGAGTGTAAGGGGTCAATTACCTTTTAACGCAGATGCATTGGGTGTTGCATAATTTTAAAAAATTAAATAAATGGAATAAGTATGTAATTGTTGTGTTATTTGTTCACTCAGGTTCCCTTTATCTAACAATGTTTTGTTTGAAGATCAGATAAGATTCAGTATCAGAAATATGTAAAAGTAGAGCAAATTAGAAAGGGGCCAATTACTTTTTCACATCACTGTAAATATCAACATTTAAAGAATATGCCAAAATCAAATCAACATTTATTTAAAGTGATTTTAAAGTTTGATTTGATTTAGTCCTGTTCTTCAACTTTGAATTTTGGTTTAGATGGAGATGTGAATCCAACATATCAATTATAAATGATGAACTTGAAGATTACATTTGAAATCAACCACAGCTTGAAACTATATTTATTGTCTGTTTTTAGTTGAACCCTGGGTTGAATTGAAACTAGCTGTTGATGATTTTGCAAATGCTGTTTAAGCCGATTGATGATTGTTGATGATGTATGACTAAAGTATAGTTACATTTCATTTGCTCTGTTAAACCTACCATTGGAATAGTTATTAAGAGGTTGGTTGTAGTCAATCACAAATATCAAAGCTATGCAAGGCTGGCCATAGTTAAAACCCTGGATGCGAGACCAATGGATAGCTGTAGATAGGTCAACCTTCCAGGAGGAGGTGCTGCTGAACTTTTTTTTTTTTCTGATAGTGGATATATAACATTGAACGTTGATCTTGATCTGACATTGTTTCAAAGGTACTAATTCAACATATTTTATACAAGGTTTGTCTGCTGTTGAAAATTGGTAACCATGATGACAATCCTGTGGTAGAAAATGTACCCTTGACTTTTTGCAAATCCAATGTATTTTCCCTGTAGATTCCACATCACAATACATTGAGAAATTCCATTGAAACACTGTGTGCTCAGTGGGTTATGTTTCCTGTCAGCAGGGTGGCCCTGATTGGTGTAAATAAATGGTAGACTGTAGATTGGGGTAACTATGGTATGGTGATGTCTATGGTATAAGAGGAACTAGTGAACCCATCTGTTAAGTAATGTAATTCAGGTCCTCTCACATGTATCATTCTTCAGAGTGACAGAAGAACCATCCCTCCAATGCACCCTGTCTACACAAATCCTTATCAGTTGGGATGTGAAGCATATTCAGGGGAATGACAGCTGCACCTGTTACACCAGAAGCATGTGATTGAAAATATATCTGAGCGTCATGAACATATCAGTTATTAGGAGTCAATATGCGAGTGGGTATCAAACAAAAATATATCCTGTTGTTGCACATTAATCAAGAACATCCCATTTGATTACTAGTCTACCTTTCACGTTCAGGAAAGCTGGAAGATCCTCCAATCTGTCTTGTTTGTGCTTTGCAGTGCTCTACATCAAGGGTTTTCAAACTGGGGCCTGCGGCGGTATTGCAGGGGTTCTGCAAATAAAAATAAAATTACATTGGGGAGTCTACAGGAACAGTTATCATGCTAGCTGTTCCTGATCATCCTACTCTGGGAAAGTAGATAAAGGGCTTCATGCAAAATCTCAAACTATCCCTTGAATACAGAGGAAATTACAGTCATTGGAGCTAATTTCACTTTTTTTCTTCTATAGAGAATTCTTATGTGGGCTGTCTAAGTGGTCATTTTTGGGATGAAAAACTCTTTCAGTGTCAATTTAAAAGACCAAAACCAGATAGAGAGCATGCAGAAAATTGAACTATATATCTTGTTTTATAATACCATCTTTGATTTTGTTCTAACGTTTGAGCAGAGGTACATAGCATTAGCCATGGCAAAATGTATAAAATTGCAAGAAATTAGCTTTAAAACTGCAACATTATCTCTCAGCTCCATGACAAACTGTATGGAATTCCTAGAAATGAGCTTTAAAACTATAACATTTTCTCTCAGCTCAATGGAACATTTTGAAAAATGTGCTTTACAACTCTGAAAATTGTCTCTATGTCGCAAGATACCTTTACCGTTTTACCTGATAGACCATGTTAGACCATTTCCTCTTCCAATGAACTGTGGGGAGGTCAAATAATGAAACTGTCTACCAAATCTATTTATTTTAAAATGTTGATTACTTCTACCCTGGGTAGCCGATTTACCTGAGTGGGGGTCATTGGGCAAGAAAAGTTAGAAAACTCCTTCTCTACATTATTCAGCAGCACCTCTTGGCTGACCTTGAAACAAGTTTCTCTCTGCATTGTTTGTAGTGCTGGTAACAGAATGGATCCTTTAGTTAACTGTGTGGATGGTAAGATTCAGTGAAAGGATATTTACCTTGAATCCAGTAGTATTCAAACTGAGATAAGAGCTCAGTCATCAAAAAATAAACTGTGTGGGCAGGGTGTTTTGTTTTTCTTGCACATAATGCCCTCAGTGACTGAAATAATATAACAGAGAAAACAGCAAGTAGAAAACATGAATGCCTAATCTCACATCAACTACAAAGCCGCAAATTCAATGTATCCTATCCACCTACTTTCTTTTTGAAGGATTTGCACACTTACTTTCATGCTCAGGCTCCAATGAGACAACCGTTCCCAAAGTAGTGCTATATTTTATTGCAGGTGCATCTGGGTTAGCGCTGCTCCTTGGAAAATTGTTTTCCTCTCGAGTGCAGGCAGGCAGCCTCTCAGACGGGTGGCGATTGTGGTTCAGTGTGGCTTCAGGGGGTTGGTGATGAATTCGTGGGCTTCTTTAGCTTCTTACAGCAAACAGGGCGTTGTGAATATTGTCAACCTCAGTAGGATGTGTCCTTAATCCTCAAGGATATGGTTTTGTAAAGAGGTCTGACTTGCAGTGTCCTTTGTGTTTTCTAGAACACGAGATCAGCAGAAGATTTATTACAAGCCATAAAAAATAATGTAATGATCTGTATTTATTGGGTTGTACCTTCTTGTGCTCCGTCCAATACATCTATTGACATAAGTAGGTAACATCAGGCTCCCTGTCTGTTCTATTTCCTGAATTATTACCTGTCTTTGACAATCATGTTAACCTTTTACCCGTCTCAAAAATAAAACAAATTAAACTCATATTATTCTGAAAAACATTTTGCTTTCATTACCCTGTATGTCTTTTTTTTGTTCATGGAAACTCACATGGAACCATTTTTTAAAAATGCTATTATCATGCCCACATGAAAAAAATACTTCAGTTTACTATAGAATACTACATTACTTACTATATAATTGTATAGTAAACTCTAGTATACTGTAGAATACTATACTACAGAATGTAGAATCCCTCGCTCATGTGTAGGTAGTACTTACTATAGAATGTTGAAGTATAAGGAAAAATGCTATGCTAAATACTACAGTAGATATCTGCCAAAAAAAGACTGTAGTGTTCACAAAGACACTGCTATAGTAAAAACCACAGTGTCTATTTAATTTGCATATGCCCTGCTCATTCCAGAAAATGTGCTCTTTTAGTATTTCTCTGGTAGGTTTCCTGATATGTCTGATACCTGATACCCCACATAGCCTGGTTCCTCTCTAGGTTTATTCCTAGGTTTTGGCCTTTCTAGGGAGTTTTTCCTAGCCACCGTGCTTCTACACCTGCATTGCTTGCTGTTTGGGGTTTTAGGCTGGGTTTCTGTACAGCACTTTGAGATATCAGCTGATGTACGAAGGGCTATATAAATAAATTTTATTTTATTTTATTTGATGTCTGCAATAACACTACAGTAAATACTACAATATACTACAGTCTGGAAAAACACTACAGTATAGTACAGTCCCCAAAAATGCTACAGTAGATACTACTACAGTACTACTACTACTACAAATACTACTACAATTTGCAATAAACATTACATTATACAACAGTTATTTTCCTACAGTATTTATACTATAGTTAACTATAATACTATAGCATACTACAGTCTTTAGTCTGCAAAAACACTACAGTGAATATTACAGTAAAGTCTGCAAAAACACTACACTAAAGTGTGGGAGGGCCAGTAGGAGGCACCCTTTCCTCTGATCTAAAAAAAAATATCCAAATGCCCCAGGCACATTGCCCTGTGTAGGGCGTCGTCTTTCAGATGGGACATTAAAAGGGTGTCCTGACTCTGGTCACTAAAGATCCCATGGCACTTATCATAAGAGTAGGGGTGTTAACCCCTGTGTCCTGGCTAAATTCCCAATCTAACCCTTATAACATCACGGTCACCTAATTATCCCCAGTTTACAATTGGCTCATTCATCCCCACTCCTCTCCCCTGTAACTATTCTCTAGGTCGTTGCTGTAAATGAGAATGTGTTCTCAGTCAACTTAACTGGTAAAGTAAGGGTTAAATAATAGTATTTATACCTTTGTATACTATGATATTTTTTTAAGTGGGTGGAACTGGCATTCATAGTAGTCTATGTGCTGTCAAATATTTCAGACACCATTTTCAGACTGTTGTGATCAAAAGATGACTTTGGGAGCTTTTCATGTCTCTCAATTTATCCACTGGGCCAGCAGCTGTAATGCTCATCGTCGTAAGGAAGAGTGGACCAAAGCTCAGCGTGGAAAGTGTTCATGATCTTTATTGTCAAGAATCACTCAAACAAAAATAACGAATACAAAATGAAAGCGAACAGTTCTGTCAGATGTTGCTTCAATATATCCACATACGTTTCCTACCTCATGATGCCATCTATTTTGTGAAGTACACCAGTCCCTCCTGCAGCAAAGCACCCCCACAACATGATGCTGCCACCACTGTGCTTCAGGGTTGGGATGGTGTTCTTCGGCTTGCAAGCGTCCCCCTTTTTCCTCCAAACATAACGATGGTCATTATGGCCAAACAGTTGTATTTTTGTTTCCTCAGACCAGAGGACATTTCTCCAAAAAGTGCGATCTTTGTCCTCATGTGCAGTTGCAAACCGTAGTCTGGCTTTTTTTATGGCGGTTTTGGAGCAGTGGCTTCTTCCTTGCTGAGCGCCCTTACAGGTTATGTCGATATAGGACTCGTTTTACTGTGGATATAAATACTTTTGTACCTGTTTCCTCCAGCATCTTCACATGGTTCTTTGCTGTTGATCTGAGATTGATTTGCACTTGTCACACTAAAGTACGTTAATCTCTAGGAGACAGAATGCGTCTCCTTCCTGAGCGGTATGACGGCTGCGTGGTCCCATGGTGTTTATACTTGCGTACTATTGTTTGTACAGATGAACGTAGTACCTTCAGGCATTTGGAAATTGCTCCCAAGGATGAACCAGACTTGTGGAGGTCCACAAATTGTTTTCTGAGGTCTTGGCTGATTTCTTTTGATTTTCCCATGATGTCAAGCAAAGAGGCACTGAGTTTGAAGGTAGGCCTTGAAATACTTCCACAGGTACACCTCCACTTGACTTAAATGATGTCAATTAGCCTATCAGAAGCTTCTAAAGCCATAACATAATTTTCTAAGCTGTTTAAAGGCACAGTCAACTTAGTGTATGTAAACTTCTGACCCACTGGAATTGTGATACAGTAAATTATAAATGAAATAATCTGTCTGTAAACAATTGTTGGAAAAATTACTTGTGCCATGCACAAAGTAGATGTCCTAACCGACTTGCCAAAACTATAGTTTGTTAACAAGAAATTTGTGGAGTGGTTGAAAAATGAGTTTTAATGACTCCAACCTAAGTGTATGTAAACTTCCGACTTCAACTGTATGCCCCATAAACAATGAAACATTATAACAAAGGGCTGCATTCATTTAAAAATTCACCATGACACCTTTGAAGCTTGTATTCTCTTATGTAATTCATTAGTGTCCATCAATCTTTATGAAAGTAGATATCATACAGTATTAATACCTGTGACAGCTCTTTTATAGTCAAATGATTGCAGGAGTTTCCCATTCTGCTTTGTTACTGTGTTCTCCTGTCTGTCATCAGGTAATGTGGAGCTGATTAATAGCCAAGAAGGAGAGCTATTACCTAAAGAAATCTTGGAATTACAAGATGTACTGTTATCCTAATCAACCTCACTGCAGGGGGACAATGCTGCATGCTCTACCAGCTCTCACAGTCTCACGTCAGAATCAGACGTTCATCCATGTTTATCAAACGTCAACTTTCGAAGTTGTTCCAAATGTCAAATTCCCAAGTGTTTCAGGTTAGGTTTAGGCGTTAACTCCAAATGTTTAAGGTTAGGATTAAGCTCAGGCATTAACTCCAAATGTCTAAGGTTAGGATTAAGCTCAGGCATTAACTCCAAATGTTTAAGTTTAGGATTAAGTTCAGGCATTAACTCCAAATTCTTAAGGTTAGGAATGAACTCTGAATGGTCAAGGTTTGGGATAGGCTTGAAAAAATAACTCAAAAACAACTTTCTATCACTGGGTTCAAGCATTTTTCACCAGAGGCAGATGTTAACACCCTAGCAAAACCCAAAATTTCTTGAAGGTAACAGCACTCACTGCACCTGGTGGTTGGTTTCTACATCATCTCCCTACGTCCACAGATATAGATGGACGTCGAATACTGACTTGTATCACGATTGAACTGGCTGGCGGGCTAGTGTTTCATCACAATGTGTCACAGTCACACATAGCAAAACACAGGGAGAACCCCATACTGAGCTCGTATTCCCAGTATGTGCTGGAGCATTCTAATACTGGACAAAAACAGTCTGAATAATTAAGTGAATCAATATTATTTCCTGCAATTTGTTTCGCTTAGTCTAAAGACGGACTGCCAAGAGGTGTCGGAGCAACAGGTTTCATTTGGGACTGTTAGAAAAAGCATTGGTAGTGCTGCAGGCCCTGGATGTTCTTATTGGCTGCAGAAGCCAGTAGAAGCAGTGAAGTAGCAACAGCTTGAAATAAAGAGAGCGGCAACTCGTCTGTCAAAGACCAACCAAGCCTCCAGAGTACACCCTGTAAGAGTACACCCTGTAAGAGTACACCCTGTAAGAGTACACCCTGTAAGAGTACACCCTGTGATTCCAGCTTTCTTAAGGTAATAGCTCTCTTTCTTGGCTATTAATCAAGGCCAACATCAGGTAGTGCAGCAGATGGCATCTCAGTGACATCAATATTTTAAAGCCAATTTTCTCCACTGCCTTTTGCATGAAGCGATTCTTCAATAACTCCCAGGGCTCTAAAGGCACACAATGTTGATATCCACTAAAGTGGTTCCAAGATGACATACTATATGCCAATGTCTCTAGCCTTTACCTGTATTAGCTGGCCGATATTGATGTATGTGTGAGCATCTCCACTTTCTTTCAGCATCTCCACTTTGGCAAAAAAGGTAGTTGTATAATTACGAACAGTGTCTTGCAGGACTCAGTAGTTGGAATTGTAAGAGTTGTTGTCCTGTCCCTTTCTCTGTGATGTCATTCTAATGGAATCTAGAAAGAGCAAAACCCCGTCCTCAAACGTTTCCATCAAAAGGTGCAGAGTTATGGGCAAAGACACAAAACATCCACATCAAAAGTAGTGCACTGGGCCTTTACTAGTCCTGAAGTAGCGGACCGATATAGACATCGGTTAAAAAAAAAACGTGGCACCCACACCCCCAAAATACTTCCTGGTGCTATGGACACACCACTGCAAAGTGACAATGGAGCTGATGAATAAATTGAGCTAAGACTGTATATTGTGAGGCTCAAGGCTCACAATCTCATTAGCCTGGCCAAAAAAAGTTGAGCATCTATGTCAGAGAAATCAGACAAAAGTGCACCTTCATTACAGCTCACAGAATATCACTGTCTCCTCCTGCCATTGTGATCGTAGCATTGGCTATTCATCTGCAGTTTAGGAAGAACATTCAATCAGTGATATGCAATTTACAGCACATAGAATACCACAGTATGCTTTGCCATTGTATTTGTAATATCGGCTAGCATATTCAAAATATATTATAATATACATTCCATTTAGTCATCTGCACTAGGTAGAGCGTGCAATCATTGACGCAATCACTGACGCAATCAATTTGATTAATCCTTAAGAGTCTATTGACTCTTTATTATCTAAGTAGCATAATAAAGAGATCCCCATCAAAGTCAGTCAATTTAAGCAGCATTTATTTATCTTTGATGATTTTTCACACTAAAAATCGAATCAGTCTCTGAAGCTATGCAAACTGTTGCACCTGGGTAGGAGAACTGGTTGACGATTTACTGTAGAGCACGATTTACTTTACTCTCTGCTGGAGAGTCATCAAGGACATATTAGAGCATTTTGTATCAGGTCAGAGCAATTAGACAACTCTATCTAACACCCAACAGACAACGCTGTCTGAATTCAGATACTTGTGTTTCCATGACAACTAGGAGAAAGACAGGATGTGATTTGTGTATTTATTGGAACCTGGGACTAATCCCTATATTCCCGATATAGGGAATAAACATGACTGATCCCTATATTCCCAATCTAGGGAATAAACATGACTGATCCCTATATTCCCGATCTAGGGAATAAACATGACTGATCCAATTGTGACTATTCCTGATTTAAGGCTGAGATCCACAATAGGCGAAACAGCACCACTGGCTGCCCCAGGGGAATTTGTTATTGTTTTTGTTTGGAGGAATTGAGCATCCAGCATCATGGTAACAAACACAATTTTAATATATACTCTGCTTTTCTATCTCTGGTGCAATGATGAGCAATGATGTCTGAGGGGAAAAAAGCAGTGTTTATTGTTTGAAGTAACGTCTTTGTTGTTGTAATAACAAAATGTAGAACAATATTGGCATATCAACTATTTTCAATTACTATTTAATTATGAAATCTACATAAAAACGAAGGCGTACATAGTAATTGGAGTGTATATTGAAAGTCTAGAGGGTAAATCTGAAACTGCACCCTATTCCCACAGGACAATTTAAGAGATAGGGTGTCATTTCAGATGCTGCCTATGCTATCTCATCCTAGTGCCACTTCCAATTTACAGCACTCTTAACAGAGTGTTTGCTGCAATTCCGGAGAGAACTGATTAACTAGGCAAGCCAGTTAAGAACAAATTCATATTTACAATGAAGGCCTACACCGGCCAAACCCGGATGTAGCTGGGCCAATTGTGCACCGCCCTATCACGGCCGGTTGTGGTACAGCCTACAGACTCTACCAGAATGATTTAGGATAATATGTTCAGTGGTGTCAGAGGATTCCTGTGACTCAATTTTCATGTAACCAATCTAACATCTTCAATGTAACCAAATAGTGTCAAATGTGTTTCTCTTTCCACGCTTCAGTGGTCACATATCTTCTTCTAACACTTACAATTCCTGGGTGAGAGTGTGAGGTTAGCATCCTAAATGAAATCACATGATCTGAGCTGACACTGCTGTTGACCTCAGAGGACACAGGTTCAGCTACATTCCAAATGGGAAGAAACGCAATGAGAACTACATCAGGACAGAATTCTCATGAGACGATTATCTGTTTCACAATTCTACTGTACAACATTTGAAGACAGAGATTGTGACCATTCGTTTATGTTATTCAACCTTTCTTTACCCAGTCAATTGAGAACTCATATGCAGCAAGTTTCGAGGTGCTTGCCAAGGTACTGCACAATATACACTGATGTGGAAAGAGGTAATCAGCCTCTGCGTTTTCGTCACATGTTCTGTTGTAGATTGGAGCAGGTATTCCTCTAACTGGCCTGTCCTAATCAAAGCAGCTACTACTTCAACTTCCTGTGCTTTCATCATGATGGGAGAGAGGATCTCCCTCTAATCACCACAGTGTTCTGGAAAATAGCCCCAATCATGAGCCAAAATATACCTTTCTATGGGTTATACAATGACTGTGATGAGGATCCTTTTCAACCTGCTTTTAAAAAATGTCTCTGTGAACAGAATCCTCTGACATGTCTGCTTTAATGGTATTATGGACATGAAAGTATGAGTCTCATTAGTTGTAATGTACCTCAACTGGCTAATCGACAGAGAATGTTTATCCCGGTCGAATTATTCTCATCTATTTTAGTGTTAGTGAGTTTACGTTGACTGGAACTAAAATAGTGAGAAGTATCATGTCAACCACTGGACAAATCCAAAAATGTATTGTGATTATTTTCCTGATTGATATTACTGCATACAAGCAGGCACAGATCTGCAGATTGCAACCATACAGTACTGGAATAAAATGAGCTGATTAAGGATTTACAGTACATACAGTACCTCTAACTACTCTGAAAGATTGGCTCCTCTTAACCCCATCATTAGAGTGAGTATTATATGAGATGAGAACCTATGGGAGGTTGAAAGTTTAGGGAAGAAATAGAAGGTTGGAATAAATCCCATACATGCTGTATCACAGTGCTTTGGACAACGAGTGGGTACTTCATGTTAATTCGATTACACAACACATGAATGTCAGAAGAACATCTCACTGATTGCTGTGTTCTTGATGTCAAATCAATCTGAAGTGTCAGATAAATCCAGTACGAAGCATAAAGTGCTAACGATCTGATCAGTGTCCTGTGAAAATGAGCCTTCTTTGGTTGCTATGGGAACCTGCCCATGAAATAACCTAGGAGGCATTTCAGAATGCTGATTTACTGTACCTTGCCGCACAACTTCATAAGCCATGGGCACTTTGATAATACTTTAGTGTTTTCTTCCCCCACCCACAGACACCCATCTTACCATTCACTAAATACATCATGATGCAATGTACTGCAAAGCTGCCCACAACATGTTGACTTATCATTGAAAAGCTCTTTGCAGCCAACAAAAGCTTCCCTAGGCAACCTTGAGTCATACGTTGAATTGTACCGTATGACGTTTCTTTCTGAATATTGTAACAATGCTTAACAACAATACGCTCTGAAGTCTCAAGAAGTGTAATGACAAAGTACCACTTACGCCATTGCTATTCAAATGCAGTATGAACCCCATAGAGTCGATGTCCGCGCCCCACTGTGGAAATCTAATTAGCATAAACATCTGTCAGTTTAAGCTAGAGATGTCAGATTTGTTGCATTGGATGCGTCTCAATCCACCACATCTGACGATGTCGCACTTCCGCATCTGTGGTGAAAGGTGACAGAGCTAGAGCGATGTTTGTCAGACCACGAGACATCCCGAAAATCTGTCTTCTCACAAAATCTTCTGTAGTGTCAGAACTGTTTGGCCTACAAACTATTCTGGAAAGGTGAAACCCTCACAAATACGTACACATCGGTTGTTTTCCTCTAGGACACCCAAAGGCCTAACAAGAGTCCTCTGAAGGTCCCCAATACCATTTGAAAAAATGAATGGAAGTACATGCAGTGCCTTCGGAAAGTATTCAGACCCCTTGAGTATTCAGATCACTTTTCCACATTTTGTTAAGTTGGAGCCTTATTCTTAAATGATTAAATAAATAAAAGCTCCACAACAATCTACACACAATACCCCATAATGAGAAAGCGAAAACGGTTTTTTAGACATTTTTGCAAATTTATTAAAACAAAAACAGAAATACCTTACTTACGTAAGTATTCAGACCTTTTGCTATGAGACTCTAAATTGAGCTCAGGTGCATCCTGTTTCCATTGATCATCATTGAGATGTTTCAACAACTTGATTGGAGTCCACCTGTGGTAAATGAAATTGATTGGACATGATTTGGAATGGTGTGTCTATATAAGGTCCCACATTTGACAGTGCATGTCAGAGCAAAAACCAAGCCATGAGATCAAAGGAATTGTCCGTAGAGCACCGAGACAGGATTGTGTAGAGGAACAGATCTGGGGAAGGGTACCAAAAATGGTAGAAGTTTGGAACCACCAAGAATCTTCCAAGAGCTGGCCACCCGGCCAAACTGAGCAATCAGGGGAGAAAGGCCTTGGTCAGGGAGGTGACCAAGAACCTGATGGTCACTCTGACAGAACTCCAGAGTTCCTCTGTGGCGATGGGAGAACCTTCCAGAAGGACAACCATCTCTGCACCACTCCACCAATCAGTCCTTTATAGTAGAGTAGCCAGACAGAGCCATTCCTCAGTAAAAGGCACATGACAGCCCACTTGGAGTTTGCCAAAAGACACCTAAAGACTCTCAGACCATGAGAAACAAGATTCTCTGGTCTGATGAAACCAAGATTGAGCTTTTTGGCCTGAATGCCAAGCGTCACGTCTGGAGGAAACGTGGCAGCATCCCTATGGGGAAGCATGGGGGTGGCAGCGTAACGCTGTGGGGATGTTTTTCAGCGGCAGGGACTGGGAGACTAGTCAGGATCGAGGCATGGATGAACAGAACAAAGTACAGAGAGATCCTTGATGAAAACCTGCTCCAGAGCGCTCAGAACCTCAGACTGGGGTGAAGGTTCACCTTCCAACAGGACAACGAACCCAAGCACACAGCCAAGACAACGCAGGAGTGGCTTCGGGACAAGTCTCTGAATGTCCTTGAGTGGCCCAGCCAGAGCCGGACTTGAACCCGATCGAACATCTCTGGAGAGACCTGAAAATAGCTGTGCAGAAACGCTCCCCATCCAACCTGACAGAGCTTGAGAGGATATGCAGAGAGGAATGGGAGAAACTCTCTAAATACAGGTGTGCCAAGCTTGTAGCATCCAACCCAAGAAGACTTGAGGCTGTAATCGCTGCCAAAGGTGCTTCAACAAAGTACTGAGTAAAAGGTCTGAATACTTTTGTAAATGTGATATTTCAGTTTACATTTTTAATAAATTTGCAAAAATGTCTAAAAACCTGTTTTTGCTTCATCATTATGGGGTATTATGTGTAGGTTGATGAGGAAAATAAACAATATAATACATTTTAGAATAAGGCTGTAACGTAACAAAATGTGGAAAAAGTCAAGCTGTCTGAATACTTTCCGAATGCACTGTATTGATATGGAACCTGTTCAATAACAAAAATAAGGGATTAAGTACATGTCAAAAAATGTAACAAATGTTTCCTGGTCATTCTTATATCTCTCAGGACAGGCACTTCGAGATCAAACTTCCTTTTGATATTTTAGGGGACTATCTGTTGTTCCATGTAGTGAATCTGTTATTCAATGTGCTTGTATGGGTTAATAGCAGTAAAGCTCTATACTTCAAGGGTCTTAAAATTCAAATAGAAAAATAATCCTTAATATGACCTTCTTAAAACAATTCCATATAGCTTACTGTAATGCTAAATGAAATGTTTAATCAAATAATAGTTTTTTGGGGGGGATACTTCAAGGGGGTCTAAAAATTCAAAAACAAATAGCAAAATTATCCTTGGTATGACCTCCTTAAAACAATTCCATGCAGCTCAGTAGTAAATTGTTGAGCTAGCTAACTAGCAGATTTACATCAACAATCAGCTGATAGCCCACCCTCTTTTCCCAATGTCAATCATGTCTTTAAGATGCACTGTAACTAGCTTGCATTTATGTACACACTCTTATCCAGAGCTAGAGCACGTCGACAGATTTTTCACCTAATCTGCTCAGGAACCATCAACCTTTCGATTACTGGCCCAACTCGCTTAACTTCTGGGCTACCTGTCAACTACTGCTAGGCTACCACCAAACTACAGCTAGGCTACCTGCCAACTACCACTAGGCTACCTGCCAACTACCGCTATGCTACCTGTCAACTACCGCTAGGCTACCTGCCAACTACCGCTAGGCTACCTGCCAACTACTGCTAGGCTACCTGCCAACTACTGCTAGGCTACCTGTCACCTTCTTACAATTTGTGATTGTAAGAAGTGAGTGTGTGTTGTGTGTATCAATTAGTGAGTGTGTGTTGTAGTAATAAATATGCCTAATGCTAAAAACAACATTTTTGGCCACAGAGGCAGTTAGTATGTTATGAATTTCGAGATATGAACTATGAATATCAACAACCAAAAAATCTAGCAAAGGGAGGAGGGGGAGAGGGGAGGGATGCCTCTTAGGTGGCTTTTTTTTCATTTTGAGCACCTGCCCCCTGAAAGGTCTGTGCACGGCTCTGGTAATATATTATGGTGTATTGTAACTGAGGACAGAAAGCTCTGGAGCGCTCAGACCAAGCATAAAGTGGTGCTGAGGTAATAAAAGGTCAATACCGTGAGCCTCATGTGAGTTTTCCTCTGAGGTTTGGCTTTCCTCATCTATCTCCTCACTGTAATCTCCCTGAAACTGTCTGGTTACTGCCTCCGTACGCATTGTATTCCCTAACCGTACAGAATAAAATACAAAAATGTATCACAAAAAATCATAATGGCAGACGTTATTTTAAAATGATAATTTGCTAAAATGTTATTGCTTACTAATTAAAATACATTTGTTTCTTTGTATCATTAATTATAATCCCAGCTAATTACCAATGAATTACTTGAAGGAAGCACCAGAATGAGTATGCATTTTGACCACACCATTCTCTAGTAAATACCAAGGACATACCAGCTGGAACAACACGTCTTTAAATGGCCATTGCAGTCAAAAACGTGATTTTCCTGTATTATATACATAATTCCACACTATGAGGTTGGAATAATACTGTGAAATTGTGAAAATTATAATAGCCTTTTAGTGTAAGAGCTGTTTTAAAAGAGCCTGTAATTTCAGCCTGTTTTGGTGGGATGGAGTTATCAAAAGACCGTCCTATCAAAAGTATTGTTTGAGAAATTGCTGTTAGCTAATCTTCGCTAAGAAGCTATGTTTGTTTCTTTTTGACCATTTTAATTGAAAACAATCACAGTAAGGTACTTAATGGTTACCCAGAAATGATTTCATATGGAGATATACTGTAAATGGCTACATTGGACCTTTAAAGCAACTCTTGAGCACAGGGTATGCTCAAATATGCATAATTCACAGTATTTGTATGCAAGAGCATTAAAGCCTCCTTCTCAACTGGTTAAGAGGCTGCTTTGGGAGGTCAAGCTTTAATTCCTGTTCAGCTGAATAATTGCCCACTTAGATGTGCTTAATGTGCTGTTGTCATTATTACAAAAAAACTATAATACTATTTTTGTAATGCATAATAACACACACCAAGCCAACTGTGTGTAATTACGAGCTGGTTGTGAGTGTTTCTTAGTTTAGTTTAGTTTAGTTTCTTAGGCTTCAAGGTGTGAGTAATTAATAATGTTTTCAAAATCTTGTTGGAAGTAAAAACAGAGCAAAATGTTAGGAAGATTGGAGACTGAACTCTACAAACAGATGTATACATCTAAGGCTAATGTAATGGGTTATTTAGATTAAGAAACCCCGTACGGATTACGGAATATCAATATCATGTCACCCTAGATGTAAACACTCACAGGGCAGACAGACACGCATACATGCATTGACGAAAGCACACACAACACAAATGTATTTGAACAAATCATTGAAATGTAATATATGTGGATTAGAGACCCCGTTTCCTTAGGGACTGCTTTATCAAACTGCTGTATCTGGTAATCCAAAAGGGTTTAGTTTAGAAAAGCATAGCCATATTCCCTAACGTTGCAACTTGATCTCACAACCAAACAATTAATATAACACCCTTTTCTGAGTTCACGAGTTCAAAGCCCCTAAAGACAAGCACTCCCAACACATTAGTGAGAACAATCCAAGAGAGCTGTATTGAGCTACTGTTCACAATAAGCTACCAGTCAAAGTTGCCCTAATGATGCATTTATGGAAAACTTTGCACCACAATTAATAGCTGATGAGTTCCAGCCGTAGTGCCGTATTCTGGGTCCAGCAGGGGCTTGACTGTTTGACAATATTACTTGAAGTTATTCCTTTATCCTACCAGCTGATAATAAATAGTGGTTGTTATGCCTTGCTCCAGTACGGACGGTAGTGTGTAAAACACAATGCACCTCTTCTGCAGTGAAGTGTGAACATTCAATTAAATGTGGAGGAGGAGCTTTTGTGAGAAGGGGAAAGGGAAGGGTTGAACTGAGAGAGAGAGAGACAGAGACAGAGAGAGAGAGGGAGGGAGAGGAAGAAAGGGAGAGAGAGAGAGAGATCCAGGCAGAATATCAATGTGCAACGGAGGAGAGGGAGGAGAGAGAGCTCAGGCTATGGAGCAGATATTAGCATGAGCAGCATTGTTTTTCTGTTGAGGGTAGCAGAACACAACAAACATAAACAGGACATTTGAACAACGGATATATCGTTTGCC
This sequence comes from Oncorhynchus kisutch, assembly GCF_002021735.2. Taxonomy (NCBI): domain Eukaryota; kingdom Metazoa; phylum Chordata; class Actinopteri; order Salmoniformes; family Salmonidae; genus Oncorhynchus; species Oncorhynchus kisutch. Next base: position 72,114,226 of record NC_034179.2, read on the forward strand.
AGTAATCCTGGTAAGTAAAGATCACCCTAAATACATCTACTTCTAATTTGCATGATGTGTCTACATTCATACACAAACACCTTCAAATATTTATAAAGCAATTATTCTAAAGGTTTCACATGCATTTACCATGTCCCATATTATGTTTTGAGGAGGTGTATAACAGCCGACCACTGAAATGTGGGATGCTAGATGGAAATGAACTACTCTTACTGTTGCAATGAGAATGGGCTTCAGAAGTTTGGTTACATGTTGTCTGTGTCTTCACGTTAATTTTGTTTAATTACATTTGTTCATTATAAACATATTTATTCCACTGAGCTACACTCACCGGACAATTTATTAGGTACACCCATCTGGTACCGGGTCGGACCCCCTTTGCCTCCAGAACAGCCTGAATTCTTTGGGGAATTCTACAAGGTGTCAGAAACGTTGCACAGGGATGTTGGTCCATGCTGATCTGATGGCATCAAGCAGTTGCTGCAGATTGGCCAGCGGTACATTCATGCTGCGGACAGCCCATTCCATCTCATCCCAAAGACGCTCTATTGGGTTGAGCTCTGAGGACTGTGCAGGCCACTCAAGTAAACTGGACTCGCTGTCATGTTCCAAGCGACGTATTTCCACTCCTCAGTTGTCCAGTGTTGGTGATCACATGTCCACTGGAGCGGCTTCTTGTTTTTAGCTGAGTGGAACCTGGTGTGGTCGTCTGCTGCAATAGCCCATCCAAGGAAAAGCAGAAAATCGTATATGTTTATTTTATATCCCGTCATTTACCCTCCTCTTATTTACCATCACTGCTGTAATTCCAAACAAAACCATCATTATGACTCAAGACGAGAGGCAAATTCTGCATCCTCTCCAACTGTTGGTTCACACAAGCAAAGGGATTAGCTCTTCTAGCTCTTCCTCTCTGCCTGCCTCTCAGGCTGGCTGTCATGCTGCTCTTCCTGTCAGCCAGCTCCTGCTACTCAGCAGACATCCCACTGCAAAACTCAAATGACATGTATGTCAAGATTGTTTCCCCCTGAGAGTTCAGCTTGCTGAGGGTGAGGAGAGTCTGGGCTCTGACTCTTGACAACAGGAGTAATGAGACACATCTTGGAAATGGAATATAGACAGTAGCAGGAAAGCTAAAGGTAGGCTAGAGAGCATTGATTTAAATACCAGAACTACTTACTTGTTGTCTCATACAACTCCATTGAGGATACCTCAGAGTTTATTAAAAAAGAATTGGTGTACTTCACATAACCGCCCTCCCTCTTTTGGTAATCGGCCATTAGCCACAGAGTTTGCTTTTTCATTATTATTCAAGGTCACATATTGGCAATATGTGAGGAACAGTGGGCGAAGGCAGCCTACCGATTACGAATGTGACATTGTGTTCGGAAAATCTATGCTTTTATTATCGGATATATTCAATTTAATCCTGTTCTCCAAAAACCTCATTTACATTAAAAAGGCACAACACTGTACATGTTGTTGTGGTACCACAGCAACAGCAAAGTAGAATGTGATGTAAAATTCTTTTTTTTGTGTGTGTATTTGATTATTGGCGATTTTAGGTATGTTTGTATGTGCTCATTCCACTATGTTTGCTTCTTTGTGTTTGTGTTCCCAGGTTAAGTCAGTGTTTGCCACTGTAATTTTCATCTCCCAGATATTCCAATTAGATTTCATATGGAGTCTGTAAGAGATTTAATAGGAGGTAGAAAGACAGTGTTTTTGAGAGAGACTGTTTCCCATTCCTACGAGCCAGAAAGCATTCAGTGAATGAGACATTTTAAAAGGGGTTTCCTGTATGCTGTGGTACTGCTCCAAGGCCTATATGAGAAATATGTAAGAAGAGTCAACAATAGTAGTACAGCGCCCCTGGAGCAAATTAGGGCACATCGACAGATTTTTCACCTTTTCGCCTCAGGTTTTCCGACCAGCAAACCTTTTGGTTACTGCCCCAACATGCTAACTCCTAGGCTACGTCAAATACCTGACTTTCAGCTGATGTAATAATAATTTGACAGTGATTTGACCAAATATGTGACTTTTAAAGCTTTCATGATCCCTATATTAACCCGGAGATCAAGCCAACGGCATGCAATGTAAATGGTGGGAAAGGCAGGATGCTGCACAATGACAAATCACCAGATGTACTTTCATATCACCCTTAATGTAGTATGACTTATGAACGATTTGGGAAGAATCTAAGTAGTTCGTTTTAAGACGATGTGAATGTCCTATAACGCCTTTACAGTTTTTGTTATTTTAAAGTGGGACTTGAATCCTCTGCCACAAATATGTAAAACTGTAATAACAATAATGTCATATCAGATCAAATGTTTCGGCCAATTAGTTGGCCGAAACAATGCTCTCTGTCATGGCAATTTAAAGTTGGTTACAGCAGCTGTTGTTTTGACATCTGACTTGTCATGTTCATGGTACGGTAGAGATCAGTCAGTCCTGTGCTGGATCAAGTCCAGTTTGGTTATGAGGAGTGATGGGTCTGGTGTAGGCTGATGGAGATCTATGAGGTGGAGGTATATGGCGGTACAGCTCTGCTTTGAGAAATGTGTGTTTTCTAAGAGCTGTCAAATTAATGCTAGACAAGTACCATCCAAGCTAACAGATTTATTGTAACCTATTTTTCCTGTGGTTTAATGGTATAACCGATAACAAATCTCTGATAACAAGTAGGTTTTGGACCTCAGTGGAGGTAGAGAAAACTAGCTTAACTGAAACCTACACAATAACTGCAAAATCTACAACACCATCAATGTTTTACTCCTTTTATGATAGAGCCCGATAGTGACATACTATATGTCAGAGGGGGGAAAAAATGCTAAAATATGAATTACAGTGAGTGAAATGGTGGATTGCACGAGCAGCTTCTGCTGTATTTTGGAGGATGAGCCATACTCTGTCCAGAGTGGCACTTACAAGCAAGTGCCAATTTACCAACACTCATCGTTGATCCAACATGAACATTGAACAGGAAAAATAGAGTGAGAATGTTCCAATGACGTCAGAATGCATGGTACTCATATATAGACTGATTTACTATCTGCATGGGGTTAGGAAGTACAGTATGCATTTTTATTTCTACTTTAGTTCACAAATAAGATAATGACTGCAGAACTGTAGACTCAAACAAGCCTCCACTGTATAGGCCTACCTTAAGCTTTCATACAGTACAATGTAATCACTCTCATACTAACAAATCCATCTAGGCGTCATCTGTCATGGTTTCATCTGAATCTGCATTTAAATAATATTAGTGATTGTGTATGTGTGTCATGTCATTTCAACCATTTCCATTCAAATGTGGACATCTTTGAAACGTTATTGAGGCACACTCCAAAGCCATTGCGCTGGCAGGCCTACTATAATCAGATGTGATCTGATATCCTGATTTCATCAGTATGTAAAACTTGTTTCCCAAACCTGTTTTTTTGTTTGTTGCCCTAGCACTATTACAGCTGATTCAAATAATCAAAGCTTAATGAGGACTTGATTATATCAGCTGTGTAGTGCTAGGGCATCAAACAAAAAGTGTACCCCTTGGGGTCCCAAAGATTTCTTGATTTACTTATTTCTATGCACATGATTTATTGAGACCTGTCCATCAGAAAGCAACATCTCTCCCTACTCAATTTCTTACTAGACCTTGCTGCTGGCATGGCTTAGCAGCCAATGGATGTGTGCATCTTCATGCCATGCAAGAGGCTAACCAGGTCACTTTGGGTGGGAAGGCTACGGAGAAGACACAAGTGGAGTGGACAGGTCTGAGCATTCACCGGCTCCCTGTTATGAAAATACATGGTTGTCTTTTGTTTTCTTCTCCGCAGCTCTGGGGATTGTTGACGTGGAAGAAAAACCATTTCACCTTTTCCTATTCAATCGCCTGTTAGCACAAGAGCCTGATGACAATAGAGCTGTAGAGCTGGAATGTTTCTCACACTGTGTACTGCATGCTGTGTTCTGTGTTGACTGATATATTCCCTTCCCCATAACTAGTGAAGCATTAGATTAGCTATCATACTTGCTATGGGTAGTGTTGTATATTGGAAGGAATTCTATCGGGTCGGCTTTGGTCTCACAATTCTTTCATCAGTCCCAGTGAAACCAGCATCAAACTATTGTACATGATTAATTTGAAAATACCATGGAAGAATAGTCTGTTGGCTTTTCTGAACACCAGCCTTTGACTTCAGAACTATTTTATCTCTCAATTGCTGTGGAACCATCACTCATTTCTGCAACGTCACTGTGATTACAGCATTACTAGGGTGACTCATGATTAAACCTATTAGGAGTACATTTTTATCCTCACAGTTGGAACACAATCCACCGTTCTTGTAAAATAACACATCCAAATGGAAATAGTTGCTCAAATTTGCACAATGTATGGATTCAGGACATGAGACATAATAGAAATTGTAGTGTTATGAGAACCAGAAATATTTAATGAACTTTCCTACCTATCCTCGTGGTTTGAACATTTGAATGGATTGGTTTTAAAACATTTGTGAACCCATACGTTCAACAATGATCCGTATTGTGTTCCCTAAAGTCCCTGTAGCCCCATTGCAGTCATAATTCAGCAGCATTAAACACATCATGTACTTCTCTTATTCTTTTACAGAACTTATAAAGTACTCCCAAAATGTCAGATCTGGAAGACTTCAGCAAAACAGCAGGGCACTGGAACACATCCGACAGCTACCAGCTGAATCCCACCAGTGTGATCGTGCCCGTGGTGTTCTCGCTCATATTCCTGCTGGGCACTATTGGGAACAGTCTGGTCCTGGCCGTCCTCCTCCGCAGCGGCCAGGTGGGATACAACACCACCAACCTGTTCATCCTCAACCTCAGCGTGGCCGACTTCTTCTTCATCATCTTCTGCGTGCCTTTCCAAGCCACCATCTACTCCCTGGAGGGCTGGGTGTTCGGCTCCTTCATGTGCAAGGTGGTCCACTTCTTCATCAACCTCACCATGTACGCCAGCAGCTTCACGCTGGCCGCTGTATCTGTCGACAGGTATGTACGCTGTAGCTCTTGTTCGCTAATGTCTCATTTTACGTTAAAATGTCAAAACATTGAAATACTCTATACAAATATTTCTACATGTATACAGATTCCATAAGAATATCTTTATTCTAATTTTGGCTTAGTACTTCTTTATGGCTCATAACAAGGAGTTGATAGGAATAGACTTAATTTGTGAAATATTTTGCCATTTTTATTCGGCTGACCTGTGCAGCATCTCTGAAGGTCGATGCCAATTAAAGTACAGAGTTCAAGGACACTATTTCCCTCACCTCATTAAAGTCCAGCACACTTCCTCTCTATACAAGCGCCCAATGCTCTCTCTACAGAAGAGGATGGACGCTCATTTAGCAAAGCACACGGCAGTAACCTATGCTGTAGTCATCCACTGGTCATTATTACAAAACAGCCTTGACATTTTCAGAGCATAGGGAGATAGGGAGAATGCTAATCAGGTATGTATTTTTTGGCAACCCTGTTGGTCATGTTAATGAAACCCAGTATTCATGTGATCAAGGGAAGGGCATTTTATCTGCATTAAAATGTGGAAATGAAAGAGTAGGTCTTAACCTGAAATTGAGGCTGAATCTGTGATTGAGTACAGTAAAAGACCACTAATGTGTTATCCCTACATGAAATGGACATATTCTTCTTTCCTGCATAAATGGATGACTTTTATTCTGCAGGGCCTTCGCTATGCTCAGCCCAGTGAAAATAGCTGGTCTTCTTTCCCCCTATATTAAATAAGGGAGCAGAAACCCTGGTGTTGTTTACCTTTTGGAGGGGGACATTCATTTGATAGATGTCCTCTATGTGAACAATGAGCATCCACTCAGGCTACAGCTGATACCTATGATACCCAGCAGCAATTATTTCACTGCCAGGTTGGGATGAACAATATACACACACACTGATTGCCCTTTCATGAGTTCCATTTGCAGCACCAATGTGCCGCTTTTCTATTAAAGCCCCAGAAGCAAGCGCTCATAATATTTGTATGTCTTTGTGCAAGCAACACAACAGTAAAAACAATTAATTCCATTTAGAAGGTGGAGTATAATGAAATCCCAGTTGACTTGCAATTACACATATAAAGCAAACAGCATACAATGAGTGTACAAAACATTAGGAACATCTGCTCTTTCCATGAGACTGACCAGGGGAATCCAAGTGAAAGCTATGATCCCTTATTGATGTCACCTGTTAACGCCACTTCAATCAGTGTAGATGTAACGCAGGAGACAGGTTAAAGAAGGATTTTTAAGCCTTGAGACAATTGAGACGTGGATTGTGTATGTGTGCCATTGAGGTTGAATGGGCAAGACAAAATATTTATGTGCCTTCGAATGGGTATGGTAGTAGGTGCCAGGTGCACCGGTTTGTGTCAAGAACTGCAATGCTGCTGGGCTTTTCATGCGCAACAGTTTCCAGTGTGTATCAAGAATGGTCCATCACCCAAAGGACATCCAGCCAACTTGGCACAACTGTGGGGAGGATTGGAGTCAACATGGGCCAGCATCCATTTGGATGAACACTTTCGACACCTTGTAGAGTCCGTGTCCCGACGAATTGAGGTTATTCTGAGGGAAAAATGGTGGGTGGGGTAAAACTCAATATTTGGAAGGTGTTACTTAATGTTTTGTACACTCAGTTGATTCATGGCATTATGTTTTAATGGAATATGTAACTAAATATTTCTGTTTGGTATAGGTATCTGGCCATTCGCTACCCTCTTCGCTCTAGAGAGTTGAGAACGCCCTGTAATGCCGTGGTTGCCATGGTAGTCATCTGGGGACTATCATTGATCTTCGCAGGACCGTATTTGAGCTACTACGACCTCATAGATTACGCCAACAGTAACGTTTGTGTTCCAGGTTGGGAGGAGTACAACCGCAAGGTGCTGGACACGTGCACCTTTGTGTTTGGTTATGTGATCCCTGTGCTCATCGTGAGCCTGTCCTACACCAGAACCATCAAGTACCTGTGGACTGCTGTGGACCCTCTGGACGGGATGTCAGAGTCCAAGAGGGCTAAGCGCAAAGTCACCAAAATGATCATCATCGTCACAGTGCTCTTCTGCATATGCTGGCTGCCCTATCATGTGGTGATCCTATGCTATCTGTACGGAGACTTCCCCTTCAACCAGACCACATACGCATTCAGGATCCTATCTCACTGCATGGCCTACGCCAACTCCTGCCTCAACCCCATTGTGTACGCCTTGGTGTCCAAGCACTTTCGGAAAGGCTTCAAGAAGGTGTTCAGCTGCATTCTCAGTAAGAACGGCAGGAACAAAGTGCATGTGGTACATGTAGCCAACACAGTGCCTGGGTTCCAGGCGGGGTCCACAGAAGTGTCACAAATGAATGAGGACAATGTACGACAAAATGACTGTGAGATGAGCAGCCGGCCCATCGCCGAGCCGAGAGAAGCAACTATAAGCCATTTCCAGAAACAGTCTTGAAAGATGAGGCCTATGGTAAAGGACTGTGCAGATTGCCTTATCACAAAGACTTTGTATTCCAACCTCAAAGGGAAACTCACTGATGACAGTATCTCGGTATTTGAGATGGTGACAAATGGGAATTTGATGAGAGGGTAAAGAGAGCATGATCCTTAAAGAAACAAACATGAGAATGGTTCAAATATATCATTATAAATTAGACTACTAGTCATTTAATTTATGGGTTGCACCTATGTTTCATCACAATATTGGTTTGAACATTTGTTTGATGATGCTGACTGAGCATTCTACTCTATGCATTATCAATGAGCTCTGAGGAAGACATCATCAAGTGCATTACAATGGCTTGGAAATACAATTACATTTCAAAAGGAGGTAAATAATTAGAAGGAAAACCTTTTGTCATCATTTTGATGTCATCAGATGGACTTGCAGAATAACGTTAGCTAGCAAGCTAAGATTGAGTGGAGATCACCGGATTTTAGCATTGCTAGCTATTTTTGACAAACTTTGCTAGTTAATGACAACATTACCCTCTGTCTAAAGTACATTTTATGAAATGATAATGATGGCAAAGTTGTTTCCTACTAAATATTTTCCTACTTTAGCAACGTCATTGTAATTTAGATGAAGCAGTCATTACCCTCCGTTCAGAATGACTGGGTTTATCACAACTTTTGGGCACCACTATGGCAGAGGGCGGCTTGAGAATGCTCATAACAACGGCATGACGTGACCAAGTGATGTAGGTGCAACCTATGAATAGGATATGTGTTCAAATGTATTAGGCTGGTGGTGGTATCTTTTTGCTTTGCACATATTTGTATTTTTTGCATGTTTCTCTCTATGTTTACTGCACTCAGTCACTTAAGAGTTGTGTTGCTGTTGTAAATGCCATGCTGCTAACTATATTATCCTTTATGGCCTCTAGTCACTTGTATTAGCTAATCTGTCTGTTAAACTCTATGAAGTCAACGTTCTCTGTTTCCTTTCTTCACTTTCCTGGTTTCCCCTTTTCTAGTTGAGTCTCCTTAAAAGCTTGTATACTACCTCACTGCTGTGATAAACTACCCTCCCTCTCATTTAGAAATTCCAAGAAATGCCATTTTCCACCAGCAGGACTGATTTTCATGCAAAAGGCCAGAATATATATATTTTATATTTAGAACTGCCCTTTATACCCGGTCATTTTATCAAAATGCAATGTGCTTTCTGGATTATTTGTTTTTGCCTTTGTGACACTTCCTTATGTCTGTACTTTATGCTCTTCTCTAACTTGTTTGTGGATGTAAATATCAATGATCAAATAAAATGTTTTATGTTGCAGTATTTAATGCTATTATTGGTAACATATCTAACCCTAATCCAAGCTTCATGTGCACAACCCGGTTCAACCCTAAACCTAGACATATCCTTATGTAGTTTTTATGAAAGGTACATTCATGTAAAGTAGCTATTCATAAGCAATTTGTTTAAACTAAGATGAGCAAATATTGTGTGTTCTAAACATTCAAGCTCTAACAGACCATGCTTTAAAAGCTCAATTGGTTCAGCTTACTAACACTTTTTCCAGTGAAACAAATAGCTCACCACCTCATGGGTATCTTAGCCCATATACTGTAGATTTTCAAGGTCTCTAACTCTCAGTATGACTAAGTAAAAGCAAATTCCGCCTGGGGGAATAACAATTGCTTTCATGGGAATTGCTTTTTATCCCTATATGGGATTTCAGTCCCTACATGAATATTCATAAGTACAGTATTGAGACGTTTAGAAAAGCAATAAGGAGTTGTGTCAGTCTCATCACAGCTCATTGTGTTCTTTGCTATGCTAGGTTTGGCAACATGCACATTACCCATCTAAAAGCCAGGGTGGAGTATGTGTCCTTTTCTTGTTCACCCATTAATAATAGGAGGAAACACACGTGACACACACTTCACATTAGAAATGCTTTGTGTGTTCGTTTTGAGAGCCTTCGTTAGTAAAAGGTAGTAGGACAACAATGCTCTAAAGTGGTCAGTTTCACACATCATCCATTCTGAAGGTTGTAAAATGAAATGAGCTCATCCGATCTCAATAGAAGACAGCAACTATTATCATGCCAAGAGTAGAACTAATTTACAATGCAAGACGTGAGGAGCCTCAATTAGCTAAATCCTACTTCAGGTATACTGCATGTCTAATAAAATGACTATTATCATACTAACAGTCACAGGTTCAGTCTCACCCAATTCTTATGAAGCATTTTCTAAGACCTTTCTAGTCAGGCTCACCATCCTACACATTGTATAATTGTCTCTCCAAATGGTGGTTCGATACATCCACCAACTCTATTGATGGTATTCTTTCAATGGCAGGCAATAATTTCCCATGTTTCATTCACTACAATGAGTACAGACAGTAAATATAATTACTGGACTACAGGCTCTCTGTTTCGCACTGATATGATTATAGAAAGGCATTGTTTGTCTTGTGATTTTTTGAGGATTTTTCAATGACGCTCTAAAAGGCTCAGTACTTGTTTCTGAAGTGTCGTGGCAACCAATCAATAAGCCTGCAGCCTCCCTTGTCCTCAGAACGCTTACCCTCATCTGTTTCACACCTTGTAGCGTTACATTCTTGAATGCATCTGACCACGTTTGTACATGGAGTAAATATGAAACTGTATGAAGATAGAGTACACAGTGCTGTGCGTACACACGAAAGAGGATTATTTTCTCCATTAAAGCCAGTGGAGGCTGCTGAGGGGAGGACGGCTCATAGTAAAGGCTGGAATGGAGTCAATGGAATGGTATCAACCACATGGAAACCACGTCTGATACCATTCCATTGACTCCACTCTAGCCATTATTATGAGCCGTCCTCCCCTCAGCAGCCTCCACTGATTTAGGCCTACCTGTTCTTGGCAGATTGTTCCTTTTCCTCTAGGAAGTAACTCATACTGTAATAGAATATCAATGAAGCAGAGAGATTGAGTGAGCGAGAAAGGGGAGAAAGAGGGAGCCCCCAGAGATCCTTGCATCTCTGGAATTTGACCTGGGCAGCATTTGCATACAGGAGTTGCCTCTGCTTCACTTTGAAGGAGCTCCTGATTAAAGAATAAAACTTGTAAATAAGAAAGCCAAATGTAATTATCATGCATAGACATTACAGAATGACTCTGTCCAATGTGTGCTAAATGTAAGCAACGTTATGCATAAACAGCATGATTATGACTCATAAGTGTATCATCATCATGGTGGGAGTGCATTCCTTAATGTAATCACGCTGTAAGGCATTTCAGCTTGAAATGTAGCATGTCACACCCAAAACCCAAAGCAAGCAATTAAGGCTGGGATGAAAGCTTTTATCTTGGCTCACAGTAATTGACTGTAACATCTGTCAAGTGTGCAGTGGTGGTACAAGATTTGAAGTTAAATAGAGAGTGGTTTGTCTCTACGGATTCGTCCCTGAGATGTGTTCTCTCACTCGTTCACTGTTAGGATAACTCTATTGTGCGGAAGATTTCCTCCATCCCAGAATGACGCAGCTCGGACACAATGTCCTGGATTTTTATATTGACAAAAGACAGAGATTCAAATCCATGTCCACGCACCAGCTGAGTCAAGAATCAAGTGCCTTACTGTTTGACATTGTACCACTTCAATCTGTGGGCAGATGATACAACTGCAATGAGTTATCTTTCAAAGAGAACTCCATTGGTAGCCTACAATGTCCATTATCCTTCAATATTACCAAATTAGAAGCAGGATAATGAAAAATTTGTGACAAACAAATTAAATATGTTCCGACAAACTGGGTAAATGTCTGTGCTTTAATTTTATGAACTGTTTTATTGCCTAGTAGAAGTAGAGCTTGAACATACTCTACCAGCAGGTCAATACTCCATCTAATTGTCTTTTTAATTGAAAAATACGTCATTGTCTCTCACCACGGAGAGTTACTAACTCCTCAAGACCGTTATTGCAGCACTTCCATGGACTGATAGATTTGAAAAGTTTTTATATCAGGCTACCCTTATTGCTTTAAGCCTCAGACACTTTTTTCTTGAAGAACAATTTAGTGGTTAGTGATGAATGGTTTCATTTGTACGGTTTCAGGCTTGTACTGAATTGAATCTGTTCTTATGTAACAGTCTCTCCTCTCTCAAGAGCATTACGGACTTGTATTAAGCTTGGGTGATAAAGTGTGGGCCAACTGGGTGGATAACAAATAATTACAAACATACCCTTAGTGTATATAGGGAATATGCTGTTAGATTAGATGGCATTGAATGTCCCATGATTAACTCTTGAAAGAAGACTTTAAATACGTAGTAATGTGTTGTAATTACTGATGATCCAAGGAAAAGTCATAGAGGTGAGTGGACAAACCATAACCTCCATTTCCCTCAGAACCCATCTGCAGTGTAGACACTTCCTGTGAAGATGATCATAGCAGAGCTGAAAGTCTAGAGGAGTGGAGTGCTTTAGTCATGGCCTTGATGCTGTTAAAACCCCTCCATTCCCGAAATCCGGGGGTGTCAGGCAGCAGTAAACGTGATCTATGAGACTTCAGCCTCCGGTTGCTATGACTCAGGGTAGAATTAACTAGAAGAACAATTTGGAACATAAATAGACAACATTTGAAAAAACTCACCCTAATTACTTCTTAGCATCATATAGACTGTTTTAAAAAAAAGCCTTTTTGCTTGATATGGATCTAAGAAAGTCAGGCAGAACATAATACACACACACACTTGCACAGACACACACACACTTTAATTCTCTAATATAAGGAACTTAATCATTTCCAACACTCAGCAGGCAGTTAGCAAGCTCCCTTACTGCTTTTGATATATCCTATATCTGGTATATGATCGTTTATAGCGGTCTTCACTTGGTCATTTTGTACATATGTATACATTCGATTTTCTGTAACTACTACATGTGTCTGTCTCATTGATTTAGTAGTTTTTTGAAATAGGTCACTGTAATTATATCTACGACCACCGCGAGTCCTGCCAATAATGGATATATGAGCAGGTTTTCCAACAGTTTCCAACACAGGGCCTAATATTTCCACTCTGGTTGTGTCTGTTCATTAGTAATTCCAGCTCAGGACTGGTGTCTGCATAGGGGATGTAATACTCATCCACGGATTCCATGTATTATCCTCCTCCCTCCCTGCAAAAGAAGCCTTCTCCTACTGCAACAGATGTAGGCCTAATTAGAAAGGCACCAGGCATATAAATGTAGGATACATTCACAACTGAAAGGTTTCTCTGGGCAAGAGTGCTTGTTCAACCCAATATGTGAAATCAAACTGTGCTGTGGAAACATCCAACAACAATCCAACAAGAACTACGTGGCTGGCTGAAGGAGGGAGCTTGAAGAATGTGCTTAGGCTTATGATGCTGCCAAGTGTGCCTACGGACCCTTAAAGGAAATACAGTATACTTAACCCCTACTTGCTGATAGTGGTGATGTATGAGTCCCTCTTGACTATCAAATATCTAGAATATTGAAGACACTAATAGGCAAGGCTGGCATGGACAGATCAGCTATTAAAGGGAAATCAATGGTTGGGTCAAGAGAGGGTAATGTCGGGGAGTTGGATATATGGTTTGAGATTGACAAAGCACAGGTTTATATAAGGACTGTGAGGAAATAGCATAGAATTAGGAATTAGAATACTAGAGTGGTCATGAAACCTTCTTATGATGATATAAAAAGGTCAGCCATTTTGGTAGGGGAGTTGTTAAGCCATTGGTCAAACAGTGCTGTAATACGATATTAAATAAAACAATTCATTTGAAGATGACTGCCACAGTATGTTTGTTAGTTAGCTAGCCAGACAGTTTAAGTGGAATGATTCCCCCCCAAAATTCTAATGAACTGCCAATATGCCAACATTCCATACAAACAATGGAATCAATCTACAGCCATACACTGCTGAAATGAGTTCATAGGATTTAGAAAACTTGTAAATGGAACAAGTACCGATATTGTATCATAGTATAACACACAGCATTCCAAAAAAACAAACATTGAGACATTTATGGTCTGTTTACATACAGTTGAAGTCGGAAGTTTACATACACTTAGGTTGAAGTCATTAAAACTCATTTTTCAACCACTCCACAAATGTCTTGTTAACAAACTATAGTTTTGGAATCTACTATAGTTTTGGACATTTACTTTGTGCATGACACAAGTAATTTTTACAACAATTGTTTACAGACAGATTATTTCACTTATAACGCACTCTATCACAATTCCAGTGGGTCAAAAGTTCATATACACTGAATTGACTGTGCCTTTTAACAGCTTGAAAAATTCCAGAAAATTATGTCATGGCTTTAGAAGCTTCTGATAAGCTAATTGACATAATTTGAGTCAATTGGAGGTGTACCTGTGGATGTATTTCAAGGCCTACCTTCAAACGCAGTGCCTCCTTGCTTGACATCATGGGAAAATCAAAAGAAATCAGCCAAAACCTCAGAAAAAGATTTGTAGACCTCCACAAGTCTGGTTCATCCTTGGGAGCAATTTACAAACGCCTGCAGGTACCACGTTCATCTGGACAAACAATAGTATGCAAGTATAAACAACATGGGACCACGCAGCCGTCATACCGCTCAGGAAGGAGACGCGTTCTGTCTCCTAGCGATGAACGTACTTTGGTGCAAAAAGTGCAAATCAATCCCAGAACAACAACAAAGGCCCTTGTGATGATGCTACTTCCGTTGCCGACAGAGATTGCCGCCTCGCTTCTCGTTCCTAGGAAACTATGCAGTATTTTTTTTTTATGTGTTATTTCTTATAATGTTACCCCAGAAAATCGTAGGTTTTATTACATACAGTCGGGAGGAACTATTGGATATAATAGCAACGTCAACTCACCAACATTACGACCAGGAATACGACTTTCCCGAAGCGGATCCTCTGTTTGGCCCACCACCCGGTACAATGGATCGGATCCCAGCCGGCGACCCAAAACAACGGCGCCGTAGAATGGGCAGACGGAGCGGTCTTCTGGTCAGCCTCTGTAGACGGGCACATCGGGCACCACTCCCGAGCATACTACTCACCAATGTCCAGTCTCTTGACCCCAAGATAGACGAAATCAAAGCAAGGGTAGCATTCAAAAAAGACATCAGAGACTGTAACGTTCTTTGTTTCATGGAAACATGGCTCACTAGAGACACGCTATCCGAGTAGGTACAGCCACCTGGTTCCTCCACGCATCGCACCGACAGAAACAACCATCTCTCTGGTAGGAAGAAGGGCGGGATTAACGAGACGTGGTGTGATCATAACAACATACAGGAACTCAAGTCCTTTTATTCACCTGACTTAGAATTCCTCACAATCAAATGCAGACCGCATTATCTACCAAGAGAATTCTCTTCGATCATAATCACAGTCATGTATATTCCCCCCCATGCAGACACATCGACGGCCCTGAAAGAACTTGTCACAAGTCCTACCGAAGGTGGCTCCCCTTCCTGTTTGGGTGGCGCTCGGCGGTCGTCGTCACCGGCCTACTAGCTGCCACGGATCTTTTTTCCCCCCTTGTCTGTTTATTAGTTACATCTGTGTTTAGTTAGGTTAATTGGTTAGGCTTTATTATCCAGCCGGCCCGCCTGCTGGGTGTGTGGGATTATTTTCAGTGTACGATTGTGCACGACTGTAAGTCACGGTTGTCTGTGTATGTGTGTTTTGCTAAACTGTTTAGTTGTCCGTGTTTTGGGGCATTTGTTTGGCTTGGCTTTGTTTTCACCGGTGTGGTGAATTAAAAGTATCGCTACCCTGAACTCTCCGTTTCCTGCGCCTGACTTCTTCCTCCACTACACCTCGGGCATTACAGAACTTCATTTGACTCTATGTAAACTGGAAACCACATATCATGAGGCTGCATTTATTGTAGCTGGGGATTTCAACAAGGCTAATCTGAAAACAAATTCTATCAGCATATCGATTGTGCTACCAGGGCTGGCAAAACCCTAGACCATTGTTGTTCTAACTTCCGCGACGCATATAAGGCCCTCCCCCGCCCTCCCTTTGGAAAAGCTGACCACGCTTTGAGGACAATACAGTGTAACTGACAAGGCCCGCTACCAAAACCTGTGAGCTCTCCTTCACTGTAGCCAACGTGAGTAAAACATTTAAACGTATTAACCCTCTCAAGAATGCAGGCCCAGATGGCCTTCCCCGGCCGCATCCTCAGAGCATGCGCAGACCAGCTGGCTGGTGTGTTTACAGACATATTCAATCAATCCTTATCCACGTCTGCTGTTCCCACATGCTTCAAGAGGGCCACCATTGTTCCTGTTCCCAAGAAAGCTAAGGTAACTGAGCTAAATGACTACCGCCCTGTAGCACTCACTTCCGTCATCATGAAGTGCTTTGAGAGACGAGTCAATGACCATATCACCTCCACCCTATCTACAGTGCCTTGCGAAAGTATTCGGCCCCCTTGAACTTTGCGACCTTTTGCCACATTTCAGGCTTCAAACATAAAGATATAAAACTGTATTTTTTTGTGAAGAATCAACAACAAGTGGGACACAATCATGAAGTGGAACGACATTTATTGGATATTTCAAACTTTTTTAACAAATCAAAAACTGAAAAATTGGGCGTGCAAAATTATTCAGCCCCTTTAAGTTTAGAGGGACGGCCAGGTCTTGGTAGATTTGTATTGGTCTGATACTCCTTCCATTTCAATATTATCGCTTGCACAGTGCTCCTTGGGATGTTTAAAGCTTGGGAAATCTTGTGCAAGCGATAATATTGAAATGGAAGGAGTATCAGACCAATACAAATCTACCAAGACCTGGCCGTCCCTCTAAACTTTCAGCTCATACAAGGAGAAGACTGATCAGAGATGCAGCCAAGAGGCCCATGATCACTCTGGATGAACTGCAGAGATCTACAGCTGAGGTGGGAGACTCTGTCCATAGGACAACAATCAGTCGTATATTGCACAAATCTGGCCTTTATGGAAGAGTGGCAAGAAGAAAGCCATTTCTTAAAGATATCCATAAAAAGTGTCGTTTAAAGTTTGCCACAAGCCACTTCTCCTTGTATGAGCTGAAAGTTTAGAGGGACGGCCAGGTCTTGGTAGATTTGTATTGGTCTGATACTCCTTCCATTTCAATATTATCGCTTGCACAGTGCTCCTTGGGATGTTTAAAGCTTGGGAAATCTTTTTGTATCCAAATCCGGCTTTAAACTTCTTCACAACAGTATCTCGGACCTGCCTGGTGTGTTCCTTGTTCTTCATGATGCTCTCTGCGCTTTTAACGGACCTCTGAGACTATCACAGTGCAGGTGCATTCATACGGAGACTTGATTACACACAGGTGGATTGTATTTATCATCATTAGTCATTTAGGTCAACATTGGATCATTCAGAGATCCTCACTGAACTTCTGGAGAGAGTTTGCTGCACTGAAAGTAAAGGGGCTGAATAATTTTGCACGCCCAATTTTTCAGTTTTTGATTTGTTAAAAAAGTTTGAAATATCCAATAAATGTCGTTCCACTTCATGATTGTGTCCCACTTGTTGTTGATTCTTCACAAAAAAATACAGTTTTATATCTTTATGTTTGAAGCCTGAAATGTGGCAAAAGGTCGCAAAGTTCAAGGGGGCCGAATACTTTCGCAAGGCACTGTAACACCCTAGACCCAATCCAATTTGCTTACCGCCCCAATAGGTCCACAGACGACGCAATCGCCATCACACTGCACACTGCCCTAACCCATCTGGACAAGAGGAATACCTATGTAAGAATACTGTTCATCGATTACAGCTCAGCATTTAATACCATAGTACCCTCCAAACTGGTCATTAAGCTCGAGACCCTGGGTCTCGACCCCGCCCTATACTACTGGGTCCTGGACTTTCTGACAGGTCGCCCCCAGGTGGTGAGGGTAGGTAACAATATCTCCACCCTGCTGATCCTCAACACTGGGTCCCCACAAGGGTGCGTTCTCAGCCCTCTCCTGTACTCCCTGTTCACCCACGACTGCGTGGTCAGGCACACCTCCAACTTAATCATCAAGTTTGCAGACAACACTACAGTAGTAGGCTTGATTACCAACAGCGACGAGACGGCCTACAGAGAGGAGGTGAGGGCCCTCGGAGTGTGGTGTCAGGAAAATAACCCCACACTCAATGTCAACAAAACAAAGGAGATGATCGTGGACTTCAGGAAACAGCAGAGGGAGCAGCCCCCTATCTACATTGACGGGACAGCAGTGGAGAAGGTGGAAAGTGTTAAGTTCCTCGGCGTACATATCACGGACAAACTGAAATGCTCCATCCACACAGACAGCATGGTGAAGAAGGCACAGGAGTGCCTCTTCAACCTCAGGAGGCTGAAGAAATTTGGCTTGTCACCAAAAACACTCACAAACTTTTACAGATGCAGAATCAAGAGCATTCTGTCGGGCTGTATCACCACATGGTACGGCAACTGCTCCGCCCATAACCGTAAGGCTCTCCAGAGGGTAGTGAGGTCTGCACAATGCATCACCAGGTGCAAACTACCTGCCCTTCAGGACACCTACACCACCCAATGTCAGAGGTAGGCCAAAAAGGCCGTCAAGGACAACAACCACCCGAGCCACTGCCTGTTCACCCCGCTATCATCCAGAAGGCGAGGTCAGTACAGGTGCTTCAAAGCAGGGACCGAGAGACTGAAAAACAGCTTCCAGCTCAAGGCCATCAGACTGGTTAACAGCCATCACTAACATTGAGTGGCTGCTGCCAACATACTGACTCAGCTCTACCCACTTTAATAATGGAAAATGTATGTAATCAATTTATCACTAGCCACTTAATATAATGCTTACATACCCTACATTACATGTATATACTGTATGCTATACCATCTACTGCATCTTGATGTAATTAAATGTATCAATAGCCACTTTAAACAATGGCACTTTATATAATGTTTTCACACCCTGTATTACTCATCTCATATGTATATACTGTACTCTATACCATCTACTGCATCTTGCCATCTTGATGTATTGTATCACTAGCCACTTTAAACAATGCCACTTTATATAATGTATTCGTACCCAACATTACTCATCTCATATGTATATACTGTACTCTATATCATCTACTGCATCTTGCCTATGCCGCTCGGGCATCACTCATTCATATATTTTTATGTACATATTCGAATTCATTCCTTTACACTTGTGTGTATAAGGTAGTTGTTGTGAAATTGTTAGGTTATATTGCTTGTTAGATATTATGGAATGGACGGAACTAGAAGCACAAGCATTTCGCTACACTCGCATTGACATCTGCTAACCATGTACATGTGACAAATAAATTTGATTTGAGATGCTGGAGGAAATATGTAAAAAAGTATCTATAGCCACAGTAAAACGAGTCATATATCGACATAACCTGAAAGGCCGCTCAGCAAGGAAGAAGCCACTGCTCAAAAACCGCCATAAAAAAACCAGACTATGTATTTCTACTGCACATGGGGACAAAGATCGTACTTTTTGGAGAAATGCCCTCTGGTCTGATGAAACAAAAATATAACTGTTTTGGCCATAATGACCATCGTTATGTTTGGAGGGAAAAGGGGGAGGCTTGCAAGCCGAAGAACACCATCCCAACTGTGAAGCACAGGGGTGGCAGCATCATGTTGTGGGGGTGCTTTGCTGCAGGAGGGACTGGTGCACTTCACAAAATAGATTGCATCACGAGGATGGAAAATTATGTGGATATATTGAAGCAACATCTCAAGACATCAGTCAGGAAGTTAAAGCTTGGTCGCAAATGGGTCTTCCAAATGGACAATGACCCCAAGTATACTTCCAAAGTTGTGACAAAATGGCTTAAAGACAACAAAGTCAAGGTATTGGAGTGGCCATCACAATGCCTTAACATCAATCCTATAGAACATTTCTGGGCAGAATTGAAAAAGCTCATGCGAGCAAGGAGTCCGTCAAACCTGACTCAGTTACACCAGCTCTGTCTGGAGGAATGGGCCAAAGTTCACCCAACTTATTGTGGGAAGCTTGTGAAAGGCTACCCGAAATGTTTGACCCAAGTTAAACAATTTAAAGGCAATGCTACCAAATACTAATTGAGTGTATGTAGACTTCTGACCCACTGGCAATGTGATGAAAGAAATTAAAGCTGAAATAAATAACTCTCGAATATTATTCTAACATGTCACATTCTTAAAATAAAGTTTAAAGGATTAAATGTCAAGAACTGTGAAAAACTGAGTTTAAATGTATTTGGCTAAGGTATATGTAAACTTCCGACTTCAACTGTACATTTTAGAGGCTATTTATACCAAAAACTGTACTTGTAGTGATATGTCAATATTTTTGCTTGACAATAATTCTGTTACACAATTTCTGATACAACGCATGCCCAGGGTGTCAATTGGGTATGGCAGAGTATGGCTGTCGCCTTACCCTAGCTCAGCACCAACAATTTAAAATAGGCTACTAAAATCATCCAATCCCGATTAAAAGGCAAATGCAGTGTAGCAGTAATAGCAGGCTGTTTTTTTGGACCATGCTGATAACTCAGAGCAGGATGGGAAGGTTGTTTGGCCGGCTAGCTGGCTTTAGGCCTATGGACAGCGCATTGACGCAGCTCTGCAGTGAGTGAACTTTTCTCTCAAAACAGTGCAGATCTGGAAGATGTCTCGAGATGGCTAGATAACTGCTGTTTGAATGACATGAAACTAAATTAGAGTTTTTGATCCCAGTGCTGAGCTAGTGCATATAGCAGAGAATTTCTGTATGACGTCTTTTGTAGAATGTTAAGTCTCCTATGGACTGAGGTGAATGAAGTTACAGTAGCCAAGGTGATGATGGCTGGAGTAAATTTTGGTTGTTTTTGCTGTGCTCCAAAATGCATTTTAAAGTTTTGAATTGTGTAGAAATGCAGGAAATGAGCTTGAACTCTATAAACCTCACCCCTGCACTTTGCCATACCCTAGGTTTAGCTGAAATGACACCCCTGCTCTTTGCCATACCCTAGGTTTAGCTGAAATGACAGCCCTGCACTTTGCCATACCCTAGGTTTAGCTGAAATGACAGCCCTGCACTTTGCCATACCCTAGGTTTAGCTGAAATGACACCCCTGCACTTTGCCATACCCTAGGTTTAGCTGAAATGACAGCCCTGCACTTTGCCATACCCTAGGTTTAGCTGAAATGACACCCCTGCTCTTTGCCATACCCTAGGTTTAGCTGAAATGACAGCCCTGCACTTTGCCATACCCTAGGTTTAGCTGAAATGACAGCCCTGCACTTTGCCATACCCTAGGTTTAGCTGAAATGACACCCCTGCTCTTTGCCATACCCTAGGTTTAGCTGAAATGACACCCCTGCTCTTTGCCATACCCTAGGTTTAGCTGAAATGACACCCCTGCACTTTGCCATACCCTAGGTTTAGCTGAAATGACACCCCTGCTCTTTGCCATACCCTAGGTTTAGCTGAATTGACACCCCTGCACTTTGCCATACCCTAGGTTTAGCTGAAATGACACCCCTGCTCTTTGCCATACCCTAGGTTTAGCTGAAATGACACCCCTGCACTTTGCCATACCCTAGATTTAGCTGAAATGACACCCCTGCACTTTGCCATACCCTAGGTTTAGCTGAAATGACACCCCTGTACTTTGCCATACCCTAGGTTTCGCTGAAATGACACCCCTGCACTTTGCCATACCCTAGGTTTAGCTGAAATGACAGCCCTGCACATGCCTTACTTTTATTTCCCTGTGCATCAGTAAAATAAGGAAATGCATCACCTATGCCTCTACTGCCATTCATTCCAATTAGACTGGTTTGGATGTATGCCTGACCACAATGGTTGCTATTTTCATACCATTCTGGAACTTTGAGGGTTTATAACATAGCGCCTCTAGTAATTTAATCGGATCTTTATAATAATAATAGCACTTTTTCGCACAGATTCTCAGTCACACAAAAAAAAAAGATGTCATTAAGCAGGCAATTCAAGGGAGATGGTTTTCCACAGCTGGATGATGATGATGCAGTTCTGTACAGAAGAATCTTGAGTCGAGGTGGCGTCGATGGTCCAGCTAGTGAGTAAGATTATTCAGACAGGCAGGCCCGGAGCTATTCATCTGGCACCTTTGTCTCTGAAGTTCACAGCTACTCCTCCTCCGCGGTTGGGAACAGATTCACCACTGAAAAGTGTAGCACGCACCTGGGTGATGCTTCGTCAGCTATAAGGGCCTTAGAGACCACCACAAGTCAGCAGTAATCAAGAACGGCTTCCTACAAGGCGAGCCTCTGCCATCCCCTCACAGTCCACATCCTTCCAGAAACCTGGGCAGGTGGAAACAAACAGCTGGTGCATCATTGAAATTTAGATTAGCCAGCTAATGTTAGCTAGCTAGCTATAGTTAAGTAAACAGACTTGTCCATTGTCAATCCTGCAAATCCATGGGTTACCACCAGATATTGTAGCTCAAGGTTATCAACACCCCCCAAAAATGTCAAAAAAATAAAAATCTTCAAAAATCACTTAAAAATAACAGCAGTAGGTACAATATTGACAGAGCTCTCTGCCTAGGCTTCCCTCACAGCACCATGGCAACCAACTACGTGATATAAAGTCTGATGGATCAGAATACAATATCTTGACAAACCCGATAACATGGAGGAAAACATGCTGGGTCAAGGGTAGGAAAGTTTGGTTTCTGATGCTGTACAAGGCTTTGGATTCTTCTCGGCATGATCCTGCCATTGCTGTTTTGATGAGAATTGAAACGTGTTCTTGTTTAAAGAGAATTGAAAAGAGTTGCATCAGTAGCAGTATATTCTCTATTTTCTATGGTGAAGGCTGCAGTCTTCACAGGGAGTACAAGTTACTTACAGGTCCACAAATCAATGATTATGCATTTTTTAGGCAGTATGTGGTCTTTCCCTTTCACCTCTGAGCAAGATAACAGCGTAGGATTACTGTATACTGAGGACAACACATAGGCTGATAAGAATCTAGCCACAGATTAGAATTTTGTGTAGACGTTACGTTTTATGTAGACGTAAACCTCAACATTTGCGAAGAAACCCAAATGAATGCAGTTTACGGCTGGAGTATCAATGTGTTAGACGAGCAGAATTTTGGATAATGTTCACATTTCCCAATTCTCCATTTTATACTATACAGTTTTTGCCTAGACATTACTGTGACATCCCAAAGCCCTGATTGCTTTCTGTCTGGATCTCTAGCACTGTGAAAATCAAACTTCAGGCAGCGGCATGGTGAGGAAAATACACACACACATACACACACACACAATGAATGAAGGCATTCTGCAGACAACAGGCTGGTCGCCATCTCTATTAATTTCTGATGAACGCGAGGAAAAGCCTCAATGGGGATCCACACAAAATAAAATCTGAAAAGTATGCATTAGTATGCTTTACCATAACAGCGTTATTTACATATGAAGGCCACATGCAGTATACAGCATATAAAGTAGTATAATTGACCACCATATGATTTCTTGAGCATTGTTTGATCTCAAACAAATATGTAACAAAAACACAGGGTTGAAACCCAAACAAGAGAGAGAGGAGTACCTTGAATAAATAACACGGGGCATAACAATGATTATCACACGAGACAAGACCCGTAATCATCTGCGCAATCCACAAGGACACAAAAGCCCAAAACACACAGCACAGCTACTCACACGCACCAACGGACATTGTAACAATAATCGACAAGACCATGGAAACCAAAGGGCACATACAATACTAATCAGTGGGAATAGGGGACAGGTGTGCGTGATGAAAGTTCCAGAGGGATCCATGACAAGTACTGTATATTCAAGACAGACTATGATATAAGAACAGAAAGCATCTCTATATCTATAGAAACACTGGCTACACATTAAGGAGCAAGACTGAAATCCAGAGCTTTGAGAGTAAAAATGTTTGAAGCCATTCTGCCTGCCACAAGGGAATATCCCAAGGACAAGAAGAAATGAAAATGAGAGGAGATAGATGGGGTAAAAGAAGATAGCTCTTGAAGTTCAATATTCTGAAGCAGAAAAGTGGGGTGAGGGCTGAGATGGAGTGGAAATGAAGTATGGAGAGCATTGGAATACTGCAGCTCAAGTGCTGAGGGATTGAAGAGGGAGAGAGAAAGAGAGAGAGAGAGAGAGAGATAACAGCTCGATCAATATTCTATAGTGGTTTAGGAAGATGATTATATTGAAAAGGGATTCCATGCATACAAAAAAGATAACAGCAAAAAATGAAACAAAGCAAAAGGTGTAAGAGGCAGGATGAGATTAGATAATCGTCAGATTAGAAACATTACCCCTAAACATCCATATATGGCAACATCAGTGGGAAAGATAATGTGAAACGAAGAGGGCATAATTCTTAGCACTCACAACACTTGAAGAGCAGCACTCAAGCACACCTGTGGTTTAGATGCTGTAGTCTGGATGAAAGCAAAAGAGTAGTCTTGATTCTGTATCGCTTCAATAGCCTGCAGCAGCTAAGACTGATACAGCAGCAGCTATGACTGCAGGAGTGATCAGAAAACCAAAGAGTCTGAAAAAAAGTGATGGCCATCACTGTATGAAAAACATAGTGGAGGTGAAATATCAGTCACAGCCATCACTTCCATCACTAATGACATTCAGTGACTAAAGCCCTTTTGATGTGATAAGTTGGTTTATAACACAATTATAAATGTTTTACATGACCTCTCCAAGAATCGATGGATCCCTGAGAATATCTGACTCAACCTCGATCCGAACCCCGGTATTATGAGGGACCTGATTTCATAGACCAGTGTTTCCAAGGGCTACAATGAAACTGTGTACTGTTGGGGGTACTCGAGGACCAGGGTTGGGAAACACTGTCACAGACCTTCCACAAATGTATTTCTTTATTAAAGCCTTTTCATGATGTAGTGGTGTTTTTAATGGATTTGACATTTGTCAAAGCCGTGAGAAATGTGTGATATGCTGGAGTGCTGCACTTTGAACAGAGTATCCTGAACTGAGAGTGTTCTGAAAATGACTTGAGAGCAAGTCATGAAAACAAGCAGTTGTCATACGCACACCCCAAAACACTTATTAAATGCAGCTGGTCGAATGAATATACAATACAATCTTAACATGTTCATACTATTTGATTTAGGATGAAGTTTCAACAAGGCAGGTCCTACAGGCCCTAGTTTTGTCGCACCTGGACTACTTTCCAGTCGTGTGGTCAGGTGCCACAAAAATTACAATTGGAAAATTACAATTGACTCAGGACAGGGCAGCAAGGCTGGCCCTTAAATGTGCACGGAGAGCTAACATTAATAATATGCATGTCAATCTCTCATGGCTCAAAGTAGAGGATAGATTGACGTCAATACTACTTGTTTTTGTAAAACGTATGGACATGCTGAATGCACCGAGCTGTCTGTTTAAACTACTAGCACACAGCTCAGACACCCATGCATACATACCCCACAAGACATGCCACCAGAAGTCTCTTCACAATTCCTAAGTCCAGAACAGACTCTGGGAGGTGCACAGTACTACATAGAGCAATGGCTACATGAAACTCTTTTCCACATCAGGTAACTGATGCCAGCAGTAGTGTCAGATAAAACAATTTTTTAAAATGAAGATAAAAATACACCTTATGAAACAACGGGGCCTGTGAAGATACACACACAGGCACAGACACACGCATACACACACACATGCACCCTACACACATGTACACATGGATTTTGTGTTGTAGATATGTGGTAGTAGTGGCCTCACACACTTAATGTGTTATGAAAAGTGTTATGACATGTAGTGTCATGTAATATTTTTAATTGTATACAACCGCCTTCATGTTGCAGGAAGAGTATTAATGGGGATCCTTAATAAATACAAATGCAACAATTCATG
The DNA here is from genome assembly GCF_002021735.2 of Oncorhynchus kisutch. Taxonomy (NCBI): domain Eukaryota; kingdom Metazoa; phylum Chordata; class Actinopteri; order Salmoniformes; family Salmonidae; genus Oncorhynchus; species Oncorhynchus kisutch. The sequence continues at coordinate 72,139,664 of NC_034179.2, forward strand.
TTACAAGTCTCGGAAATGGGTAGGAAATGAAGGGGCTGAGCTGAGTCACATGAAGATGTTTTTCACAACAATTAACACAACCCCATGCAGTGGGAAAATATACAGCAGAAAATAGCTCAACTGAACCTGTCGTTACTATGGTGCAGTTAGAAAAGATGCATGTTGCAATTAGTTTGACACATCCATTGTGTTATTGACTGGTTTGACCACATGGAAGTGGGCTCACGGTCTGCCTGTTTACATTGTGGTTTCATCAATGCTGTTTTTCACACCCGCACAGAACCTGACTGACATTTCTCCATTCCTTTACCCATTTGTCTTTCGTCATATCCATGGTACATTGAACCCAGTTCGTACACAGTTGACAGTTGTATTGACACCTATATGATGATGATCCTACCTACATCATTTGCATGGTTCTATTTAGCTGCCCACAAACATTAAGCAGAATATGTCATAAACAACAAGTACTGCAATTGTGCATTTTCTACACAAGGGACATCCTGTATGTGCTGCTGTCTGTGCATTCCTCTCGGCCATGCATGATGAATTGACTGAGTCTAATGAGGCATACTGTTTCTGTTGGGTGGGAGTAAAGTGCACAGCTGCTTTTTATGTGTGCTTTAGACTCCAGTGATTATCAACACTGGATACACCCCCACACACAACAACAGAGACTGTATAACGGTGTGAATGCAGAATGGGAGTCCTGGCACAGTCTAACGACCAGCAATAATTGATTTAACGAGAGCACATCTTCACCATGGTATCTTGATGGAGGCCATATTGCTTTAAAGGATGTATCGCGATTAAATAACATATGAGTGTTTCGATTTGGTTATCATGGGGATTTCAGACTCTCAGGTTCAGTGGGATTTATTGACCGCCGTGCTGCAATCTAAAACATGCATAAATTTGTCAGCAATACAAGGACTGCATGTAATAAAAATACATTATCTTTCCTTCCTTCCTCCCTCCCTTTCTCTCTCTGTTTCTCACACACTGCTCCCAGTCATTACTGGTTTCTCCATCAGAACATTGCCTACGTGGGTGTTACATACAAAGGATACGTTCCATTGATAGGTCTGTGACCCTGTAAAGTACGTGAGGTAGTGTGGTATTGCATGGAAGGTTATGCCTGAAAGGAGGTTAGACTGGCATTTACCTTCCGCTAGCCTGGAACATTGGACAATAGTGACCTGACAGGCTGACATTCATTTCTGACTTTTGATGTACAGTCCAGTCCAGGTCTCCATACTAAGCACTGCATGTACAATGTGTACAATGACGTACTGATATAGCTGTATATGAAGTCACCAGCCTAGCCAACGTTTCAGTGTGGCTTTCTTTAGGTACAGTAAGTGCATGTCAGTGCATGTTCATGCTTTAAGCAGGTGCATGCTGCTGCTTGTGTGCATGTGTCAAGACAATGAAGAACACTATGGTCTGACAAAACGCAGTAGACTTACACTAGTCCATGGTAAAGAACCGAGGATGCTGGAAAAGGACATAACACAATCATACAAAGCGAGTAATCCACTGGGATGGTGTGAAGAGAGATCAAACAGGTTTGGGAAGAACACAGAGTCTCCATCAGAAGTGAGAAGAAAAGCACGGGTCTGTTTGATCATTACAGACAACCTCGAATTGATGTTCAAGGCTGTGAAGTGCAAGGTTTTTGCAAAACAACTTGGATATACAGTTGAAGTCGGAAGTTTACATACACTTAGGTTGGAGTCATTAAAACTTGTTTTTCAACCACTCCAATCATTTCTTGTTAACAAACTATAGTTTTGGCAAGTTGGTTAGGACATCTACTTTGTGCATGACACAAGTAATTTTTCAAAAAATTGTTTACAGACAAATTATTTCACTTATAACTCACTGTATCACAATTCCAGTGGGTCAGAAGTTAACATACAATAAGTTGACTGTGCCTTTAAACAGCTTGGAAAATTCCAGAAAATGATGTCATGGCTTGTTGTTATATCTGGAGTACTTCTCCTGTCCTATTCGGTGTCCTGTGTGAATCTAAGTGTGCGTTCTCTAATTCTCTCTTTCTTTCTCTCTCTCGGAGGACCTGAGCCCTAGGACCATGCCCCAGGACTACCTGACATGATGACTCCTTGCTGTCCCCAGTCCACCTGGCTGTGCTGCTGCTCCAGTTTCAACTGTTTTGCCTTATTATTATTCGACCATGCTGGTCATTTATGAACATTTGAACATCTTGGCCATGTTGTTATAATCTCCACCCGGCACAGCCAGAAGAGGACTGGCCACCCCACATAGCCTGGTTCCTCTCTAGGTTTCTTCCTAGGTTTTGGACTTTCTAGGGAGTTTTTCCTAGCCACCGTGCTTCTACACCTGCATTGCTTGCTGTTTGGGGTTTTAGGCTGGGTTTCTGTACAGCACTTTGAGATATCAGCTGATGTACAAAGGGCTATATAAATACATTTGATTTGATTTAGAAGCTTCTGACAGGCTAATTGACATAATTTGAGTCAATTGGAGGTGTACCTATGTATGTATTTCAAGGCCTACCTTCAAACTCAGTGCCTCTTTGCTTGACATCATGGGAAAATCAAAAGAAATCAGCCAAGACCTCAGAAAATAATTGTAGACCTCCACAAGTCTGGTTCATCCTTGGGAGCAATTTCCAAACGCCTGAAGGTACCACGTTCATCTGTACAAACAATAGTACGCAAGTCTAAACACCATGGGACCACGCAGCCGTCGTACCGCTCAGGAAGGAGACGCGTTCTGTCTCCTAGAGATGAACGTACTTTGGTGCGAAAAGTGCAAATCAATCTCAGAACAACAGCAAAGAACATTGTGAAGATGCTGGAGGTAACAGGTACAAAAGTATCTATAGCCACAGTAAAACAAGTCCTATAGCGACATAACCTGAAAGGCCGCTCAGCAAGAAAGAAGCCACTGCTCAAAAACCGCCATAAAAAAGCCAGACTACGGTTTGCAACTGCACATGGGGACAGAGATCGTACTTTTTGGAGATATGTCCTCTGGTCTGATGAAACAAAAATAGAACTGTTTGGCCATAATGACCATCATTATGTTTGGAGGGAAAAGGGGGATGCCTGCAAGCCGAAGAACACCATCCCAACCGTGAAGCACGGGAGGTGTCAGCATCATGTTGTGAGGGTGCTTTGCTGCAGGAGGGACTGGTGCACTTCACAAAATAGATGGCATCACGAGGATGGAAAATTATGTGGATATATTGAAGCAACATCTCAAAACATCAGTCAGGAAGTTAAAGCTTGGTTGAAAATGGGTCTTCCAAATGGACAATGACCCCAAGCATACTTCCAAAGTTGTGGCAAAATGGCTTAAGGACAACAATGTCAAGGTATTGGAGTAGCTCTCACAAAACCCTGACCTCAATCCTATTGACAATTTGTGGGCAGAACTGAAAACGCGTGTGCGAGCAAGGAGGCCTACAACCTGACTCAGTTACACCAGCTCTGTCAGGAGGAATGGACCAAAATTCACCCAACTTATTGTGGGAAGCTTGTGGAAGGCTACCTGTAACATTTGACCTAGGGTAAACAATTTAAAAGCAATGCTACCAAATACTAATTGAGTGTATGTAAACTTCTGACTCACTGGGAATGTGATGAAAGAAATAAAAGCTGAAATATATCATTCTCTCTACTATTATTCTGACATTAAACATTCTTAAAATAAATTGGTGATCCTAACTGACCTAAGACAGGGAAATTTTACTAGGATTAAATGTCAGGAATTGTGAAAAACTGAGTTTAAATGTGTTTGGCTAAGGTGTATGTAAACTACCGACTTCAACTGTATAGTATATTTATATATCTCTTGGAGCTGTGTCGACCACTAATGAAGGCCTATTTATTTTTATTTGGTCTGGCTAGTTTTAGGCACTGCTGGAGAACACACTAATGATCTTACTTTTTCAATTAAGCTGCTTGCTTTTCTAAACGGAGCCCAACATTGTGTTCCAGAACTAATTACAAGTCAATATGAGCTGGAGCCCTGTTGGGTTGAAACAGCAGGGGCCTCATGGTACTGCTATTGGATTGGAAAGAAGTGAGCGAGAACACAATTAACCAACAGACTGCTAGCAGCAGTGTTTTTAACCCTTGTCTGGGACTAGGACAAGCCACAAACTAGGGATTGGAAGACAAAGGAAGATATTTCTGAGCAGTAACAGTAGCTGATGTGCAGATATATACAGAACTCTTTATAAGGAGATTGCTCGATGAACAAATCACCCACACGGCAGAGACTTGAAGAGTGTCATTGAAGGTTAATGGAGAACATCCTACAAATGTACTTTGTCACTCTGTCATTTCTGAAAACACTTGTTTTAAATGTAACGTTGCTTCCGCTTTATACAAATGTCCAGTATTTCCACAAACCATCTTAACCTAATAACATTTATTCACATATACACCATCTTACAAATACTCAAATCTGACTCTTATCACAACATTATCCCTCCGCAAGTCTACATCAAAGTGAATCAATCAAGTCTGTCATTCATTAAATGTCTGACTTGTGTCTGTATATCCTGCTATTTCTGATGTAGCCAGTAATGGGCCAGGTTAACCTCTAAAAGTCATTGGGGTACAAAGCTAACATATGCAATTGATTTAAGATGGTCATACCATAGATAATTTTGCGATTTGATTTGGGACTTTAAGGACCCCTTTAGGTATCCCCCCCAAAAAAAATATTATATACTACAGCCCATGGAAACGCATTGAATGACACAATCAAAAATGGCAAAAAAAAGACAAGAAAAAAAAATCAATCATAAGGAATAAGGCTTTGAAATGTCTGTCCGATATCTAGGAGATATAAAGAAAGCTCAGGATTATTTTTCTTCTCACATAATTAACCCCATATTTTTAGGGCACAAATCCACTTCCATTCATTTGTATAGGTTACCTTCAGACTAGTCCTGTGACACTTGTGGGGGGGGGTCATAGTTTTGTAGGCCAAACCGTTTGGATGCTACAGAAGTTTCTGTGAGAAGACCGATTTTCGGGATGTCCCATGTTCTGACAAATACAGCTGTAGCTCGACTACCTTCCACCGCAGATGCGGAAGGCAGACTACATGCGGAATCAGTGGATTGTGACCCATGCAAACTGTTTTCTCTAGTTTCATTTGACGGATTTTGATGGGGGATTTTTTTATTATGTTACTTAGATTGACTCACGGGTGTGTCAATAGACTAGTAAGGATTTTTAACTGACAAGAGTGCACTGCAACATCTTCCTTTGTAATTAGACCTGAAATACAAACTTGATTCAAACTCATGAACAAAAAAAGCAAAGCTGTTCTAATACAATCCACAACAAGAGTCAATCAAGAGTTTGATTCTGATTCTCAAGATTAGATTCTGTAGCAATGTTCTAATTAATCACCTCAATCTGGAAGCCTGAACACCCACACTCTCCAAAGTTCACCACCAGAACCATTATCAAAAGATTTGTCTGTAACTGGTCATCTCAGCCACGTTGGAGAATCTACTCCTTACACTAGGAAATGTTTCTCTCACTCTGCTTGACATGGACTGCAATAGGTTACAGTACTAATTTAGGATATTTAGGTGTCATATTCTAGAGCCAATATTCTATAAGAGGTTCCCAGTAGTCAAGCAGCAGAACACTTGAGAAGTGCAGCTACCAGTACGGGTGAGAACCAGCCCACTTCAAGCAACACTCACAATGTCAGTGGATCAAGACTGCCACCTTCAGTTGAAGCTGTGCCAGTCAAACCGTGCAGATTTTTTATTTATTGCTAAATCTACTTTGTGGGCGACACATTATAGTAAAGTACACTTTAATAGGACATTAAGTATTTCATAAAGTGTTGTTAGTTCATAGTTTAAAATCAGTAATAAACAGTTAACACATTTTAATGACTACAGGTAATGGAGAAGTTCAGGTTTATTACATATATTTATTGTTCAAGTACCTTTAAATGATAACCGCAAAACTCAGCACTAAGAAACAGGTCCGGGGTAATGAATATCTCCTAAGTGAATTGCTGGTTGATGACATGTACAATTTTTACATATTTACATAGAACATTTTTTATCCAAAGTGAGATGTGACATAGGAAACACTTCAACAGAACATGGTTTGTAAGACGTAAAATAAAAATATAAAGCAAGGCCCTGGTAACACTTGAGAATCACACAGCGGATGTCATGAGAGGATGGCAATAAAAGGCACTCTGTGATGGTTGTTATATACATTTCAATGACCAGAAGTGGGGGGGGGGGGGGGGAGTTCACTTTGGGGCTTTCACAGTAAGAATCACTGCCCTCCATTGGAAATACATACAGACAGTGAACATCTAATAATCAAATGATAATCATAACAGAGAGCCAAATTCTACATTGTAGTGTGACAGATGATGGTCGAGTACCAATATTGTCAAAGATCATGGAGTAAATGCCTCTCGTTATGAAAACATAAAGTACGGTTATTCAAATCTTTAAACAGGAGCAATAGAGGGTTGTCCACTACGTATGTTAACTTCATACAGATTCTTAAAAAATATCCATCTAAATAAATACAAAAACAGCATCTCAGAAAAGGAGATCGTCCTCTTATACGTGGTGTTGATAAGAGAACAACACCCAGCAATACAGCAGTCCTTACCATCCTAATCAAACACAACGGTTAGCACATTCCACCTTGCACTGACCCCCGGCACAACGCCCTGGAACAGGGATCTCTAACCCTGTTCCTGGACACCTACTGTCCCGCAGGTTCCCTCCAACACTAATCTAGCGCAACTGATTGTAGTAATTAGCTGATTGATGAGCTGAATCAGGTTAGTTACAGCTGGGGTTAGAGTGGAAACCTACATGGAGGGTAGCTCTCCAGGAACAGGGTTGGAGAGCCCTGCCCTAGAAAATTGTACAAGAGAATTCCACTTCAACACAGGGATTTGGAGAATAATCAAAGAGTACCCATGTGAATGAGGGTAAATAAAGAAGAGAAAAGGGGATGACAAACATATCAACTTCTACTGTTCTCTTTGGTGTATTGTGACCTATCAAAAAAAGTAGATCACTTCATACTAAAGTTATTTCTAGAGACAATTTCTGCCAGGCACCAAATTTAGCTCTATAGAGCTATGAAAGGCTACAGGTCATTATTCAGCTGTATTTGTGATATATCAACTAGATAAACATATATGATGTCCTTTCGTTGTCCAGAGTGAAACCATGGGGTCAGGAGCCTTTCTGAATGCATGTGAACACACATTAGATGACCAATGCTCTATTGAGACAAACCTCCGCACACAGACCCACACAGACCCTTTCTCTACACAGACACCCGTGTATGAACCTTCAGGAGACTTCTACTATGGACTCTTAAATGCCTAACAAAAGCTCTAGACTGTAGATAGAATCTAGATCTGAACTGTCAGTAGCATGTACACAACTGGTTGTGATTATCTCTGATCAAAGATGTTATTTTCTGCACTGATCTGCTACAATTAAGACCTAACTGTAGCAAAATCTAAAAGTGACCGAACATAGTGGGGATCAATTGAAGTTGGCAGGTGTCTGCAGGTATGGGTATAATAATGTATTTAATGTGCATACACACACACACACACACGTACACTATGGGGAAGAGAACTCAGAGTACAGTACATTGTACACAGATCGAGCTACTGCTGGGGAGTCCCTTCCTAATTGAAAAAAACAAAGCATGAGGGCAACCTCAAGAAGGCATTCCTTTTCATTTTGCTCCATTGACACTAATGCATAATACAGTGATAAGTGCAGCATGACAACCCGATGCCACTTAACTTTAGAGGACTGGCAAGGTTGAGTGTTCCTGTTAAAAGCACTTGGTAGAACATGGGGCTGTGTAATAGTTCCAACAATACTTGAAAAACAGCCCTGTCAAAACACTTGGATCTCGTCGAATTGGAACAGCGCCACTGCATTAATAGGATTAAAACGACCGCTTTTTAAAATATTTAAATAGATAATATAAAACTTTATCGTTATGTTTTAAACAGACAATCTGTACACATCTGGTACGAACACAGAAAAATGACACGCTTGGTTACATTAGAAAGGATACCTTCTGATACGTCATATCAAAAATAATATGCTGCTTTAGTAAGCAGATTCATAGCATTTTTCTTCTTGTCAAATTGTACAATGCTACATTACATTACACTCAGAAAGACACTGAAGGAGAGAATGTCAGCTTTTTTTTTGTCCAATGCTTTCCTACTCTGCCTGCACAATGCAGTGGCACTGAGCAGATATAAAAGCCTTGGAGTCATGAGTGTCTCCCACAGTGATCACTATGCACTCTTCTCATTTCCTCCTCCCTTCATCCATTCCCTCCTGTAGCGACTTACTCCGTACCTTTTCTTCCCCTGCCAATCCTCCCTCTAGTCAAACACTTTCTCTCGATCTCTCTCAAGTGAACAGCTCCATCCGTCGATAGCTCCATCGCAGGCCGACTTTGTGAACGTCTCCTTCCTCTCCACCTCCATGTCAATCAATCAATCTTTTCCACCTTCCCAATGATCTTCTCCTCAAAGATGGGCAGGACAGCATCATCTTCGCGTACCTCTTCGAACACCACCCCAAAGTCATTGCTCACCTTCTTGAAAAAATACCTAGAGTCGGTTGGATAGAGAACAGTTGGTTGTTAGTTCAAGTGCATTGAAAAAGCTTGATTTATTATGCACAAAATTTACATAAGATGAAAAATGGACTTTGGAATGTGGTTCATAATTTTCCACATGACCATAAACACAACAAAAACGTGATATTCAATTTCAAGGACTTCAGAGTTTAATAGACTAAAATGTTACATAACATCATCCTGTAAATCTAGTTTCCTGTGCCTCACCAGGTAGAGTAGTGACCTCACCTGTAGCTTCCTTTCTTAGTCAGCAGCTCTTTGAACTGGCCCAGCATGACCATGCGACCTTTGACCGACGTCCTGTACGGGATTGGCTCCCCACAGAAGTAGTAGGCCACCGTAATGTTCTCACACGCGGGCTTCTTCGTCACTTTATGTCTGCAAACAAACAAGTAAGAGGTTCAATAAATGTGTCAAGTCAAGGCTTCCTTTCATCTTTCGAATGAGATGTTTCAAAGACCTCAGCAGAACTCCAAGCTCTGATCATTTGACAGAGTACGAGTGGGGGGGGGCAATAATTCTGACATCGAGGTAGAATTTCCTCTCAGTCAGAATCTGATGTAGGAAAACAAGATTTCAAGTCACTCTTACTCCCTCTTTACAACTTATACATGTTTTGGCTGTGACAGCCACCAGAGTTGCAATGCAGACTGTTTAGGTGGTGAAGCATAATCAACCAGGGGGCCGGGGACCCCTAGTGGGGCCCTTAGTTTGATTTCCAGAGGTCTGCCAAAAAGGAGACAACCAATAAATGCAAAATATGTTTGACAAACAAATTCAAAGAATCAGTTTCATGATTGGAATACTTCATGATCCACAATGTGTGACTTTACAGCATTGATTTCCTCTAAAATGCTATCAAATTGAGCACTCCTGGTACAGGTAATATTGCCCTAAGGACCTTGTCCAGGGAAAGTATTAATTTATCAATCAGAGTTCTTGGAGGTAATGTTGTTCCAGCAAGGAAATGCTGAGTTTAAATGAGATTGTGATGAAGACGTGTTATGCCTAAATGCTACCAGCAGGGAGCAGGCTACTACAGTAAGTAGTGTTCCAACTGCATGCCCACGGGCCTGTTGTTGGGTTTGATGGTGTGGGGTGGTGGAAGCCCAGCGATAGGATGGGGTGGTAGAGACCCAGGGGCTATGCCAGGATAGCCGGGCTTTCATCTGGTCCTCACTGCAGCTATCCTGTCCCCCTACATCACTAAACTGTCCATCGGAGGAAGAAGCCACGGGACATCAAACAGACTGCAGCTTCACACAGAGAACATCAAAAGCTCTGCGTTCTTGCCCCACGCAGCTTACAGTACACCTCTCTCTAGCTGCTGCCTCCTACTACCTCCCTCCCTGTTCCCCAGTTCTATCTTCCCCATCTCTCTCCACTTAATATCATTCTAATCCCTCTCATCCCCTCTGCTTACCAGTGTGAAGCTAGAGGTATGATCATTCTCAATGCCATCCAACGTCTCACTAAGAAATGCCTGAAGAGGTGAGACTGATTGTTCTAATCCCCACCCATACATAAGCAAATAATCAGATCAAATATGAATTTATAATTGACAAAAAAAACTAAACTACACACAGATGTTATTGTACAGGAAACTACAACTAGATTATGGGGATACAAGTATTAATGCCAGTAATCAAACATATACGCCTCAATTAATCTCTATGGAGTCTAGTCATACAGACAGGCCTCTGTTTGGCTGTGCAGATACAGAGCAGTCGGGTCTGGATGCTGCTGGTGATATACATGGGAGGTGGTGAGGTGGGGTGCTGCTGTGACCAATGGGATGGGGGTTTGGGTGCTGCTGTGACCAATGGGATGGGGGTTTGGGTGCTGCTGTGACCAATGGGGTGGGTGTTAAGGGCTACTGGGGTAAACCAGACTGGACGTACTCGGACAGCTCCGTGTCAGAGACGGCAGGCACCACGCCGAGCGGCGGGAACAGGGCGGGCCTGGCGGCAGCGCGCCCCCGCTGGATCACTTCCATCACATACCTGAAGGACCCAACAACCCTGGGAGTTAGACACGGACCAGCCACAGGGCCACACCAACCAGGATACACACACCAGTGATCATGCACAGATGTGCAATGAAAATGTAAAACAAGGTTGATCAGTGCATCATGCTACTCAAAAGGGGGTTTGATCAATGAGAAAAGTGAAGGAAAAAAAGTGAAAAATATTGAATTCTTTAGAAGTCTGAAACTCTGTCAGGCTTCAGCTCACCCAAACATTTGCTGTTTCAGCACAAACATTACTTTTCGATAACAACGTTACTCTTTTTTCCTGTATTACCAAAAGGATGAGTTTGGTGATTCAGTCACATGGCTGCCACAATCACTACAACAATACAAGGATGGCTAGACATGACCTGAAGAACCAGACTGTGACAGAAACATCTCCCTTCCTCCCCAGGTAACGCCGACTCACCTCTGTTTGGTCTGTAAGGTCCCCGTCTTCTTCTTCTCCTCCTCCAGTCTCCTCCTAGCCTCCTCCAGCTGGGTGAGGGGATTGGGGGCCGGGTTGGGGGGCATTGTGGGGTCCTGGATGAAGGGGTGTGAGGGCTGCACATTGTTCCGCAGCTGGGCGCTGACCCACGGATGCACTGCCCCGGGACGCTCCACAGAGCTGGGCCGCGACACCTCGTGGCTCGACGGGGTCTTCTTGGACCCTGTGGTGCTCCTGGGAGACATCCTTGTCATTGTTTGACCCAAATGTACACATACCACCATAATACAGATCAGAGTTCATTCAAATGACTTGCATCTCTGTGGTTGTACGTTACCGATTCCCTACTCGGGAAAGACCCATAAAGCCGGAACTCACCCGTAGGGGCTCTTCTTGTTACGGACCGCCTCTCCCTCCATCATCCACTGGAGGATCTTCTGGTTCCTCTCCACGTCCTCCGGAGGCACGGGCACCTCAAAGGTCCGCAACTCCTCAGCTTTCTTAAATGGCCGCTTCGATAGCGTGCTACCTTTGCTACTACGAAAATTGTATGATAAAAGGACAACAGCGTTAAACGGCAAGTGTTAAATAATAAAAAATAAAAAAACAGACATGGAGGATCTAAAAACCTAATTCAAAAGAGACATGAAGAGGCTGTGTGCTTCTGTGTGTACCTGTAGCCCATAGGATCCATCGGGCTGGGGCCCATGCCGTCAGCATAGTTGCGAGACTTGGACCCATAGTTGTGCTGCTCCATCCCCCAGTGGAAGTTACCATTGACCCTCGTGGCTGCGTCAGCCTCAACCTGCTCTTTGGGCTTCCCTCCGGCTGGGTGGTGGATGTGGTGCACGTGTTTGTGGTGGTATTGGTGGCTGGCAGCCTCCCCTTTGGGCCCCAGCCGAGCTGGGTGTTTGCCTGGGCCTGTGGGCAGCGGCATCCCAGGTCCGGGCACCTTGCCACCTGCAGGGAAGCCGTCGGGTGAGCGGGACTTGGGGGAGTGGCGGCCGGTGCCCGGGGACTGGCAGCCGGGGGTTTTCATGACTCGCTGGACGTGGTCATCCAGGATGCTCTCGGGGTTCTCCTCGTGGGCGTCAGGCCGCAGCGCCAGGCCATTGTAGCCGATGTCAGAGTAGCGGGGGTTGTTGTAGTGCTGTGGGTGGGCACCAGGGGGCAGTCTGTGACTGGAGAACGAGGTGGATGTGGAGATGTCTGCATCCTCACCCTCTTCCTCCTTCCAGAAAGAAAAAGATGATTAAATATACTGAAAATGGTTACTACCCAACTCAACAGCAATACCACAAGTTGACATAGAGATTATATCAGTATATAATATCCAAACATACCCTGCCCACATGTATGAGCTTCAGTGTCCCGTCATTTCCCAAGAAAATAAATGGAGCCCCAACTTACCACATTGCGAAAGAACAACTGCTAAAGTCATTTCAAAAGGCTATTTGTTCCAATCAGTCACACCAGCAGATGGCACACTTCCACAAGACCATGTGTTAACACGTGCAGTGGCATTATCACGGCTCTGCTGCAGAGGGAATGTTCTTCCTCTGTGGTGCAAAGCTATTTCACTCTACATCATGCCTGCCAGCATAATCTTTACTACAATTAAATAGCTCTATGTATTTCAAGCTACAACACTGCTATGTTCTAGTTTCTAGACAAAGGCACGAACAGCCATAGTAACTAACAGTATGGCACGTTCAGCCATAGTAACTAACAGTATGGCACGTACAGCCATAGTAACTAACAGTATGGCACGTACAGCCATAGTAACTAACAGTATGGCACGTACAGCCATAGTAACTAACAGTATGACATGTACAGCCATAGTAACTAACAGTATGACACGTACAGCCATAGTAACTAACAGTATGACACGTACAGCCATAGTAACTAACAGTATGACACGTACAGCCATAGTAACTAACAGTATGACATGTAGCAGCAGTGCATACCATTGTGCCCTTATTTCACCAGGTCTGTCTCTGTAACTAACTGAATTGCTAAGGATGTGTTGACCCGGTCTTCCACTCCCCTAACTAAAACACATCAGCCCCCATTGGCTCCTCACCCTTCCCACACACCTTTGATGGCATTTCAACATGGGAATCATTGGCAAATAACAGTGGGCAATTTATGTGGTGGAGGCTTTGATGCTCACTCCAGGTAGAGGAATCCTGGGCGGGAGCGAAGGACTTTTTGACGAGGGTCTGACTGGCGCATGCAGATATTGGCCTGGCTCAGAGCAGCTATGCAGGCCATTGCTCTGCACTCTCAGTTACCCTGTTCGTGCCAAAATGAGGCCAGATCCAGACCTGCTGAGCCCATCCTGCTAAAAGGCATCTACTAATGAATGTGATGTACCGAGTCTCTCTCACTCACTCTCACCTCAGGGAAGAGGAACGAACTGCTGCTATTGAACATGTAAATTATGCATTAGGTGGGCCAATATTCAGAGCTTTGAAAAGAAAAGCGAAAAACACCTATTAAGTTATTGATCTCTCAGTGGCACCAATGCATTGATCCTAAAGGTTCTGTATTATTTAGAGGCGAGATAAAGACAAATGGTTTAATCAGTCAACAGCACCATAATACCACAGGCTATCCTGCAGTATTGACCCGTTCCTTTCAGACACTACTGAGGGAGTATGCCTAGACCGGATGTGACCTCTCCATCAATCAACATTGGATTGAGGCCACATTCAGTGAAATCAGGGTGTAAGTCTGTGGATGAAAACCAGGTAAGAGAGCAGAGGAGAGGAATTGGGGGGGGGGGGGGACTAGCTTATCTTTGATTAAGGTAAGAATATCAGTTAATAGAGTCACTATTTGTCACTCCCCTGTCTGCCACCAGCTCTTAATAAGGAGAAACCTACTGTTCCATGATGGCGGCTCCTCTTACGGAGGGGCCAAACGACATAAATATCTGCCTTGAGACTTAAGACCTGGCTCTGTGTACCGAAAGAGATTCCATTTGCGGTGAGCGCAGGCATTTCTTCACGGTCCAACGGACTTCAAACAAAGTCATTACAGTGCGCCAGGCTCGCAAGTGGCTCAGGCTGTCTGCGAGTGATCCATCTGATGCCAGAGACAAAGGGATCCAAGATACAGTGGGGATGGATCCCTGATAGGCCAGAGCTACACTTTTAGAAATGATTCACAATGGAATAATGTCTCCTTTTAATGAATCAACCCGGTCCTTTCAAACAGAGATATTACAGTGTACCTTCTGATAGACAGCCAGACAAACGGCGACCAGCTGTAGAGAACATAGTAAGAGGTTGTTAAGAGGATGATGGTATAGAGTGGTATAGCGCCCCACCAGGGAGGGGGATCACACCAACAAGCATGGTGGTACTTCTGTGGACAACAACGTACCAATCGGACTCTCTTCAGCCGCTCCTCCAGTTTCTCCTGGGCCTCCCTCTCCCTCAGCACTCCCTCCAGCCGGCTGATCAGATCCGCCGCAAACTTCTCCGGCTCCACGTGAATGTCCTTTGGTATCCGGTTTGTGCGCTAACAGAGGGGAACACACCATTTTCCAGTTAATTTCAAATTGTACCAGTAGTCCGTTCGCTGATAACAATGTTACCGTTTTCTCCTGAAAGGTAAAAACCTGTGGTCACTATGCTGTTCACTTCGGTTGACGGAACAAAAAGGGAGAAAATGAAACGGGAGGAAAGGCTTATCAAACACGTGGACAGTTTATCAGGGAAAAGCTAACAGGGGACCTGTAATAGAAATGAAGGTGCCAAAACAATAACCTCAAACCAAAGTCAAGAAGACTGTTGCTTAGTAGCTAATGTAGTACCTACAAGGTCTGATTTGACATGGTTTAAGACTTTGAATAGTCTGATATAGGCTGCTCTGCATAATGTATGCTGTAAGGCGCAGGCACTCTTCTCAATAATAAAACGTTTCAACATAGGGCACTTCCAAAGTTAGAGAAAATGTATAAGATAGTCAAATATCAGCCATAAACAACTTTGTTGGTCAGTGACTTTATAATAGCCATAAAAAAAAAACACCGAAATCAATCTCCAGATCGACCCGCCGTGATACCGTGCCCCACTTGCCTAGTTAAATAAAAGGTTAACAGCGTCTGAGCTACAGGCCACATCTGGAAAAAGACAGTGAAAACTCACTGGTACACCACAGACCAGAATTAATCTCTAAAAGGTGATTGACCGTTCAAAATAATCCCTATCATTGCATGTTTACTTACAGGCAGCAAAGTGAAGTACATTTTCTATCAAAAGGAAGATGCTGGGAATATGCAGCTCTTAGCTGGAATTCCCAACACAACTCAAGCCTGTAAGGTGCATTGTTGTAGTAATCTAGCAAAGAGAGATTAAAGTACATTCTGGGGATAGCCTAAATATTGTAGAGGGCCGTTTTACTCAGGGCCCCACCAAAGCACACAAGATATGTCCACATGCTGATTACAAAGCCGGAGATTTCTCCAGCTCTGACTGCTATTTTCTCTTTGAATTCGGTTTCAGTTGGATTCATATTACCCAACACAGACAAAGTTTTACACACAAACAGCCCAGAGTAGCTTTATGGCTGTTAGAAGACCTGGCTGTAGAAATTACTTCACTACCTTGGCTATTACACTACCTTGGCTATTACAGCACCATAATACCACAGGCTATCCTGCAGTATTACCCTCTATTAGTGAAGAATGTACACGGAGCGTACCAAACATTAGGAACACCGTCCTAATATTGAGTTGTACCCCCTTTTGCCCTCAGAACAGCCTCAACTCATCAGGGCATGGACTACAAGGTGTCAAAGAGATCCACAGGGATGCTGGCCCATGTTGACCCCAATACTTCCCACAGTTGTGTCAAGTTGGCTGGATGTCCTTTGGGTAGAGGACCATTCTTGATACACAAAGGAAACTGTTGAGCATTAAAGACCCAGCAGGGTTAGAGTTCTTGACACAAACCGGTGCGCCTGGCACCTACTACCGTACCCTGTTCAAAGGCAATGCCTTGTCCAGTCACCCTCTGAAATGGCACACATACACGATCCACATAACCTATCGTCACCTTCATTTACACTGATTGAAGTGGTTTTAACAATGACATCAACAAGGGTTGATCGCTTTTACCTGGAGTCACCTGGTCATTCTCTGTCATGGAAAGAGCAGGTGTTTCCAATGTTTTGAATACTCAGTGTATGCAGTGCATTCAGAAAGTATTCAGACCCCTTGACTTTCTCCACATTTTGTTTCGTTACAGGGTTATTCTAAAATGTAATACATGTTTTTTATTTTCCTCATCAATCTACTCACAATACCCTATAATGACAAAGCAAAACAGGTTTAGATTTTTTGTTTAATTGATAAACACAATTTTAAAAACCTGAAATATGACATTTACATATGTATTCAGACCCTTTACTCAGTACTTTGTCGAAGCACCTTACACCTTGCAGCGATTACAGCCTCGATTCTTATTGGGTTTGACGCTACAAGCTTGGCAAACCTGTATTTGGGGAGTTTCTCCCATTCTTCTCTGCAGATCCTCTCAAGCTCTGTCAGGTTGAATGGGGAGTGTCACTGCACAGCTATTTTCAGGTTTCAGGTCTCTCCAGATGTTCGATCAGGTCCATTCTGGGTTCTGGCTGGGCCACTCAAGGACATTCAGAGACTTGTCCCAAAGCCACTCTGGCATTGTCTTGGCTGTGTGCTTAGGGTCGTTGTCCTGTCTGAAGGTGAACTTTCGCCCAAGTCTGAGGTCCTGAGCAGGTTTTCATCAAAGATCTCTCTGTACTTTGCTCCGTTCATCTTTCCCTTGATCCTGACTTGTCTCCCAGTCCCTGCCGCTTAAAAACGTCCCCACAGCATGATGCTGCCACCACCATGCTTCACCAGACGTGACACTTGGCATTCAGGCCACAGAGTTCAATCTTGGTTTCATCAGACCAAAGAATCTCGTTTCTCATTATCTGAGTGTCCTTTAGGTTCCTTTTGGCAAACTCCAAGCGGGCTGTCATATGCCTTTTACTGAGGAGTGGTTCCGTCTGGCCATTCTACCATAAGGCCTGATTGGTGGAGTGCTGCAGAGATGGTTGTTCCTTTGGAAGGTTCTCCCATCTCCACAGAGGAACTCTAGAGCTCTGTCAGAGTGGCCATCGGGTTCTTGGTCACCTCCCTGACCAAGTCCCTTCTCCCACAATTGCTCAGTTTGGCCAGCTCTCGGAAGAGTATTGGTGGTTCCAAACTTCTTCCATTTAAGAATGATGGAAGCCACTGTGCTCTTGGGGACCTTCAATGCTGCCGGCATTTTTTGGTACACTTCCCCCAGATTTGTGCCACGACGCAATCCTGTCTCGGAGCTCTACAAACAATTCCTTCGACCTCATGGCTTGGTTTTTGCTTTGACATGCACTGTCAACTGTGGGACCTTATATAGACAGGTGTGTGCCTGTCCAAATCATATCCAATCAATTGAATTTACCACAGGTGGACTCCAATCAAGTTGTAGAATCATCTCAAGGATGATCAATGGAAACAGGATGCACCTGAGCTACATTTTGAGTCTCATAGCCAAGGATCTGAATACTTACGTAAATAAAGTAGTTCTGTTTTTGATTTTTAATACATTTGCAAAAATGTCATTATTTAGTAGATTGATGAGGATTATTTTTTTATTTAATCCATTTTAGAATATGGGGGGGTCCAGGGGCCTGAATACTTTCCAAATGCACTGTACGTCTCTCCATTACCACTGCAGTATGTGTCTGGGACTAATCCATTAGACAAAAACAGAACAATCAAGGACAAGGCAGCCAGAGTTTCCATTTTTCTGCTATGCATAGAGTTAGTTTCTTTATTATTTTGTATTCTGTGTACCGAAAAACAGAAGTCAATGAAAAAAATAATATATTCTACACAAAAACATAAATGCATCCTAATGTGAGGGAGAGAGTCTTGTTAAGCAGGACTCTTGACTCCGAGGCCCAATTAGGATGGCAGTTCTCCTGTAGGGAGCTGCAGAGGCATGCAGGGAGGCGGGACTGCCACAGAGGAGAAACACTGCTGTCTGATGGGCTTCAACACAGACAGACAGCTGAGGGCTGGGGAGAGTACCAGGCAGTTTAGAAAGCACAAACCTCAATATGAGCTATTCACACACCCTACACAGGCCCAGAGAGAGATGCAGTCAGGCATCTTACAAATGCAGGAAGGTGGAGAGATGGAAACATTTGAGAAAGACGGATGTTTCTAGAATACCAGATAACAGCCATGTCAGCAGTCTTTGATGAGCGAGTGGGGTTCTTGCAGGTGTGTGTGTATACTTGTTTGTGTAGGTGTGTGTGTGTGTGTGTGTGTGTGTGTGTGCAGCTAATCCAAGGTTAACTTACAGGAATATGAGGTAGTGGCACACGCCCATTTGCTTTGGCACTTTCATGCATCTCTCGTCGATGCTGTTTACGATATTTGTATGGTGGAACCCCATCTCTGGAACAAAAACCAAAAGGACAATTTTACAAACATATTCAAAACGAGAAAACTCATATGTAAATGCAGCTTCAAAGTAACCTTTCTAAACAGTAGCTCAATCATCCTAAGAGAAGGACAACATTTTGGGAGTTCATGGTAAATTGAGCGGGTTGAGATTTCTGGATTTAGGTTTCGGTAAATACCAGAGTATCTAAACCCCGAGGGTTTCCTCTGTGGCCCTACACAGTAGTGAACAAGCAGAGAATGGTGCGGTCGCTGACACCAATACTATGAATTGTTTTATCCCAAGTCTCAGTGGCCCTGCTGGGTTTGACTCGTCTGCGCCAGGAGCTGTGGAACAAACAGCTGATAATGGCCTCTAATCTATCCTGCTTCAGACACATGTTTTTGTCCTGCTGAGAAGCCTTTGATGTTTCTTTAAACATGCGTTCCCCTGTGTCATCTCTGAACTTACAGCACCGTTCCTCTCTCTTCTCTGGCTTCCCTCTGCCGACACATCCTAGCTCGATTTACTCTAAAGGAAACATGCTGCTTCCCTCTGCCGACACATCCTAGCTCGATTTACTCTAAAGGAAACATGCTGCTTCCCTCTAAGGCGGAAGAAAGACGATTGCTGCGCTAAATAACAGCTTGTGTCCAACATGGGATCCTCCAAAGGCACTGTTTATACATTTACCCATCTTGAAACAAACCGTTGTCAAGCAATGTGGGTATGTCATATAAGACGTAGGCTTATAACATTATATTTTCATTCATTGTGTACCGACTCATTTTACACAATTATGAGAGCCCGTCAAAATCTACTCAACCTTTCACTGCCAATTCTCCACCATTTCCTCAGAATTCCAGGAAACTTGATTTAAAGGGTAACAAGTCAATGCCTTCAGATGACATACTGTGGCCCTGTCATACCTCCCAGTTCATAGCTCTATAATTAGCATAAGTAATGACATTTAGCAGCTTTCACTCGTGTGGGTAATGAACAGATGGCTGTTCTCTGAGGAGAGGAGCAGAGAGAGATGTGTTGCTGCACACAGTGACAGACAGACAGGGGGAAATGGCACCAGTCTGCGTGCAGCAGGAGGTGCTAGTCAGACTAGGGTCCTATTCATTTGGCACCAAACAGAAGAAAACACTCAGAGGGACTACCTGAACTTGTTCAATTCTGTTTTCTGTGGCAAAACGTTTTGCTACTGTGTGCCCTAATGAATACAACCCAGGTAGAGCTCAGATACACTGGGCATGGATGAAATTGAAAATAACACTCACTATTTTCTATGCCCACACACTCACATGTCATGAAATGGTTTGTGAAGGTCCTCATGCTGAATAGCAAGGAACAAGGAAGCTAAACTTCATATCTCGAAGGCATTCTGCCCTTACTTCTGGTATGTACTATTACAGTTTGACCGATTGTGTGTGTGCACGCGTGTGAGTGGGAGGTGACGCGGAGGCTGTGCGAGTACGTACACACTGCTGTCGGTCAGGGAGAGTGTGTCTACGTCGCTGGCACTGGACATGCTCTGCTGCTCGCTGTCGTTGGCGCTGGTGGCAGGGGCCATGGCGTAGCCCGAGTTGACATAGTACGGGTTGACAGGCTCCCGACACGGCACGCGTCTGGAAGAAACGCCAACATTCAGAGAGATAGCATTAAGGCAAAGTCATTAACCATAGAGAGCACATGATATAACACAATCAATGATGTCAGAGTGTATTAGCACCATTAAACAATAGATTCAGGTTCACATGAGATACATACAAGTACATTTGACAAAGATTATTGCAGCACTGTATTATCATAGCATTAGAAGGGAAGGACGTTGTTAGTTGTTCTGGACAAGAGCCGATAAAAGCTGAGTGACAATGTAAATGTCATTTAGATATAAAACAAAGAAACATTTCCAAATAAGACTACTGTAGTATCTCTGTAGTAATACACGCCTTTCACACCAAACCACCCACATTGTCATAATGAATATCCTTCAGAGGGTTTCTAAGGGTAGGTACAGTAGAGATCCTGATTTAATTCTTATTGGAGGCATCGCGTCACCACAGCCTCCATCGTTGACTCAACCTCCCTCAACACACTCCTCAAACTGCTCCCTTCACATGAATTATAGATCTGGCTAGGCCTCTGTTCTCTTCATCTTTAAACTGAAAAAGATCCCTAAAGTGGTCAGTGCGTGCTCCCTCCCTGGGAACTCTGAAGGTCTCAGTCTTACCAGAGACCAAACCAAACCAACCCAGGCTACTTCTGTCTGGCTATCAGTCAGCCCATATTCTGCCTAGACGAAGAAAAATAACATCTATTGCGAAGTGGTAAATCATTTTGGATTAAGAGAATAATGGAGAGTAAGTTGAAGAATGTCTTTTAGTTCTACATTATGTAAGTAAAGGGATGAGATTCTAATATGTCTAGAAATGACAAATGCTTCTCTTTGAAAAGCAATGGCAGCCGTGACAGAAGATAGCATTTATTTTGTCATACCTAGACTGACAATCTTATCGAATAAAATGACGATATAAACTAAATGTCCATCCAATTGTTGAGAGATTTTCATGCGGATCTTCCTAAATCCACAAAGTAAATCCGCGCATTTTCCCACCAGTGGTGTTTCCACCAAACTGAATTGTCAAAGATTAAAAAATTAAAAAATTTGTGCATGATGACGTGGTGCACAGGAAAATGTACTTTTTCGGCTTACTGAATAAAATGTGAATGTTTAACGTGTTTCCATCGCATTTTCAACTCTACCGACGGTTTTGCCACAAACACTTTTTGCGTTAAATAGCTAAATGCGACTAGTTTGGTCTTGGTACGTGTGCTTTAGCCAACAGCAGACACAGATCGGGTAGGCTCTGCGGCAGGCTAGTCTCCTTTGCACCCCAGTATCTCTACCTGCACATTCATCTTCTGCCGATCTCCCATTCCAGTGTTTAATTGCTATATTGTAATTACTTCGCCACCATGGCCTATTTATTTCCTTAACTTACCTCATTTGCACTCACTGTATATAGACTTTTTGTTTTATTTTGTTCTACTGTATTATTGACTGTATGTTTTGTTTACTCCATGTGTAACTCTGTGTTGTTGTATGTGTCGAATTGCTACGCTTTATCTTGGCCAGGTCGCAGTTGCAAATGAGAACCTGTTCTCAACTAGCCTACCTGGTTAAATAAAGGTGAAATAAAAAATAATTAAAAATGATGATATCATCACAGATAAGAGTGAGAATATTTTTGGGATTTGTCAAACGGGGGTCAAGCATCGATCATCATGTCACCAGAATAAGACCCTAAACATTTATTGGAAAGGAGCATCAAGCTCATCACCGTGCACTTTCACCTCCCTGTGAAGTTCATCATAACTTATTTCATCTGTAGCCTAATAAACTGCATGGTTTCCTGAGTCGTGGTGGGAGGGACCACACACCATGTGATCGAGTGACTCCAAGTTTACTTCGATACAATGGCTATCAATATTTGCGCATAAAGGCATTTCCACCACCATTTCTCGCATAATAACATTTTACCAAAACAAAGAGATCCCACCATGTCAAACGAACAACGTATCTGTCAGCATTTATTAAATTGTACTGAAACTTCCTGTTTCTATCACAGCTGTTTTATTTTTAAACTGGATGACTTTACTCACATAAAATCTATGGATGGAAACGTGGGTATTGGCTATAAATGATAGGACCTAGGCTAGTGGCACTGCCGTCACATTCCACCGGGACCATATCAGGGTGGGGTACAACTATTCGGGCAAAGAGCAATAAAGTCCTCGACAATCTCGGAGTCAAATTTCCCCTGAGAGAGAAAACAACACAGAAACATGCCTCACTTCCTATTCCACATAACATGGACATAAATACAGGTCTAATCTTCTAAAAGAACATGTGTCCAGTCATGCTTCCTGAACAGAGAGAGCCCTGTCCTGTCCGTCAACCATAAGTCCTATCAGCGTTTATCACTGGAAAAGAGATTACAGTTTAATACTAAAGCACTTTAGTCATGAAATGATGCTTTTATGGCCTTTTAGCATTTTCCGTCCATAAGCACTGTGAGCAGTAAGCCATTACATAATCTGCCCTTCAAGGGAAGTCTACTGAATTACCCATGGCGAACATGCATGAATTTTTCTTTTAGCTTACAAGCCAAATCTAACAAAACATGAAATGTCATAACGTGAACAACTAAGAAAACAAGGGAAAGAGGTCAGATAAGTACTTCATTTGGAATAGTCAGCAATTTTGCAATAAAGGTGAGTTTCCGTTGAAGTAAAAAACGCCTCTCGCTCTCAAAAAAAAAAAAGTCCAACAGATTCCCTTCTCAAAACAGAGGCTCTGAGGAGAACACATCTTTGCTCTGGATGCTCTAAAAAAACTGCTTTGAAGAACAAAACACAAACCATGATGGCATCCCTCATGCTACATTTATCAAACAAAAACAAGTCCAACCAATACGAGCCGTCAATGCATAGAAATGTACATTTTGTGGCTGAGGTGCAACGTGGTTGTGGATAACGACCACGTTCTATGGTCAAGGTTTCAAATTGAGTGGGATTCATTTAAAGGAAAGAGCGTTGCGAGAGGAAATGCAACTGAAAGGGGCAGCTGCAGGAGGCCACAGTCTGTTTTAAGGAGTGTGCACGGCAGGGGAGCGAGCGCCAAGCAGGAAGCCTCCTTTCTACCAGGGTTTCCCCTTGACCTGGAAGCCTGCTTCCCCTGCTGCCTCCTAGAAACCAGGGCTTCCAATTCCACAACCTGGCTGTGTTCTCTCTTCAGGGCACCACAGGGAAAATGGCAGCCTCCTACCAGAACATGAACCACAGCCATCCATCCTACTGACTGGTAGTGAGGCATCTGTTTATGAGCCTCTAAGCCCAGCCTGGTTAAGCCTGAGAGGAGGAAAGGGATGGATCACGGGTGGAAGCAGCTCTCGGATTACTGCAGCCTCTGATGATTATTCCCAGGCAGCACTCAAGCCCATGATCTAGAATCTTCTAATGATTGAAGCAGCAGCCATGATGTCAATGTTCACAGAATCACAGAGAGAGAGCAAAGAGAGGAGGCCGGAGGAGAGAGATGCTTTCAAACCAACACCGGTTTCATCATGGTTGATTTTTATCTGCTGTTTAGCTATGACAGTGTGGGTGCACAGCTGTAAGTGGATGACATTTCATCACGTTTCTTACGACCGACGAGTAGGCCAGATGGCTTTCGTTTCGCCGAAACGTTACTCGTACCTCTCAGAAAACCCATCAAAACATCATCCATACCTTTGAATAGCCCTGTCCTGAAAAACTAAATTAACTTGTCCTCCTGGTGCACAGTGATAGAAGCTCAATGCCAAAGCATTAGATGTAGGGCCTTTTGTTGTTCCAACGACTTGCGCATTTCTTTGCACCTAGAGAATAATTACTGGTCCTTTGGTCACTCCTCTTTACATTGGAGTGCAGCCACCCCTGGATCACCACTGATTGGTTACACAGCAACATAGGTGAAGGAATCAGACCTGTTAGGAGCTTAGTTACTCATTACATTCTCTCTACAATTACTCTGAAGATGATAGTGTTATATAAGAATGGAGGCTATATATCTAACCTGTTCAAACCAGAAATTGTCATTGAGATTAACCATCTACGCTACTTTCCGAGGGAGACCTGGAGAGAGGAGGGGCACCAGGAGAAATGTTCCACGGGGAACCTGAGACAGGTGTGAATTGAACGAGTCTTTCAGAATGAACAGTTTCATATAAAATGTGTATTCATGCTCCTCATAGCATGTAAACATATCCAGAGCTTTGGCTCTACAAGAACAGTGACTGGCTGAGGCCATCACCTGCTTGTCTGCGAACAACGTAAAAAATATCACGCAACACTTTTTTTGTGCATTACTACACAACTGAGAAAGAAAAAAATTGTTTTTCTCCCTTTTAATTCCCTGGACTCTGGTCTTCACACATTAAGAGACATCTGACTGGTGCAAAATGTAGTTGCACAAAAACCCGAAGGGTGATGCTAAAAGGCTATTTAAAAATGGAGGATATAATCTTTTTGTAATTTCCGCCAAATGCTAGACCTAATGAAATAGTCATTTGAAAACAACCTTAAAAATGCACTGCTCTCACTAATTAAAGACAATCATATCCAGGGGCCATAGAATACACAATCAGAAGTAGGGTGGAGTGGGGAGTGTTTGTGGTTTTAAAATATCCTAGTCTTTCATTCTGGCACATTTATAGGCCCGTTGTAAATGAGAAAAGGCAACATATATGCCTATACACTGTAACTATACTAAAAACTCAGTTCGGAGCATCCAAATAGACTAAAGTCAGACAAAACAATTTTCTTTAGCCTAAACAATGTGCTATTTCTGAGTAGACCTATTTTCAAAAATCACAACTCTAGTCCCAAACTGAAACAAAGACTTGGAAACGTTACCATTTAGTCAGACTAATTGAAAAGACTGATTTCAAGTCCCTCAGCCCTGCGACCACTACTCTTCAACACATCCTCTGCACACTAAGGTGCTACTGCATCTTCTGCATATGTCAAGGTTTGTCTAAGACTGTTGATGGAAAAGTGGGTCAACTTCTAGGGATAGAATTCTGCAATCTTCAATCTCTGCACCAGACAATGCCAACAGTAAATACAGTATCCTTAAGCACATCTGAAAAGTAAAAATGCTGTGTTCTTACATATTTCAGAGCAAGGCTAAATAAATCTGCAAAATCCCTCCACATATTCTTCTCACAACTGGAGATGATAGCAGCTTTGCTTAGTGACAAATACGGAACAAATTCAGAGATGTGCGAATATGTCTTTAAAAAAAAGATTGATATTAATTCACAGACTTTGGCAGGAACATTTGTAGGCCTAATCCTTTGCATAGTGGACTAAAAAGCCCAGATGCGCTGTTTCTGTTCCAACAGGGCGAGGATTAGAGTTTTAAGTAGTCAGTCACATCGCACAATCCCATTCTGCGCAAATGAAATGACAGAAGGCTGTGACACAAAGATTTCTGTCAAATATAACACAAGCATCATATTACTATTAATTAAAGAATGGAAGACAGATAAACAAGACTGTACTTTTACAATCCTATTTTAGTCATCCAGAAGAGAAATATGGGGAGTGCTTCCTTTTTTTGTGCCAGGTTCATTTCCTTAGACAGGGAATACTTCCTTTGACTTTCTGCTGCAGTTAAACAAGACTTCTCCATTTTCCACAGTCAAAAGAGAAATCATGTTGAGCTTTTCTCCGAGAGAACCTTTCTTCCACTAGAAAAGCCTGCCATTCACAGGAAACCTGCGTGGGGAACACAAAGAGCAGCTGCCTCCACCTTCTAACAACCAGCAAATGCTCTCCCTTCGACCCCTGCCTCACCATCACAGGTACTTAAAGGCCTCTGCCTACACTGCATTCCTCTCATCTTAAGCTGTCCGCTGTGCTAAACTCAGAGCCACTTTTCATCTCCAACTTCAGGCAGCAACTCGCACAGAGGGGGGGGAGGACAAGTTCATTTCTAATTCAGCACTTGCACAGAGAAGCTAGATAGTTATAGAGACTGGAGAGAGAGAGAGGATGTCGGGATAGGATTTACCTGTACTCGTGACTGTCCTGGAATCTCTTGGTGCTGGTGACGCGTTGGGAAGCTGTCTCCTGAAGCAGCTTCTGAGTGAGCCGGTTGCTGGGATCACTCTCCTGCTGCTCCTCCAACTCATGGTCACATCTCCACTCCTCGTCCTCGTTCAGCGTGGGCAAATACCCTGGTAAAACCTTCCCACCCCCAGAGACAGAGCTCTGGTCGCTGTAGAGCTTAGGGCTCTCCCCCCCAGTTCTGGTGTATTCCAAGTAGATATCTGACTTGAGGAACAGAGGGTAGGTGTTCTCCTCCATCATAGTCTGAATCTCAGTCTGAGCCTGGTCAAACATGGCCGGGTCAATGTGCAGCCTCATCACACAGTCCTTGATGAAGCTCTTGGTGGCCGGTTTGATCTGTCTCGAGACTATTCCATTGTTGTCCAGGATGTACTTTTTATAAATGGCTTTCGCCAGTTTCAGCTTCTTCTCCTCGCCCTGGCCCTCACTGGCCTCGAGCTTACGGAAGCCAGTGCAGGCGAACCAGAAGTCCAACATGTCGGCACATTCCTCCTGCTTGAGGAACGTCCTGAACAGGTGGATACCATCCTGGTCGTCCAGGAGAGAGTGCAGGGACTCTGCCCACTTAAGGTAGGGCGGCGTGGGGGAGGCGCTGCCCTCCGGCTCATAGCCCAGGTCCAGGTCAGGTCGTCTGGGCGTGGCCGTGGAGGCCTCGTTCTTGAAGGAATAGAAACCGTGGCTGTAGGGCCGTCCATCGCTGGACACCAGCTCTCCCTCCTCCCCAGGGACCGGGGGTCTGGGGGCATCCTCAGTGAAGCTGCCCCCCAGATCCACCAGGCAACCCCCCACCTTGTCGCCCACGCTCATGTTCACAGCGTCCATACACCCCGCCCCAGTACAGCCCACAGTGCAGAACGATCAGATCCACCCCTCTACTTATGCCACCGTGAAAGAATTTCTCCTGTCAGAAAAATACAAAAATATATAATGAGTGGAAACTTTAAACACATAAAATGTAAACGTATTCACAGGCAACGACTCAGACGTTTATTATCTCATTTTGACAACTTAGTAAAAAAGAACAAACGTTTGAGACAAATTGGAAATTCATTCAATACTGCGAAAATAAAAGCAGACTGAATATCTATGTCTAAGCTTAGAATTCACACAAGTCTAATATTTCAAAAAGAAATCCTGCCAAAACAGAGATTAAATAAATGATTTCATTGCTCACATCGATAGCACCCATTTAAAGGTTGGAAAAATATTTTGACTACTAAGAAATACAATTCAATATCCCCTAAAGCAAAGGGCATTGAAGAAATCGATGCACACGAAAAAAAGTGATCTGTGTGTCATATGTTCACACAGATTAGCACGTTCCATAATGATTCCCCACAGCAATACCTTAACATCAGAAGATTCTAGAACATATTTTTATTGTTGGGTTTCTGAACTGCAGCTAGGCTATATGTTAGTGTGAATGAAATCTATTCTATAAAATGCAGAGGTAGATAAAATAAAGAACACTATTTCAGATATAGACAGCCTAACTGTTTCGTGACAATCATATTGAATGTATTTCTGACTTCAAATGATTGGCTGAAAATAACTGAACGGAAAAGGGTTATGGACACCCAGTAGTAGGGTTCCTCTTCCTTCCATTCTTTAATACTGTCAGGGTTCTTATTTTGTTTTCCCCCCTGTAAGTAGAGACAGATGTGCACATCGACCCCTCTTCACTGTTGAAAATACTTGCATGTTTGACATGTGTCATGTGAAGGACACAGAGAACAAAAACTCCACTTGAGGCCACTGATGACAGACACAGATCCGAGCAGTGTACTACAGGAGCCGACCCTGAGCATGAAATAGAGCGACAAGGGCAGAGCGTTCTGGAGGTTAAAAGAGGAACTGTGGGGTGCAGGCAGAGCCGAATCTGCCATGACTGTGACCATGGCTGCTGTGTGTGGTGAATGCAGCCAGGCAGGCACTCCGACTGATCATATCAGAGGACGACCTTGAGTCAAATATTTTCAGTCCCTACTGAGACCTGGAGGAAGTGGCCCTCCCCTGTGGCTGTCCGGGAACTATGGAGTGGACAGACAGGGTCTTTTACACATCACAGTGCAATGAACCACTAACTATCCTCAATTTCTCCTTTTCACGTTGATAGTGATGATGAATATACACAAAAATGTGATACACTCAATTCTAGTAGCAGGAGTAGTACTTCTCTTTAAAATGTTACATTTTAAGATTCTCAATATCTTTAGAAAGTCATCATCTATCTAGACACCTATTGACCTAGAATGTCAGCTCATACAAATACCTGGGTATCTGGCACTATCATTCCACACACACATCAATAATCTTCAAGCAAAGGTCAAATCCAGAATAGACTTTCTCTACCAGAACTAATCTTAATTCACACACAGTGCTAAACACACCATGATCCAAATGACAATACTCCCATCCTGGATTATGGTGATGTCATCTACAATATGGCCCCAAAGTCCACCCTCAATAAACTGGACGTACTTTACCCCTCTGCCATAAGCTTTGTCACTAGTGCCCCATTCCAACTTCATCACTGTGACTTATTCATTAACTGGCCATCCCTACATGTATGACATAAAACCCACTGGCTCACATTCATATACAAATCCCTCCTCTGCAAGGCCTCCCTTTATCTCAGCTCGCTACTAAGACTCCGCACCACCAACACCAACCTGAGATCCAGCAATTACATAAACCTGGCAATCCCCAAGACACTCAGTATCTTTGGTGTAAATGCTTTTCAATTACCTGCTGCTAGAGACTGGAGCATGCTTTAAAATTTTTAAAAAAAAAATGCTCTTTTGAGCCAACTGGTACATTTAAAAACAAACTGTCTGAGATTTTAACTGATAACTGCGTGTGTTTTCCCACTAACTCTTAATTAAATGCTGCACATTACTCAATATCTTACTGACTGGATTACTGGCTGGGCATTGTGTGTACTTTTGACTGTTGTATCTATGATATTGTTTAACCTATGTGTGTGTTATACGTGCTGCGCCTGCTACCTGAGGTCTCATTGTAAATAAGAATTGGATCTTTATTGGCACTGTAGGTGTGGACGTTAGCTAATGACAACTGCTTTGACCACTGGGCATTAGTTCAGCCAACTACTCAGAATGATTTGTACAATCATCAACATTATATGCAATTTATCATGTCAATATCAAAACATAAATCTAAGTTCCCCTCTTTACTGCTTTAATTAAAACGGCTCAATTTTTTAAAAATCAGGGGGAAAAGCTTAGGTGAGAATGAAAAACGAAGCCTGCAATGAATTCACAACTTTCACTGTGGACAATACCAAAACAACACTGTTGGAATCAATTAACTTAGCAACATAGCCTTCCAGCAACAACGTAACACACATGTAGGAAGCTGACGTTATACTGGAACAAAAAAAAGTAACAATATTGATGCTGGAATTCTATTAAACCACAATGTAGCCTAAGTAGTAGCACATTTACCAAAATAGCAAGATCACATTATCAAGAACAGGCTGTGATATGATTACAACTGTGAACACGTAGATCGTGCAAGTATTATCATGCGCACATTCACAAATACTGTGTTGCGGTCTTCAGTTTCGTAATATGCACGAACATTTCCAAAGAGCGTAATCTGTCGCTACTATAACTGTATTACTACACCCATTCCCTACCATCCCTAATGCTTTGAAGTGAGCCCCACATTCATTGCATTCATGTCTTGGCCTCTGAGTATGAGCAGCACAGCAGCAGAACGGATGGGGGAGGGGAGGCAGAAACAAACTCCGTACACACAGCCAGGCCCTTCCGCAGCCGACCGAATAGTACACAACTTTGCAACACTATTTGCCTACTAAACTGTAAGTATCTTAGGTAATGAATGTTCAGAGTTGTTCACGACCAACACCCCACCATTTTTCAGAATCGATAAAAGACGCAGCAGAGATAGAACACTCGATCTCGGAATTGACTAGCGCGCACACACACACAGCAAAGCGATGGCACATATCATCTCCGGCTACCGCAATCCCAAACCATGAGCTGAAAAAAAGTGCTCTATACTTCACCTGTGAAAACCTACTTGCCGTTTTCGAGTGCATCGGGAATTTTTGCTTGTACAGCTCACTGTGAATCGTGTCATAGATGCGAATAGCAAGAGTTTAAAAATAACAAAGAAAACAGTCCGTTCTCCACCTCTCCATGGCTGTCTCTCACTCCTGTCTGTGTGGTGGTTCAGAAGATGTACAGCGCCACGAGCGTTCAAAAAACATACTGCCGCGGTGTAGAAGAACTGGAAAGGGGGGGGGGGCTGAACTAGAGAGAGAGGGATGATGTGCATTCTCTTCAAATATTCTATATTGTATCTTTCTCTACCCAGGCGACAATGTATATTTTTTTATCACATGTATTGATAATAACGAAGACAACCGGATCAAACCGTGTAAACAAATCAAAAGCCTAGAATGATAACGTTACATCTATACCGTTATTTGGAAATCCTTTGGCAGAAAAGGGTCAAATGCCAAAAAATTATAAGCGAAATTCTTACAGAGATAAACATAACATTTGTACGGAGAGGAGCAATGCCGCATGTAAAAGCAGATGATGTGGCAATAAGAGACAGTCGACCACCTGTCTCTATACAAATGCTATTTACAATATTTTCACAAGAACTGTTGCCAAGGAACTGTTTTGAGAATATAGATTCAAAAAGGCAAGTAATAATTTCATGTGGTTGTCCTTTCCCCCTGTTCTTTTATGTATACGGCTGGCACAGAATAATGAAGAATGGAGTTATTGTGTTTGCCTGCTGCCACTGTACTGTGGTTAGTTCACTTTGAAAATGTCCGTGAAACATCAATATCAACACACGGGGAATATGAACGTGGAGTGCAGCTTATCTACCTTGAAGGTCACACAAGAAGAGAGCCAGAGAGAGGTTTATTATCACCATACGTCCACTACATTACAACAGGCAATGAATTATTGTATCTTATCATTTAATTCTATCAGCTCTGTCGGAGTTTACCAAAGAGAAATGCAGGGTGGTATGATGTTACTCTTTAACTCTTCCAGCTCCCTTCTCACAGCTTGTAAAGAGATACAGATCAAAGGTATGCCTGTGATTGTATTCCTCCACCTGAACCAAAGGAGAGAAATGCTTAGACAAAAGATCATGCATGTGCCTTTCAACTTGCTATTTGAATCTTTTGCCCCCTTTAAGAAAAGGGAGTAAGAATGAACATTTATTATTACTGGAATGTATATTTGCAAGGGCAATGTGTGTTTTGACTGTGTATTCACATGTTGTGTGTTGATCTAGACCTGCAAACTAGCTGCACACACCTGCAAACAATCAGGTCTGTAATCTCAAGGCTTTATTGTACTGAGATCAAAGGCCATTGGAATGCAGAAAGCTATTACTGATCTTGATTGTTTGATTAGATTAGATCATTCAAAAAGTACAGAGAATGACTGTACATATTTTTCAACTACATTATATTTTAGGGGGGGGGTTTACACCTGAACTGAATGAGCCAACACAAATCTAGCATATGTGCAGCCCTTCAAGAATTGGAGGTCCTGGTGTTGTGTAAAATGATCAGAGTAAACAACATCTTGCTGTATACTAAGTTACACCCAGTGTTGTTGTAACCTGGTTGAGGTTAGATATAACTTACTGTATGTGCTTCAAGGCACATTTTATTAAAGAGATTATCCGTGTACTTTTGTATACTTTTTAGCCAGTAGTTCTGAAAGTATCACTCAATAGCCAAAAGTGGTCCCTGAAAATTGTGTACTACGCAACATATGTGCAGATATGTGAACAAAGTAATTTCTCTCTCTCTCGCTCTCTCGCTCTCTCTCTCTCTCTCTCTCTCGTCCACTGAGCATTTGGGCCTGCACTGCAATCTCATTGGATAATGCTGGGCAGGCCTCTTCCTAGCTGTGACTCAATGCGAGGGGCTAGCGCTCATTGGCTAGAACTCTAATTGGTAGTGGGCTGGCCCACGTGGAGGGAAATGTACAGTTGAAGCCGGAAGTGTACATACACTTAGGTTGGAGTCATTAAAACTTGTTTTTCAACCACTCCACAAATTTCTTGTTAACAAACTATAGTTTTGGCAAGTCGGTTAGGACATCTACTTTGTGCATGACACAAGTAATTTTTCCAACAATTGTTTACATACAGATGATTTCACTTATAACTCACTGTATCACAATTCCAGTGGGTCAGAAGTTTACATACACTAAGTTGACTGTGCCTTTAAACAACTTGGAAAATTCCAGAAAATAATGTCATGGCTTTAGAAGCTTCTGATAGGCTAATTGACATCATTTGAGTCAATTGGAGGTGTACATGTGAATGTACAGTGGGGCAAAAAAGTATTTAGTCAGCCACCAATTGTGCAAGTTCTCCCACTTAAAAAGATGAGAGAGGCCTGTAATTTTCATCATAGGTACACTTCAACTATGACAGACAAAATGAGAAAAAGAAATCCAGAAAATCACATTGTAGGATTTTTAATGAATTTATTTGCAAATTATGGTGGAAAATAAGTATTTGGTCACCTACAAACATGCAAGATTTCTGGCTCTCACAGACCTGTAACTTCTTCTTTAAGAGGCTCCTCTGTCCTCCACTCGTTACCTGTATTAATGGCACCTGTTTGAACTTGTTATCAGTATTAAAGACACCTGTCCACAACCTCAAACAGTCACACTCCAAACTCCACTATGGCCAAGACCAAAGAGCTGTCAAAGGACACCAGAAACAAAATTGTAGACCTGCACCAGGCTGGGAAGACTGAATCTGCAATAGGTAAGCAGCTTGGTTTGAAGAAATCAACTGTGGGAGCAATTATTAGGAAATGGAAGACATACAAGATCACTGATAATCTCCATCGATCTGGGGCTCCACGCAAGATCTCACTCCGTGGGGTCAAAATGATCACAAGAACGGTGAGCAAAAATCCCAGAACCACACGGCGGGACCTAGTGAATGACCTGCAGAGTGCTGGGACCAAAGTAACAAAGCCTACCATCAGTAATACACTACGCCGCCAGGGACTCAAATCCTGCAGTGCCAGACGTGTCCCCCTAATTAAGCCAGTACATGTCCAGGCCCGTCTGAAATTTGCTAGAGAGCATTTGGATGATCCAGAAGAAGATTGGGAGAATGTCATATGGTCAGATGAAACCAAAATATAACTTTTTGGTAAAAACTCAACTCGTCGTGTTTGGAGGACAAAGAATGCTGAGTTGCATCCAAAGAACACCATACCTACTGTGAAGCAAGGGGGTGGAAACATCATGCTTTGGGGCTGTTTTTCTGCAAAGGGACCAGGACGACTAATCCGTATAAAGGAAAGAATGAATAGGGCCATGTATCGTGAGATTTTGAGTGAAAACCTCCTTCCATCAGCAAGGGCAAGATGAAACGTGGCTGGGTCTTTCAGCATGACAATGATCCCAAACACACCGCCCGGGCAACGAAGGAGTGGCTTCGTAAGAAGCATTTCAAGGTCCTGGAGTGGCCTAGCCAGTCTCCAGATCTCAACCCCATAGAAAATCTTTGGAGGGAGTTGAAAGTCTGTGTTGCCCAGCAACAGCCCCCAAAACATCACTGCTCTAGAGGAGATCTGCATGGAGGAATGGGCCAAAATAACAGCAACAGTGTGTGAAAACCTTGTGAAGACTTACAGAAAATGTTTGACCTCTGTCATTGCCAACAAAGGGTAAATAACAAATTATTGAGATAAACTTTTGTTATTGACCAAATACTTATTTTCCACCATAATTTGCAAATAAATAAATTAAAAATCCTATAATGTGATTTTCTGGAGAAAAAAATCTAATTTTGTCTGTCATAGTTGAAGTGTACCTAGGCCTGTAATTTTCATCATATCTCATCTTTTAAGTGGGAGAATTTGCACAATTGGTGGCTGACTAAATACTTTTTTGCCCCACTGTATTTCAAGCCTACCTTCAAACTCACTGCCTCTTTGTTTGGCATCATGGGAAAATCAAAAGAAATCAGCCACAAAAGATTGTAGACCTCCACAAGTCTGGTTCATCCTTTGGAGCAATTTCCAAATGCCTAAAGGTACCACGTTCATCTGTACAAACAATAGTACGCAAGTATTAACACCATGGGACCACACAGCCGTCATACCGCTCAGGAAGGAGACGCGTTCTGTCTCCTAGAGATGAACGTACTTTGGTGTGAAAAGTGCAAATCAATCCTAGAACAACAGCAAAGGACCTTGTGAAGATGCTGGAGGAAACAGGTACAAAAGTATCTATAGCCACAGTAAAACAAGTCCTATAGCAACATAACCTGAAAGGCCGCTCAGCATGGAAGAAGCCACTGCTCAAAAACCTCCATAAAAAAGCCAGACTACGGTTTGCATCTGCACATGAGGACAAAGATCATACTTTTTGGAGAAATGTCCTCTGGTCTGATGAAACAAAAATAGAACTGTTTGGCCATAATGACCATCCTTGTTTGGAGGAAAAAGGGGGACACTTGCAAGCCAAAGAACACCATCCCAACCATGAAGCACAGGGGTGGCAGCATTGGTCAGAATTTTTGTATGCACTTACAAAAAACAAATGTGTTTTGACCTTGCTC
The DNA here is from genome assembly GCF_002021735.2 of Oncorhynchus kisutch. NCBI lineage: Eukaryota > Metazoa > Chordata > Actinopteri > Salmoniformes > Salmonidae > Oncorhynchus > Oncorhynchus kisutch. The sequence continues at coordinate 72,174,587 of NC_034179.2, forward strand.
AGGCTATTTGCTGGTATTTCACAAGTTATCTTTTCTTGTTCATAAACTCTTTCACCTCCAATGGCATTTTTTTAAAACAACAGTAAGGTGTGTGTCATGTACTGTAAATGATCCACTTTATATGATTGGCCTGGAGCTGTATATGTTTAAAGATGATTTTTTTTAAAGATGGTGCCTGGCCTTCTATTCTATTCAGGCTGCCTGTAGTTATGTTGGTTTTTGATTATTATTTTTTGTTATATTATTTTACCCCTTTTTTTGTGATATCCAGTTGGTAGTTATAGTCTTGTCCCATCGCTGCAACTCCCGTACGGACTCGGGAGAGGCGAAGGTTGAGAGCCGTGCGTCCTCTGAAACACAACCCAGCCAAGCCGCACTGCTTCTTGACACAATGCTCGCTTAACCCGGAAGCCAGCCACAACGTACAGCTGGCGACCGTTTCAGCATGTATTGGGCCCGGCCCGCCACAGGAGTCGCTAGAGTGCGATGGGACAAGGACAACCCGGCCGGCCTAACCCAGATAATGCTGGGCCAATTGTGCGCCACCTCATGGTTCTCCCAGTGGCGGCCGGCTGCGACACAGCCTGGGATCGAGCCAGGATCTGTAGTGACACAGCTAGCACTGCGAAGCAGTGCCTTAGACCGCTGTGCCATTTGGGATGCGCAGCATCAGTCTCCCCAAAAAGTATGTCCATTTCATTTAACATCCATAACACTTCTTATTATCTTTATTTCTCCAACATGCCAATATTTAGAAGTCCACTTTTAGAGGATGTACGCTCACGCCAACGGGTACTATACACACACACATGAAACAGTTCATTTAAATTTGGTTTGTCCCTTCTGTGAGACATTAAAGTTGTGATTTTTCATGCAAATGTAATTTCCATCATGCTGTAATCAGCCATGAACAATGAGGACAAGTTGTAAACAGTGACATACATTTCTTCACGTCAGAACTTTCTCTCTCCTCCTATAGAGAATTGCCTCTGTGAAGATTTCCTGACGAAGCCCTTGCAGTTGCATTCAAGTGCACTATTATTCAACCGTTGTAGCCACAAGGGCACACAGCATGCCAGAGGTCTCAAATGACACAGAATGGCTGACTAGAGGAATTGTCTGTCAACATAGAGTGACTTGGAGTGCAGTGTCCCTGCGCTAATCACGCCTCCTCTATGACACATGTACATGTATTCATTATGTAAGGGATAAGAGGCTATGCATTCTATGGAAACTAATGAACGACACACTGGCGGAGTGGACCTGACCTTCCACGGAGTTGCATTATTTTCCAGAGAACGCATAGAGCAACAAGTTGATTGTCCCTTTTATTCCAATGGCTGTAATTGAACACATTTGCCGCTAGACGTGTTCATTTGCTGCTAGAAACCTGTCTAACATCCACTGAAGTAGCTAGCAAGTCTACTAGATGGTAACCAAACAGTCTTCCTAGTTTAGCTAACCAAACCATCATTCCTAGCTTCCTATTATGAAAATCAAATTCAACAATGCCATTCATGTTTTCAATTCACTTTTGTTTTCAAAATTCTACCGTGCGCCATAGGGAACTAATTCACACTCTAGAATGCCCTTCAAGCCAATCAGAAACAAGTATTCAAACGTTGCCATGGTATAAGCATTTACAGTCTACATGGTGTGTCTACATGGAGTGTCTACATGGAGTGTCTACATGGAGTGTCTACATTGTGTGTCTACATGGTGTGTCTACATGGAGTGTCTACATATGACTGCACAGCAAGCAGTGTGCGGTGTGTGTAACATTTCCAAGAAATATGTTCAGAAGAGATACAGAAACAGCAGCAGAGTGGTGTGCTAGTAATAGAATGCTCTATTCTCTCGGTGAACAAAACCATTTGAAAGACCACACCTAAACCATGAGCTATTCTATATGATGATGATGAAGACAGGAGGACATGCAGCACTGCTTACAGACATGCTGTATCTGCCTGACATCTGTGTCTCATTATAAATAAGAGCTCAAGTCTTAGGCTGCAGGCCCATGTGACTGAAGACATGACATGATGAATAGGCTCGATATTGAAAGATGCCAGAAGTTCTGAAATAAAATAAGAAAATATTTCTTAAATATGTAAAGCAACATGCCTTACCTTTAGTAAAATGTTACTCCATTGTTTAATGGATTTCTCTCCTCCAATTTGACACCCATTTGCTGAGGCTCCCATTGCAATCTCATTGGATAAATCAGGTGCCAGTAAAGACAACATCTCTCTCAATACTAGCAAAATGAAGGTGCCTGCCCATGGAGAATCTTGCCATACCAGGATGTATTTTTTATCCATTCGGTTCTGAAACAGAGGAACAAGAAAACATTTGGTTGCATTATCACCAAATATAAAATATTTACAATTTGACGACAATGCTCTGAGGATGTGAAATGCTAATGAAAATTTAACTTGTGCTTTTAGTTTTGACACCTCACTCAAACAGAAATTGAAGAAATACATAAACATCAAATGAATTTATGCCATTATTTAGAGAATAAACCAGCATCTCAAAATAATATCTAAAACCTGCCAGAAACAGCACCTTGAAGGAGACGTACTGCTGTACCCCTTTTTAACTCAAGACTGTGTTTATTTCAATATTTCTCAGCTATGTAGCACTGGCATCCAGATAAGGGTCTATTTCAACATTACCATAACCTGGTGAATAATAGCACAAGGTCTGTAGCAGAGCAGATCTCCCATCAGATGCAATCAGCAGCTGCACACACAGCCCTCTCCCTGGCCTTCCTGATCGCTGGGCCCCCCACAGCGAACAAACCCCAGGGCTCTTGGAGTCCAGGGAATACCAATTCAGCTCAACACCAGCTGACCAGCAAGAGAAACGATTTACACAGATTGAGGAACTACCTTTGCAATTCTGGTCAGTCTTACATAAAGTATTACATAAAGCCATTGAAGCTGCCTTCGAATAATCGTTAACCCTTACATTAATTTTATTTGGCTTGTGGCGCGTTCATTCTACATTATATCGATGCCTGCACATAACATATGGACATCATGTTCCCCCCATAGAGCAAACTATTAGAATCATTTGACAGCTGTGTTCTGCAGTTTTCCTCGGCTATGATGTGTAGGGATTGCGACTGGCAGCTGTAGATGCCTATCAGCTACCTGTTGATTGGCCTTGGGACTGATTGACAAATGACATGACAGGTGCAGGCTGCTAGTACCTGCCCCCTCTACAAGGCAGCTGACAAGCTAGTGAGGGGTGGGTGTGTTATTGACAGTAAGGGCTGTCTTCTGTCCTGCCCTCAAGGCAGAGCTGCCCTCAGAACAAGTTTGAATAAGGAAAACTCCACTGAGTGTAATCACAAGTGTAACCGGCATCAGTCTAACTTTTCTGACCAATGCCAAATCCTCAGCAGAGGTACAGAGGCAAAGGTACAGTGAAGGTCCAACAAACCCTTGTGTTATGCGAAATCACATTTGCTTTGCAGGTATGGCAAATCTTGTTACCTGCCTTACAAGGTTTGGTTGGAATACACAGTTGATATGCAAGGGAAAGCACAGTGCAGTAACAAAAATAAAGATGGGGTACACATCAAGTTTGGAGTGGCAAGAGATTTTTGCGTACCACCATTACCATATACTTAGGGAGTTTAACGGTCTCTCCTTGACCTTTAAAATCATAACACCATGTCATAGTCTTTCTGTCTCAAGTGGTATTAACTAGCTTTCAAGGCCCTCCCTGACCATAAACCCAGCTAAGGAACAGAATGGTACGTGACCCAGCACATGTCACGATGACAGCCTCGTAAAGGTGTAGGGCTCTATTTTTGGCGGCCGTTAACCCAGCACAATTCTCAAATGCACAATATTGTGCAATTTCAACCTCTTAAAGCAGGCACTCTGCTCTTTTCAAACCATTGCGCCAGGGTCGGTAATTTACCTGTCTTATATCAGCTCGCTTACGCTGAGGTGGGAGGGGTGGAAATATTTGAGATGTGTCCTTAAAAACGCGCACTAAAGTGCCAATTTCAGGCAGCACTGTGGGGGTATTAAGGACAGACCAAAAGCTGGTCTTAGCAGAAGGGCGTTGTCTATGGCATGGAATTAGCCTGCGGAGGCACCCGGTATCCAAATCAATAGAATAGCATATCACCAATGTTATATTAAAATATCACTTTTGGGAGCAGTTTTTGGATAATATTTATTTCCAGGTCCCTTAAAAAAACTAGACACGTGCTATGCCCATTGAATGAAAGATGTCAGTAAGCCTATTTAGAAACATCAAGTAGTTATGTGTAGGAAGCCTATTTAGAAGCATCAAGTTGCTATGTGTAGGAAGCCTATTTAGAAACATCAAGTTGTTATGTGTAGGAAGCCTATTTAGAAACATCAAGTAGTTATGTGAGGAAGCCTATTTAGAAACATCAAGTAGTTATGTGTAGGAAGCCTATTTAGAAATATCAAGTAGTTAAAAAAGTCTGCTTGTATCTTGTTTATCATTTAGTTGAAAAATAATATGCAATGCAATTTGGGCTAAAGGCTACCGAAATTTGAATGCAACATTCCCATGTTGAAGGACATGACCTTTTTTAAAAGGCATATGAAAATTAGGATACATAAACATTTGTCATAACTAGGACTACTATAGTGTTACTACCCTATGTTATTTATACTCTAGAGTTATTTATACTCTATGCTATTTCATAAACTAGTAGCCCTATCTTTCACGGATAGGACAAACATTTTCTCCTGCCGGAGTTCATGACAACAGAACACCAAACACCGTAAATACACAATTTAAAGCAACCACAAAAGGCTTCGGAGCAGTTTTTCATTGGCCAGTGAGTGGTCAAGCCCTCGTAACACCTACAACCTGCGCCCATAATTCCCACTGTCAAAATAGCAAAAATATTTCTGACACACCCACAACTTGAGTGCGCTTAGATTTATGTTAGAGGTTAGTTTGTTGAAATAGATCCCAAAGTGTACAATGATGTCATCCACTGCAGCGTATTATTATCTAACAAAATAAAACACATTCATTAACCAAGCACTTGCTCTCGCTTTCTTATTGACACCATGCCATCCAACTGTCTCTACTTGTAACTAACGAGGTCGCTTCCTTTATAAATATTCACATAACTTCACGTAGCAATATTACACATTATTCTCATAAGTATAATTGGAAAAATGGAGCCTTTTGGTGCTTGTAATATAATCACTTTGAGATCAACAAACAGTTAAATGGTCAAATATCCTATCATTGCATGTTGCAGAGCTAGAGAATAGCATGAGTAAGGTGGTCAGGACATCAGATACAATGTTCAGGGTGGTAATCCCAACCCTATCATACCCTCTACGTTACACATTAACCTGACATCATTACATCATGGTGGTAGTTAGCTCCTAAAACAGGGACATATACTGTGCATGAGAAGGATTTCCTTTTGAATGCCTTTGTTAAACTATGTCTCAAATGTTGATGATTTTTCTGTACACGTGAAACAATGCAAAGTGATGCAATACAGAGGAATATATCTTGGTTTCCGCTATGCTTTAATTTGTCTTCCTCTCTGAATTATCAGGAGACAAACCCTTGGGTACAATAATGCAATGTTTATATTATACCCATGGATGATTCCTTCAATCCATTGTAATGGTCCAAGTAAATATGTATTATCTGTTGGTACACTATCAACATATTGTATGCATGCGGTGTGGAAAGTGCAAGGTTTACAAAGTTGCTGTGCTGTGCATGCAAAATACCATACTGCTTTATTGCAAGAGAATATTCATGGACAATTAATCATCCTACTGCTTTACCATCAACATAGTACGTGTTATGAGTTGAGTTATAATTTAACATGAGGCCTTTTAGCACTAGTGGTAAAAACCAAGTAAGACTTGGGATTCAATCAGACCTGACATAGAATTGGGAGGGGGGGGGGGGGGGACGGACGGACTACTACCTAGTGTGGAAAAGCATGTTTATGCCACTGCAATGTGAGCTTGATTGAATTGAGCCCATAGTCAGATATTCACTGAACTGAGATCCATCGTGTTACAAGTGAATAGAACGAACAGGTACACGCAACGGACCAGAAGTCAAAATGTTCATATCTGAATTAACAGCAGCTTAAACATTTGCCACCGATGGGCTATGGCGCACTTGATTTCCTGTGCTGCAATTCACAGCTGCCGAAGATGATAAGGTAACCTAAACCAGGCCTCTAGGTGTCTTTCATGTTCTCCATTGTCTGTGACCCAGCCATCTGCTCACCTACAGCAGATAAATGCTTCTACAGGGATCCCTCCAGTGAGTTATATCACACAAGAATGGAGCCTGGGCCAGGCCACACAGGGGATTCATGCACTGTCTTAGACCGTGATGACATGAAATGAGCTTTCCGCATAGCAAGTGGTATTTCAATTTCATCTCCTCCTCCTCTCCTTAAGATTGCTTAGCTTCTCATTTTCCAGACACATTTCCTGTAAATCCAAAATAAATCTCAGGGCTCTCCCACGGGCCTACCCATTTTATCTCATTTGCACATCTGAGAGCTGTGTTTGCTTAAAGATAGTAAAGTCTCATTGGTTAGGGGGGGAAAAACGACCAATGTGCAAGTTTGAAAGTGACTATGTTAAAGGTCACATCCCAGAATAACAGCTGAAATGTAATGAAGCAACAACGGGCCTTTCTTTTGCAATTTCACTCCTTTTTGGGATAATTTACTGATTGCAGAGTTATTTCTCTATTTTCCTTCAGTATGTGACACATTATTCATTGCTGTAGAAATGTGGAGAGTATTGAGAATGGGATCTGTAGTTACATGATGCTTGCCAACCCAACATGCTATATACCACTTTGCCAAAAGTCCAGACACATAAACTCCTATTTTGTGTATGGCATTTACGACCCAGTTTAGGATACTGTGCACATGTACTTTACACTTACGCCTACTTACTTGATTCATTGCTTTTTATTTCAGAGTTTCTAACTTCCTTTGAGGACATGCTGGACAATCACTCCTACATCCTAATCAGCAGGAACGAAGACAAAAGACATTCTGATCTCTCAGCTGTATGTCACTAATTCATGTACCCATTCAAAATGCTCAAGTTCTGTTCCGACTATTTCAGTGGCTGTGACGGAATAATATGCGGCTCAAGCTTTCAATAAACTGGCAATGACAGCCATAACGGCCGATTGAGATTGAGAGGGAACAGAATGCGACCTGCAGATGTTCCTTTGACTTCCTTTCACACTGCTCTGGAGAACCACTGTTGGCTGTAGAGAGATCTTTCGAAATAGGCATCGACTCAATACTACTGTAAATATAGTAATTGCCACCATTCTAGCTTCACTATGAACAGTTTTAAGATGCAAAGATGGATGGACAAAGCATACATACAATGCATACACTGTCATTTTTCTTAATAAACATGAATAAATCCTTAATTTCACATTTGTTACTTGATGTGATTAATTTGTTTGCATTATCATTGGACTGAATTAGGATAAACCAAGATAAATAATGGGGTTTTGAGGTTAAAATACAGACAATGAAAACTAATGACGATGAATTAAAAAGCGCATTCATCAGTATGTGTTGTGTTTCCTCTCCTTCGTGATAGGATAAAAAACATGATTGCAATCAACAACAAAAAATCTGCAATCATCTAATTGAATGATGCAAGCTTCCTTTCATAGAATAATCTTAACAACTTAATACATCCCCAGTTCTTCTTTTCTATTTCCTTTTGTTCCAGCTGCCAATGTGGATTTTCACTCCCTTTGTAGGCCTTGCTTGAAATAGGCTTATCTCTGGTGAGGCCTCTTCACTTGACAATAGCCCATCTATACATTAAAAATGAATGCTCCATTTCTTTGTACACACAAGGCGATATCATGTTTTCAAAACCAGTAGTTTTCAAGTCACTCACAAAGAATTAAGTTTGCATAAGAACAAAAGCAATAAAATCAAATAAATGTATTTGTCTCAAGGTTCTCATTAAAAAAAACTATGAACAAGACTCAATGAAATTAAACACAGACAAATGTTTTCAGTGGCTGATACGTTGAACCACAGTGCAAGCTTTGGTCAAGAATAATTAAGTTGCTTGAATAGAAGGGACTTGAAAGAAAGAGTGTCTCTTTGGTGTATTGATATGCTGCTCTTTTTAGTGCTTGAACGTCTTAAAAGAGCAATACCCCGAAAGACTGTCCGAAAATGTATTCTGGAGTCCTGCTGATGTTCTTTGTCATTGCTGAATATATCGTGACTAACAAACCCAAGAGTGGATTAGGCACAGAGGATTAAACGATTTGCCGTCTTGAGTGTATATTACTACTTATAGTTTCTACTCTTCGAAACATGCATATAATATAACTACATATTTTGGCTGCTTTTTGTTTGTTATGGAATGGAACCCTGAAGTGACATGCAGCGGTGGCCGTGCACCCAATGGCGAAAGTCCTCTGATCATAGAAGATCTGTTGGGTTGGACAAATGCACATGAAATTAGGCATGAAAGCTTGTCATTATGCCCAGTATTTTGGGCTTGGGATGCACTTCAAGCAGTCAAAACAATTGATGTGCTCTGCCTTGGCAAACAAGGAGGCCCGTGACAGTAGCAAGATCATCTGGGACAGAAAAAATGGAAACTGTTTCGAAATGACAAAGAAATGGAGCGATAAACAATGCAAAAGCAGCCATCGCTCTCAAAGGTTCAAAGCGGTGCAGACAGTATAACTACCACCTCCATTTGAATTTACCTTGTTACGCGATGCTTGTTTTTGTTCTGCTGAAATGCAGACGGCTCCGATTGTCTTGCTATGGATCACGTCCCGCGCTACGCAGTCTGCGGTATGCAGAGCCGCCATCTTTAATCACAACTGAGTTCATCTGTCGATGGTTCTTTCCTTTCTCCCTTCTCTTACTCTGTTCTTGTCTCTCCGTCCCGGCCCCCTCTGCGATTGTTGTGGGGGTTCTTCTTTTCTGACTGACATCAAACCGCCATATCGACAGGCTCATGTGCTGCCTGGTAGGGGGGCAGCTCAAAACAAGCAGCATTGGCCGCTTTCCTTTACCTCGCCGCACATTCACTGACCACATTTCAAAATTTTCAAAAAAAAAATAACGATTCCAAGCAAAAATTAATCTCAGCACTGAGGCCTTTGATGTGTGGAAGGCCGAATTCAAAGCTCCTCAATAGGGTCTATTGAATACATCTTTCTGTCAGATGTTCCGAGTAATGAGATTTAGAGGACTTTGATTGATCTAGGCCAATTTGTTGTCACCCGTACAGTCTCAGTCACAAATTTTACGGATAACTAAGGTAGAGACACAAACGCTTGATCCAACCAATCCGACTTTGTTGTTCTTCCGTTCTTCCGATGTACGAAAACCCGAGAGCAAAAATACATATCGTAAGTAAACAAGGGCTCAGCTGGAGTTCTATGATCGCGCCATTTGAAACCAAAACAATTCTGAGAGGCCTTTGACTACGTTTTTGTTGTTGCTTTCATCCCGACGACGCTCTTCATCCATTCTGACACCCCACTCACATGACTCGTTTCCCTCTTTTATGGCCGGAGACTCGATTTTAAGGATAATCTTGTTTTACTGTCACAGTTTTTTGTTTGTTCCGTAAAGTACTTTTTTCGTACAATAACCAGTTAAGTCTCAAAAATGGTCGAAGCTCTCACCTGGCTCTCCTGCTGAGTGTGTCGTCGGTTCTGATTTCTCTGGTCCGCCATGACTGGGCGCAGTCGCCTGCTTGCCACTCTCGACTACTTTCTTATACTCATGAACCTGTTTCTGTTTCTTACTAGTGGATTGCTGAAAGATGTGCATCTTTACTTCATGTTGCAGCTTCTTCACTGCAACCCCATTGGAGGATGCGAGGACCAGATGATAGTCTGCAGAATCCTATTGTAACTATAGCAACAGTCCCCGCAGGCATGAGTGATTTGCACCTAATTGCTTGGTAAACATTAGAAATAGCCCACTTACTATTAGCAGATATGATCACAGTTTGTGATGAGACTTAGGGGTGACAATTATAAAAATGAAAGTGGCTTTGAACAAACAAAGCTGAACGGAGTCCTCTTCCGCAATCCAGTCTGGTTTTATCCAGTCTGGTTAAAAAATAAACTCTCTGGTCATGAAGAGTGGTGGAAATAGCTGTGCTTTGTTATAAAATCTGAAGTTGGGTTATTTTTTTAGATCAAAGCTAGCATGTGTTTAATGGATAGTGAAGATTGCGAAATGCCACAAAACACACAACAGCCACTGAGAAGAGGTATAAGCAGATGAGAGTAGTGAAAAGAACATTGGGGAAAAGGGGGAGAGATGATATTGCCTTTGTTGTATAGCGTTATCAGCTGCTTACCTTTCATATGAATTTCACACTTGCTTGTCTTGTAGCAGCCAGGGTCAGATTCAACAAACCCTTCCCACAATGACCGATTTTCCATTCACACTACCCCAACGAACATCCATGGTGTCGCCTGCCACTTGCATTTGCCTTGATTGCGCCACACTAAAACAAATTTTACTTTCAGATTTTCGCTTGATTTCAGTGGTTCTCTTTTCGCTCTTTTGGGCACATTGGTCAGCATCTGTAATAGAAACAAGAGAATCTACAAAGCTCAAAGACATGTAACTCTTAAAAAGAAGAGAGCATCACAGGACAAACAGCTGGCCAGTGGTATAAGGAGAGCCAGGATTAATGTTCGGGAGGGGTGAGATGTTGGAGCAGTCAAGTCCCGACTTGGGGAGAAAGATTTTATTTACTTCGCTCTTCATCGAAGATGAGTTGTAAGTTGTCATGGACATAAGGATTTATTTTGTCTTATTTGCTTCTAATCCTGCAGATTCTCTCTAACACTCCCCCAGTGGAACACAGACCTACAGAGAGGAAATATTCACGGAGAGGAAATTTGATCTAAAGTTTTGCCTGACATTTTTTGTATTTTTACCTGAACAAATGGATTAGAGAAGAAACAAAATCTAGAGCTAAAGTACAGTCTACAAATCTTTCATTTGGTGGAAGTGACTATTATAGTACTGTAGATGCACATTTGACAAAATAGTCTGTGTGTGCATGGGTGTGTTAGAAACATATTGTCCTCTCTATATTGTGTTTGATTATGTTCGTATTGCCACCTCCCAGCATTCTCTGCACATTCTCTGACTATGACGTCCTCACTACATCAGAGAGACCCGTCAAACAGATCCACTGCTACAAAAATACAAAGCAAACAATACCCCGCCACGTACACAAATGAAGACATCTACATTGTCTGACCACAGAGACAAACACTCAAAGACCTCCGTTTGGACAAAATAAACTACAAGTGCTAAGACCTCTGGCCACACAAGTGTTTTATATTGTACTCAGGTAATATTCCATAGTGGTGGATTTCTCATTTGAAGCCGACTGTGTTTTCATGGACACACTCACTCCCATATTTCCCCTCATGAATGGAAAAACAAGCCCTGCTTATCAAAGAGCAGTTTGGCCAGTGTGTCTATAACAAGGGGCAATGCATTATTAAAAAGATAGCTACATTAAATAGTTGACTTATTCTCAGAAGGAGAAAGTGAGTTTCTTGGTATTTCGTCACATGAATAAAAATGCCTCATAATGATGTAATTTCAGGCTAAGAAATAGCTCTCAGGGTTGAATTGATTTACGATGCTGTTTACAGATTTACGGAGCTGTTCTGAGCACAAAATCAATGCTGTATGACATTACAAACTCCACGGGAGCAGGCACCATTGTTTCAGTTTCATTTCAAATGTTCCCCTACATTCTCCATGCCTCAGATACCTGTTATTTACTATAAAGTCTAGATGTTCTGCAGCCTTTGTTCTTCATCCATAATGGGCAGTAAAAGCCTAGTTAAAGTCACTGAACAAAATACTATCAACAGAAGTGCAATGGACAATGGATATGGCTTGTAATGACTGCTAGGATGAATGTCCTCCTGTGTGGATCAGGATGTCCAAGGCCAGAGACTCATTTTCTGTACCAACTGAACTCTGGACAGAACCTTGAGCTCTGGCTACTGGAGAGTGTGATATATCCTGGATGTTATAGGCAGGTGCTTGGCATTTATAATAAGGACCTGGCAGAGCAGAAAAGTAAGAATAACCTAACTTGTGTGTTGCTGTGTTTGTTGATTCTAGCCACTGGGCACACACTGGTTGAATCAACGTTGTTTCCGTGTCATTTCAATGAAATTACATTGAACCAACGTGGAATTGATATTGACTCAGGGTCCTGTGTGGCTCAGTTGGTAGAGCATGGAGCTTGTAATGCCAGGGTTGTGGGTTTGATTCCCATAGGGGACCAGTACAAAAATGTGTGCAGTCACTCTGGATAAGAATGACTCAAATGTATTGATCTCTGTGGGCAGTCACTACTGTATGCAATAAGATCCATCCTCATTATACAAGTGACTTTCTTATCCTGAATTTGGTTAGTGAGCTACAGATTTGTTACCAATTTGTATTGTTTTAACAATAGTTTTTTTTAGCTCAAGGATAATAATTTAGGCCTCATAGAAATGCTTTGGGTTGTGGTTGATGATTATTGTAATCCACAAATTCCATAACTTTCCACGCTTCACCACTTTATACCCTGTATTTATGGATTTCACAATTCCTGTGAACTAACAAATAATCTCCTACTATTGGTGTTGTTTTCACCTCATTTCACTAACTGGGCAGCCCTGCACCTATCAGCATCCCCAGACTACAGAACATGTAACCCTGAGATAAACTGCACACAATGAAATTCCACCAATGATCAGCAGGGGACAAAGTAGCAGCCAGCAGCTGCAGTCACTTTTAATCTCAACCTACAATTCAGTCACAAACAAAACAATGAGCACGGAAACAAACAATAGACACCCTCCACAACTAATCTTGACTGACACATTCTGTATGTCATAGACACTATGGCAGGAGCAGAGCTCATTCAAACCATTTGTGTCCTGAACATTGCATCATGACATATTGCATTTCTATTGTCCTTCTCAAATCACTCTGCTCATGTTACTTCCGAAACAATCACAACTATTTGGGACTTCATTAGCTGTGGTGGAAGTTCTATTTATGTTGGCCGTGCCTGTGCCGTGATGTAGCAAGCAAAAACAAACTAAACACAACTCGTGCTTTTAGATTTCATTTTTGTTTTAAATATGGCTCAGTATAGTTGCTTGCTATACTTACTAAGCAGAAAAGCCAACACTAGTGTAATAAAGACATTGTTAGCACCAGCAAACCTCAGGAATAGTTTAACATAAAACAGAGCAAGCTTTTGTTCGTCTCTAGGTACTGATGATTAGGGATAAGCAGGTCAAGGTTTCATCCACAACATCTGTTGGTTTTCAACACTGACTCACTCCCAATGGTAATGAGTCTTATTCATTTTGGAAAGCCTTTGAAACAACCCCTAGGATATCTGATCAAATGAAAGCCCCAAGGCAAGCATTTCTCTCTGAGGTTTTGGGGAAGAAGAAGATAGTGAGAGCTCCACCAGCCTCATGCATATTATATCCCTAAATGTAGAGGCAATACAAATGTACTGACTATCCTTATCAATACCGTAGAGCAGTTCAACTCGTTAGCTTTTCTGGGGTGCATTTTCCCAGACTCAGAAATAACACTTACATTTATCTACAGTATTCTAAAATACAGATTTGTATTTCTATAACGATGTACCCTTAGTAACAATGTAACACCCCCCCCTAGAAAAGGCAATTCAATTTGAATGTTAGTCCGTCTGTTCCCAGTGTTCTGCAATTAACAGTCTGAAAATAAGGATACATCTCACGCTTACATTTCCTGTCTCATGACTCCTTCTCCTCTCTCCCCTCCCCCACCACTAGCAGTCTCTCTCTCTCTCTCTCTCGCTCTCTTTCTCTCTCTCTCTCTCTCTTTCTCTCTCTCTCTCTCTCTCTCTCTCTCTCTCTCTCTCTCTCTCTCTCTCTCTCTCTCCCAAAGGTGTTTGTTTATTCCTCCCTCCAGGCTGTAGGACTGAAGCCCACTCCTACTGTCAAAGAACCCACCGACAGAGAAGATTAAAGGACCCAGTAAAACAACTGGTGTAACTCAGCTGACCAAACCATCTGTGCCTTTAAGAACACATTGGCAACAGCACAGAACACACACTGCCGTTAACAAAAAAATTTTTTTTTACAGATTATATTGCATTTCTGCTTAGGTGTCTTGTCGTTTCTGCATTCCTGTTTAGGCCTCAATAAGTATTTTGAGCACAAATTACAGACGTGTTAACGTTGGGCCAGTAACCCGGAAAGTCGCTGGTTTGAATACCTGAGCCGACGAGGTGAAACATCTGTCAATGTGCCCTTGAACAAGGCATTCAAGGGCGCCATAATACTATGGCTGACCTTGTAAAATAACATATTTCACTGCACCTAAAAAATATATAAATGGTTGGCCAATCACAATTACATTCATTTTACATTACTAGCTGGGTCATTCTTAAAATGTTGTGACAAATGTGTCCCATGTCTGCAACAATGAAAACCTGATCTGTTCTGCCTTATTATTATTCGACCATGCTGGTCATTTATGAACATTTGAACATCTTGGTCATGTTCTGTTATAATCTCCACCCGGCACAGCCAGAAGAGGACTGGCCACCCCACATAGCCTGGTTCCTCTCTAGGTTTCTTCCTAGGTATTGGCCTTTCTAGGGAGTTTTTCCTAGCCACCGTGCTTCTACACCTGCATTGCTTGCTGTTTGGGGTTTTAGGCTGGGTTTCTGTACAGCACTTTGAGATATCAGCTGATGTACGAAGGGCTATATAAATAAATTTGATTTGATTTGATTTGATTGAATATCACATTTTTGAAGGGTAATTTAAATATAAAAAGCTGATTGAATAATAATTTTAATTGGACTGTTTAGGGCATAAATTGTGTGCGTGTGTGTGTGTATGAGCGTGTGTGTGTACTAGCTAGCCTTGTGAAGTATTGAAAGACATTGCAGTGTAATAGCCTCCCCTTGTGGTTCATGTAAAACATTTTATTTTCCTTGTTCTTTTTTTTTACTCAAACCAAATGTCACTTCCAAAGTGACAGTTCATTTAAATAGGCATATCCTAAAATACATTATATTTGACATGCATTGTTAGGGGCCCTACTAGCTACTCCCTTTCAAGTGAAATTGTGTTACTTCTGTCTTAAACAAAACATTACCTATTTCCAATTTAAATAGTTTGAGTGTAGAACATACAAAAAATACATGCACACAAAATTATTCAAAATTTAAAACATTCAGTGGAATTTAACTGCATAGGGCCACCACGAGTTCACTGTGTAACACGTACGTCTACATGAGATATGGAACACTCTTTCATGCGCTAACCAGCGCAGGCGCGGTGGCCAAGTGGTAAGGCGTCGGTCTCGTAAACCGAAGATCGCGGGTTCGAACCCCGTCCGTGCCTTTTAGGAGATTATCAATAGCATTTCTGCTAAATCAAAGATCTATCTAACATTACCATACTCGAAGTAGAATTTATAATGGAAAGCGTGATTAGCCACAATAGTCCATTTTTTGCTGATTTTTACTTCGACTGCATACATGACTTTTGAAACATTGTGTGGGACTACTTTACCATCAATAGGGGGTAGCAAACACTAATGTTTTTAATGCGTCCATACAATCTTTCCTTTACAATGTGTACATAACATTGTAGCTAGAGTGAAACGTGACATATAGGCAGCAACTGACTAAATTAGTGTGCTAAATTGCGCAATATATTCATATTTTAAAAGAGACATGGGGACTTTTGTAAGAATTTTACATTAAAACAAAGCAATGTTTTGTTTTTGTCACATTCCATTTCATCTGCATTTTCAAACCCTTTCATCATTAGCCTTATTGTGAAAATCTTTTGGCGCGCGCGGAGCCCTGTTCTGGGCACCATAAACGCACAAAACAGTGTGAAGCTCCATAGATTTCGAGGAATACATTTCCCTGTTTCAATATTTGTATAATACTTTCAGGAAAATAAAACTCATAATTCCATTTACAGTAGGCCTAGCATATGCCAAACTTTCCTCCGATAGCTGCAGAAAACAACGAAGGACAACGCCATCTCTGACTCTGATACGAACCCACCTAAGATGTTTTTCTGAATTCCAACAGCCTATAATTAACAACAAAAACAAATATATTTGGATAAATGCCATTTTGCTGTTGTCTGTTTTTAAGATTGCATCACCCCCTGCACGGCCTCTCTTACCTCGTGGCGTGACCAAGAAGCAATGTTTGAGGCACTGGTAATCGAGATTTTATTTTAATGCATTGAGTCAAGTCCGCCAGACACCGCTGAGCTCACCACTAGGAGCACGGATACTTAAAGAAACAACAACAGAAAAAATCAGACAGTCGTTCCTTCCTATCCTGCTGACTGGTCTGATATTATCATGGTAAGTTTAAAGCGATGTTATATCCATGACACACGGAAGATGTTTGGCTTGAGAGGTCGGAGGGGCTGACATGTCGTCTGTCTACCGAGGCTGGGAGGGCCAGCAGGTGCGAGGGTAATTCTTATTGCTGTCACTCCGATTATCTAATAATTATAGGACTTTGTTATGGATCATTTTGAATAGCACAATGAACGCTAAACTTGTCTGTGAATGTTTAGATAATGCTATTGTTTTGATATTAGGTTTGCATGATTAGTTTGTCGTATTAAATGTGCTGTTCTTTTCAAGGGGTGGTCTCTCAGAGTAGCAGACAGATTGTGTCTGAGAGTACCTGAACTCTCTATGGAGCACCAGACACTGTCTGGGACTCAACTAACGCCCAGTGAATTCACAAAATGCACACAAGAGCTGTATATTAAAACACGTTGTTTTACATTCTATACAGAGGGGTATATTGCAGCAATACGATATTAATGTGCACGTTATAATCCAGTTGTTGTACAGGAAATGTCAGCTTGATGCTAATCAAGTGTGTAGTTTATGAAAGGATATGTTCAAGGATTGCACAGTGATTTAAATCATGAGGATTGCATAATCAGTAATCACATCATTTGTATAAAATACGCAGGCTACTGTAAAGCCGTTGTTCTCATGAAATCAGCCTTATTGTACGATGTAGCTAGATTAACTAATTATTATAGCAGGCTGACACTGACACATTCTCAATAACAGTGAGTGGTTTTATAGCCAGACAAAACCCCAACCTAGACCATAACCCAATGTCAGTTATGCAATAGCCTACACACAAATTGCACTCTTTGAAAATTAGTTGAGGACAAAAGCTGAGGATGATGTAATATTGTATCTATAAGTAATTGTCATGTGTATGAGAATGGCCTTCGTGTGGTCTCAGTCACGGGATCTTGTGGGCGAGATGAGTTTGATCAGAATCCAACTGGCCCGCAAAGTCCCGCTTCTGGGACTCACCCTCTCATCTTAAAACCAATTAGCCCAAGTTTATGTTTGTTTGTATGATACTGTGATTATGTTGGGACAGAATAAATAGTCAAAATAGTGGCAGGCGGTGGTGCCCATTGAAGTTCAAATGTAACACCGCAGGGAGAATGAGGGGCTTTTGGGGGCACTTGTGTTTCAGTTTCACCATCATAATGCCCCTAAAAATCCTTATTGCTCTTGCACTGATCTCCTATCATTGTGCTTATGGGGGTGTAGAAAATACATATCAGATTAAACAAAAATGTATATCCGATTAAACTAAAATATATATCAGATTTAACTAACCCAACTATTTCCCCTCTATACATTTCACAGTACCCTTGGATTAATGTCCTAACTAGCTTTATTGTATTGGATTCCATTACATAGGCTGATGATGATGGTGATGATGTTGATGATGATGATCATGTAATCATCATTTTTTATGTTTAGTTTTAGGTCACCATATTTTTGATGATGATGATGATGTTGAATTGATGTTTTTGAAAATGTACTTACCTTCTATGTAAGGCCTTGCTTTGTACTATTGCTAGTGCTCATGTTGAACATTAATATTGATATATTTATATTGATGGCTGCCAACCCATGACTAATGACTAGCATTGTATGTACTACCTTTACATTTAGTATCTTTGTGATTCAAATGTGTTTTTTTATGTTTCTACATTGTATGTGCTCCTTGCTGCAAAACCAATTGCCCTCTGTAACAAGTTATTGTTGAAACATGAACTAACATAGACCACAGAGTTGCAAAGAAAAAGCCATATCTCAGACTGGCCAATAGAAATAAAATATTAAGATGGGTAAAAGAACACAGACACTGAACAGAGGAACTCTGCCTAGAAGGCCAGCATCCCGGAGTCACGTCTTCACTGTTGACGTTGAGACTGGTGTTTTGCGGGTACTATTTAATGAAGCTGCCAGTTGAGGACTTGTGAGGAGTCTGTTTCTTAAACTAGACTCTCTAATGTACTTGTCCTCTTGCTCAGTTGTGCACCGGGGCCTCCTACGCCTCTTTCTATTCTGGTTAGTGCCAGTTTGCGCTGTTCTGTGAAGGAAGTAGTACATAGCGTTGAACAAAATCTTCAGTTTCTTGGCAATTTCTCGCATGGAATAGCCTTAATTTCTCAGAACAAGAATAGACTGACGAGTTTCAGAAGAAAGGTCTTTGTTTCTGGCCATTTTCAGCCTGTAATCGAACCCACAAATGCTGATGCACCAGATGCTCAACTAGTCTTAAGAAAGACAGTTTTATTGCTTCTTTAATCAGAATAACAGTTTTCAGCTGTGCTAACATAATTGCAAAAGGGTTTTCTAATGATCAATCAGCCTTTTAAAATGATCAACTTATATTAGCTAACACAACGTGCCATTGGAACACAGGAGTGATGGTTGCTGATAATGGATCTCTGTACGCCTATGTAGATATTCCATAAAGAATCTTCCGTTTCCAGCTACAATAGTCATTTACAACATTAACAATGTCTACACTGTATTTCTGATCAATTTGATGTTATTTTAATGGACAAAAAATTTTGCTTTTCTTTCAAAAACAAGGAAGTTTCTAAGTGACCCCAAACTTTTGAATGGGAGTGTACATCTCTGTGAAATTGTTAATTTCATGCCTAAGGATAAAGAAAAGGTTATACCTGTATTTTGTTTATTTGTCATAGATGCAATTAGGTCCACAGTGTAACGTTTATAAATAGTATTACATGTACTGTAGGTAGAAGAAAAATTCTAATTTTGTAGATTGTTATCTCACTTCTAATGATGAATAGATAATGATTGCATTGCATAAATTATAATTCATTATGGTTATTGGCTTTATATAAATTGTGAGAGGTTTGCATCAATTACAACATGTAAGGAGGCGTTCAAATTCCTCAAAATATTAACGCAGGGGAGTTTTGACTTCTTAGCATTTCCCTTTAAAGAAAGGAGCCGTGTCTTCTTTCAAAGCCCAGATTGTTCCATCCTAGTCCTGAGGCAAAGGCCAGAACACACTCTTTCAGTGCTCAGAGCATGTGACACAAACACAAGCCACTGCTCAATATTTGTTTGTGTTAACATTGCCAATGTATCCTCCTTGGCTTGAACAAGCCCTTTGGTAGGGAGTTCACATAATGTCATGCCTACAATTTGTGCTTCTCACAGA
This sequence comes from Oncorhynchus kisutch, assembly GCF_002021735.2. Classification (NCBI taxonomy): domain Eukaryota; kingdom Metazoa; phylum Chordata; class Actinopteri; order Salmoniformes; family Salmonidae; genus Oncorhynchus; species Oncorhynchus kisutch. The sequence continues at coordinate 72,194,233 of NC_034179.2, forward strand.
TGGCCTTGAGTGCACAATTAAGTTGTTTTGCACCTAGGTCCGCTCACAGACCCTGTGTATCACTTTCCTGTTAAATTCCAGATGACTGGGATCACTGAATTACTATACACTGTAAAAAATATATATATTTTGTGTTAATTCTACTTTTTTTTTAATTAGCTTTTTGCATCAGCTTTTTGAGTATTTCCAACATGAGGTATTACTATGTATAATATACAATTCCAAAACAGTTAGATCTACTTTGTCTTTTTGATCAGTTACTTTCAGTGATCATGTCAAATATTTTTTTATGTCTTTTATTATTTGCCATTTTAACCCATTGCTGAACACAGTGCGCATTCCACTAGCAGTCAGTGGAGGTAGAACTGTGGCCATTGTAAGATGCTGCGTGTGTCTCTAGCATTAAGGGTTGTGTAACATTGTTGATGCTGGGAATGGGTGGTCTCATCGTTGAACGTCAATTTGCCTGATGGTTTTATATCAGTTCATCGTGATCCATTATACCTCATAGCACAACAAGCTGCTTAATACTGATACAGAAACATACATATGAAGTTGTGTAAAAGTATCATAAAGTCAATTTAGAATTACCCACAATCCTCTAAAAACGAGGCCACATGGCAAGTTGTTGTGAAATTCTTTAATTATTGAGCTGAGAGTAAATATTGTGAATATGTAGTAAATTATACACTGAATTTTAAATTGAATTGACATGTTCAAATGTCATGATCTTTGAACACATACAAATGAATTAAGGTTTTACACGTTTTGAAGTAAAACCTGAATTTGTAAGTGAAAATCATATATTTTGGGGGATAATATTTACTACGCCCCTGAATAATTTTGTGCAGTGTAGTGCAGTCACAGCAGCTGTGGATTCATGATCAACTAATTGAAATAACAAACCGATGGTTTAGTTTGATTACCAAAATGTTTTGTAAATTAGATGAGGGAGAATAGATGAATTGCTAGGTAAAGCCCTGCTTTATCTCAGCTCACTGGTCATCATAGCAACACCCTCCCGTAGCACACACTCCAGTGGGTCTATTTCACTCGTCATCCCCAAAGCCAACACCTACTTTGGCCGCCTTTCCTTCCAGTTCTCTGCTGCCAATGACCGGAAAAAAATGGCAAAAATCACTGAAGCTGGAGTCTTATATCTCCCTCTCTAAGCATCAGCTGTCAGAGCAGCTTATCGATCACTGTGCCTGTACACAGGCAATCTGTAAATAGCACACCCAACTACCTCATCCCCATATTGTTATTTATCCTCTTGCTCTTTTGCACCCCAGTATCTCTACTTGCACATCATCATCTGCCCATCTATCACTCCAATGTTAATGCTAAATTGTAATTGTTTCGCCTCTCTGGCCTATTTATTGCCTTACCTCCCTACTCTTCCACATTTTCACACACTGTACATAGATTTTTCTATTGTGTTAATGACTGTATGTTTGTTTATGTGTAACTCTGTGTTGTTGTTTTTGTCACACTGCTTTGCTTTATCTTGGCCAGGTCACAGTTGTAAATGAGAACTTGTTCTCAACTGGACTACCTGGTTAAATAAAGGAGAAATAAAAACAATTAAAAAAGATCAATGGAATTTTGATTAAAAGGAACACTTTCAGTAGGCCATTTGCAATTCTGCTCATCTTCATGAAATATGCTGCACAGCAAGCGGGCTAAGACATAAAACAGGTGGTCAGTGGTCATTCACACCCATCATGCTCTCTGTATGTCCACAAGCCTGTAGCTACTGCTATCAGGAGAGCACTTCCTTCTATGTGGGATATACTGTGAGTGAGCAGAATAGATATTTAGATATATATATAACTAAGCCCATCTAAATAAACTCTCAAAATATCAGTAAATAAACACATCTATATCATTGTAAACATATCCCAGCCATGGACATATGGAATCAAAACGAATAATTTGCATCGTGAGATGTGACCGTGAAGTCGTAAACACCTTCCCTTGCTGTGAAGGCGCTGTGTGTGAAGAATATGGTCAGGCTGTGTTGAATCACACAGCATTTGCTGGCTTTCCAGACAGGTTTGTCTTTGCTTATCGTGCGGGAGGCAGTTACAGCTGGGGAAGTCATTATTGACACCCTATACCTTCAACGGAACGTTCCAGTCTAAATGACATGGCAGAAAGGATCTGTGCCTTTATTGATTTTAAATAAAACATCACAGCGAACGCCTATGGTAATAATATTGAAATATGAATATTGCAATATGAGAATTTAAAATATAAATCTGTGAATGACAGGATGAGAAAACAACAGATAAACTATTAAATAGACTGATTAATAATGATAGTAGAAACTCTAATTGTTGGTATACAGTAATTTCTGCATCAGGTGCCTTGTGCCTCAAGAAGTAGATGATGAAGTAAATGACTGTCATAGTTGAGATATCTTTAAAAGGGACTGCAAGATATTAATCTGAGACATTTGATGTTCAATATAATGAGATAATAGCATAAGCTTGTTTGACTTTTTTCCAATGGATGTAATACTTTGAGTAATCTCCATTAAATTATACCTCAAATCCAAACGATGTAGAATGTTTTCTGATGCATTGCTGTGCATAAATCAAAACTATGTTGATTATATTCTGTGATAAACTAATAAACTGTAAAAATGAATCCCCAAAAGCCTCTTGCTATGACAAACTGATGTCAGAGGAGAGGAATACACTGGAGAACCTAATTTTCTTCTGAATTTAGCAATGTACATTCACAATGACCTACAAGATGGTTTGGATTGTCACAACCACCGTTAAGATTCCAGATGTGACCAATATATCCTGGTCCTTGCCAGTCCTTAGACTGTTGTGTTTCTAATTATACAACCTTCCTCTCTAGAGGCTTCTTCTACATCAACATATAGTACTCTGCACTGAGTATACAAAACATTAAGAACACCGGCTCTTTCCATGACATAGACTGACCAAGTGAATCCAAGTGAAAGCTATGATCCCTTATTGATGTCACTTGTTAAATCCACGTCAATCAGTGTAGATGAAGGGAAGAAGACAGGTTAAAGACAGATTTTAAAGCCTTGAGACAATTGAGACGTGGTTGTGTACAGTCGTGGCCAAACGTTTTGAGAACGACACAAATATACATTTTCACAAAGTCTGTTGCCTCAGTTTGTATGATGGCAATTTGCATATACTCCAGAATGTTATGAAGAGTGATCAGATTAATTGTAATTAATTGCAAAGTCCCTCTTTGCCATGCAAATGAACTGAATCCCCCCCCAAAAAATTCCGCTGCATTTCAGCCCTGCCACAAAAGGACCAGCTGACATCATGTCAGTGATTCTCTCGTTAGCACAGGTGTGGGTGTTGACGAGGACAAGGCTGGAGATCACTCTGTCATGCTGATTGAGTTCAAATAACAGACTGGAAGCTTCAAAAGGAGGGTGGTGCTTGGAATAATTGTTCTTCCTCTGTCAACCATGGTTACCTGCAAGGAAACAATTGCCGTCATCATTGCTTTGCACAAAAAGGGCTTCACAGGCAAGGATATTGCTGCCAGTAAGATTATACCTGAATCAATCATTTATCGGATTATCAAGAACTTCAAGGAGAGCGGTTCAATTGTTGTGAAGAAGGCTTCAGGGCACCCAAGAAAGTCCAGCAAGCGCCAGGACTGTCTCCTAAAGTTTATTCATCTGCGGGATCGGGGCACCACCAGTACAGAGCTTGCTCAGGAATGGCAGCAGGCAGGTGTGAGTGCATCTGCACGCACAGTGAGGCGAAGACTTTTGGAGGGTGGCCTGGTGTCAAGAAGGGCAGCAAAGAAGCCACTTCTCTCCAGGAAAAACATCAGGGACAGATTGATATTCTGCAAAGGTACAGGGATTGGACTGCTGAGGACTGGGGTAAAGTAATTTTCTCTGATGAATTCCCTTTCCGAATGTTTGGGGCATCCGGAAAAAAGCTTGTCCGGAGAAGACAAGGTGAGCGCTACCATCAGTCCTGTGTCATGCCAACAGTAAAGCATCCTGAGACCATTCATGTGTGGGGTTGCTTCTCAGCCAAGGGAGTGGGCTCACTCACAATTTTGCCTAAGAACACAGCCATGAATAAAGAATGTTACCAACACATCCTCCAAGAGCAACTTCTCCCAACCATCCTGGAACAGTTTGGTGACGAACAATGCCTTTTCCAGCATGCTGGAGCACCTTGCCATAAGGCAGAAGTGATAACTAAGTGGCTCGGGGAACAAACATCGATATTTTGGGTCCATGGCCAGGAAACTCCCCAGACCTTAATCCCATTGAGAACTTGTGGTCAATCCTCAAGAGGCGGGTGGACAAACAAAAACCCTCAAATTCTGGCAAACTGCAAGCATCGATTATGCAAGAATGGGCTGCCATCAGTCAGAATGTGGCCCAGAAGTTAATTGACAGCATGCCAGGGCAGATTGCAGAGGTCTTGAAAAGAAGGGTCAACACTGCAAATATTGACTCTTTGCATCAACTTCATGTAATTGTCAATGAAGGCCTTTGACACTTATGAAATGCTTGTAATTATACTTCAGTATTCCATAGTAACATCTGACGAAATACCTAAAGACACTGAGGCAGCAGACTTTGTGAAAATTAATATTTGTGTCATTCTCAAAACTTTTGGCCACGACTGTATGTGTGCCATTTAAAGGGCGTTCTTAATGTTTTGTACACTCAGTGTATGTGTGTCTTCAAGAACCTTCCCTCTATTCATTATAGGATGAATGGATTTGTATGTGTGAGTGAATAGAAGATGGTGGCATGTATTCTTTCACTACGCTCATGCACATGAGTCCTCCTAGTGTTATTTAGTGGTCTTCAGACAAGGCAGAGCAGAGAGAGAAGGGCACACAGCCCCAGTTTACTGTTTAATCATCTCTGCTCGCAGTTCTCCACATTGACAGCCTGCCAGATACAACAATCTGAGGGTGTGAGAGTTAGCAGGCCAAGAGCACGCACACACACAAACACAGACACACACAGCTTTTAAACAAAATACCAGGTGGCATAGCAAGATGAAATGTGCCTTTTCTTGTCAATGCACATAATACATTGGACAGGACCACAAGATGGGATGACACATTTAGTTTCAGTCCTTCAGCATACATCAGATGCTGATCTTACTTGTAAGTAATACAACAAGTATTGTAGTTACTGTAATTACAGTAATCCTGAACCTTAATACAGCGTAAGAACAATGTCATAACAACACTTGTTACAATGTAAGTGTTACACATTCTGATGATAAAAAAGTTTGGAATTGTTCCAATCGGGAATGCTTTATAACAATGTTAGTCAGGAAAAATATATATTTCCTTGTCCAAAACATCAAGACACGTGTGAAGCAATAGGCACGGTATGAAACCCTTCTAGCCAAGACTCGCACCCACATCTAATCCTATTGTAGATATGGCCCTATTGAGTGCTCTATTGTTGCTGATGTCGGATTCCGTTGTCATTCACGATGAGCACTGTTGAAGTCCCATTTTGAAGCAGGACTACTTAGACAGAGAGGGACACACAGAGACCTTGCAGGGGAACTCTGCTGGGTAAAGTATATTGAAAAATCTCACATGACAAGCCACCCTCACACAGCGAGGGGGATACATTTACCCTTTCTGCCTCAGCAGTTATATTTAGAGCTTCAGTAGAACCGGCGAACAGAGGACATCATGATGCATTTGAAGCTAAATGGGAAGGAATTTAGATGATTCTCTTGATTCTTATGCTCGAATCAGACACCAAACATGATTAACACAGTAAGACTAATGATTGTAGGCTGTGCTCTCTTGGTATGACAATGTAATAATGACAATAGAAATTTGTCCAGCAAAATATTACCAAGTTGTCGCTCTCACTTAAACAAAATTCATATATGGCCATCCAATACTTCAAGATGGAGCTGGTCCTTAACTCGGTAAGTAGCTGTCTCCAGGGCACATGTGCATCCAACACTGTCATCAAAAGCTGATTTCTCACATAAATGCACACATTGATTCAGGTAACAGACCATGTCACTAGGCCTAGAACCCCTAGACAAAGCAAGTGAAACAATATTAATAGGCTAGTTATTGGGTTCGTAACAATATACATTTGTGTAACTACTGTGCCGAGGTCCCATTTGAATCACGAGAAATTATTATATGCCCAGTGTTGGAAAAAGTACTAAATTCTCATACTTGAGTAAAAGTAAAGATACCTTCATATAAAATGACTCAAGTAAAAGTGAAAGTCACCCAGTAAAATAGTACTTGAGTAAAAGTCTAAAAGTATTGGGTTTTCAAATACACAAGTATCAAAAGTAAAAGTAAAAGTATGAATAATAGAAAATTACTTAGATTAAGCAAACCAGACAGCACAATTTTCATGTTTTTTTAAATTTACGTATAGCCAGGGTCACACTCCAACACTCAGACATCATTTACATTTGTGTTTAGTGAGTCCGCCAGATCAGAGGCAGTAGGGATGACCAGGGATGTTTTCTTGATAAGTGTGTGAATTGGACCATTTTCTGTCCTGCTAAGCATTCAAAATGTAACGAGTACTGCTGGGTGTCAGGGAAAATGTATGGAGTAAGAAGTACATACTTTTCTTTTGGAATGTAGTGAAGTAAAAGTTGTCAAAAATATAAATAGTAAAGTGAAATACAGATACCCCAAAAACGACTTTACTTAAGTACTTTACACCACTGAATATGCCTTTAGGGGGTGCGGATCATATGACTCATCGCACGTCTCGTTTTCTGAGACGTCTTTGTGAAGGCAACATGTGTTTAGCATTGAGCATATTTGGACAACATGCATTGTAGTAATCACATCTATAAACCATACTTGAACGTTGTCCTGTGACCTATGTGAACACTCAGGAGGGTCATCAAAAGTGGACCAATTGCTAGACATATGGGGATGTGCACTGCTTTATTTCACTGTCTTGCTGCCAAGCACGGTTTTTCACCACACTCAAGTGCATGGACAGACCACACAATTACACAGTTATTGAAAATCTAGGTGCATGTACAATTCCCCCAAAAAACTGTGTGTGTGTGTGGGAGGGGGGGGGGGGGGTTAAAAGTTCCAATTCACAGCATATCACATTTTCCTTACTGAGCAATAAGTAGGATTTACATGAACTGAATCTATGATTCTTGTTAAATCCAGAATCCTTGACAGGCATCCCTGGAGACCAGCTCTGTGCAGTAGAGCTCAGCTTCCTCATGTGACTGCCAGGCCTTGGAGAGAAGCCCCCAAATGAATCAGTAGCAGGCCCTGGTTACTGCATTCTGGCCCAGGGCTCTCTAGCATGCAGACCCAGGAGTAACAGCTTAATTAACAACCACAATGGACATGTACGGTACCTAAAGATATATCTACATTAGGCAAAGATGCTGGAAAATAAATGCAGGTAGTGTTGTTATTGTCTTTAAATAGGCAGGTAAAAACACAGAGGCAAAATAAGATCCTCCTGTTGATTCAGTGGTTAAGAAATCACTCAGAGAGATTTTGGCTGGTTGGGTTATGACTTTGGGATGTAGCCATGTTGTTGTGGGTCAATGACAAGCTGCACTGCCAGCTATTATGAGTCCACCATAGTCTGAACATTGTGGAAAGAGGCAGGTAATATGTCTCTATGCTTCGGCCCTCTGGTAGAATGTCAACAAACCCCTTGACAGTGTTTCAAGGATGCTGTATTGACAGGGTTCTGAAAAACAAGGACTATTCACATGACAGACATGCTCCATTTTGCACAATGGTGCTTATTTTACTTTTTTCTTACATCAAATGGTGACAAATAGTATGAAAGACTCCCTTTGTTCAATCCATCATTGCAACTGATCATGTTTCTTACCTTTGAGAGGCCATTTGTCTAAGGGAAATGTTACTGTAAGTTGAATATAAAACCAAATGGAGTGTGTTCTATCCTCCCAGTTGAAAAGATCAAATAGGATTTAAAATGCTGACTGGCACAATTTACATAGAATATCGTGCAAGACCTACTCCACTGGGCACACACTGCTTAAATCAACGTTGTTTCCACGTCATTTCAATGAAATTACTTTGAATTAACGTGGAATAGACGTTGAATTGAAAGCTTCAAATTCCTCTGCATACACATCACCGACTATCTGAAATCGTCCACTCACACAGACAGTGTGGTGAAGAAGGCGCAACAGCGTCTCTTCAACCTCAGGAGGTGGAAGAAATTTGGCATGGCCCCTAAGACCCTCACAAACTTTTACGGATGCACAATTGAGAGCATCCTGTCGGGCTGTATCTCCGCCTGGTACAGCAGCTGCACTGCCCGCAACCGCAGGCCTCTCCAGAGGGTGATGTGGTCTGCCCAACCCATCACCGGGGGCACACTGCCTGCCCTCCAGGACACCTACAGGCCCCGATGTCACAGGAAGGCCCAAAATATCAAATCAAATAATCAAATCAAATCAAGTTTTATTGGTCACATACACATGGTTAGCAGATGTTAATGCGAGTGTAGCTAAATGCTTGTGCTTCTAGTTCCGACAGTGTAGTAATATCTAACAAGTAATCTAACAATTCCCCAACAACTACATAATACACACAAATTTAAAGGGGGGAATGAGAATATGTACATAAAAATATATGGATGAGCGGCATAGGCAAGGTGCAATAGATGGTATAAAATACAGTATATACACATAATAATGTAATGTATAATATGTAAAAAATAAAAGTGACATTATTTAAAGGTGCGCTGTTTAAAGTGACTAGTGACCCATTTATTAAAGTGGCCAGTGATTGGGTCTTAATGTAGGCAGCAGCCTCTTTGAGTTAGTGATTGCTGTTTAGCAGTCTGATGGCCTTGAGATGGAAGCTGTTTTTCAGTCTCTCGGTCCCAGTTTTGATGGACCTGTATTGACCTCGCCATCTGGATGGTAGAAGTGTGAACCGGCAGTGGATCGAGTGGTTGTTGTCCTTTGAACGTCTTTTTGGCCTTCCTGTGACATCGGGTGCTGTAGGTGTCATGGAGGGCAGGTAGTTTGCCCCCAGTGATGCGTTGTGCAAACCGCACCACCTTCTGGAGAGCCTTGTGGTTGAGGGCAGTGCAGTTGCCTTACCAGACTGTGATACAGCCCGACAGGAGGCTCTTGATTGTGCATCTGTAAAAGTTTGTCAGGGTTTTAGGTGCCAAGACAAATTTATTCAGACTCCTGAGGTTGAAAAGGCACTGTTGCGCCTTCTTCACCACACTGTCTGTGTGGGTGGACCATTTCAGTTTGTCTGTGATGTGTACGCCAAGGAACTTAAAACTTTCCACCTTCTCCACTGCTGTCTCTTTGATGTGGATAGGGAGGTGCTCCCTCTGCTGTTTCCTGAAGTCCGCAATCATCTCCTTTGTTTTCTTGATGTTGAATGAGAGATTGTTTTCCTGACACCACACTCCGAGTGCCCTCACCTCCTCCCTGTAGGCTTTCTCGTCGTTGTTGGTAATCAAGCCCACTACTGTTGGTGCGTCTGCAAACTTGATGATTGAGTTGGAGGCGTGCATGACCACGCAGTCGTGGGTGAACAGGGAGTACAGGAGGGGGCTGAGCATGGACACCCGATCTTCAAGGACACCCGAGCCATGGCCTGTTCACCCCGTTACCATCCAGAAGGCAAGGTCAGTATAGATGCAACAAAGCTGGGACCGAAAGACTAAAAAACAGCTTCTATCTCAAGGCCATCAGACTGTTAAATAGCCATCACTTGCCACCTACCACCCGGTTACTCAACCCTGCACCTTAGAGGCTGCTGCCCTATATACATAGACATGGAATCACTGGTCACTTTAATAATGGAACACTAGTCACTTTAATAATGTTTACATACTGCTTTACTCATTTCATATGAATATACTGGATTTTATTCTACTGGATTTTAGTCAATGCCACTCCGACATTGCTTGTCCTAATATTTATACATTTCTTAACTCCATTCTTTTAATTTAGATTTGTGTGTATTCTTGTGAATTGTTAGATATTACTGCACTGTTGGAGCTAGAAACACAAGCATTTTACTACACCCACAATAACATCTGCTGAATATGTGTATGTGACCAATACAATTTTCTTTTCTTTGAATTGAATTGACTTCTGTGCCCAGTGGGACATTTCATGATCCATGGCCAAATGTTTTTTCTCTCGCTCCCTCTTTTTCTGTTATGGGATAATTGCATGGCGACCTAGTAGTCTGCATTCTTTGTTTTAGTATTGCCTAACTGAGAGAAGATCATTGCTAGTCCACACAGAACCATGCTCGTAATTTTCATAAGTCATGGGGTCAAGGAAGAGGAATGGGGGGATGGGGGGATAGGTCGGGCTGAGCTGAACCACGCCTTCTCTGCTGATTAATGCAGTGCAGCACAGCCTCTAACCAGAAGCACATGCAGGCCTTTTGCAGCCAAACCAAATTAATGAATGTCTATCATGAGACGAGTAGAGGATGGGGACAGAACAACAGAGAAAATGTTGAGACACACAGCTTTGTTGTATGGCCTCTTGTTTGGCAGAATCTATTTGGTCCGTCTATGTTTGCGTCTATAATGTCTCTTGTTAAAAGTGCAATAAAATAGAGCCAAAATGCATTCTCATGGTGAACACATGATAAAAAAAGAATGCTATATCCACATAGAGGTGTCATGGCCGTAGGGGCCACAAGGGCACCTCATATTTGTGCTGTTTTTGTTCAAATAATTACTAAACAGTTTATTATTATGCATAAATTATTTCTAAAAATACCTGTCAGCGGTATTTTGCAAACAGGGCACACTGACTGGACCAGGCAAAGAGTACCCCTACATCCTCCCTAGAAAGTGGTTCCTTCCAAGGTGCACCATGAGCAAAGATATGCTAGGCATAATGCTCGATACTCTAGTGTGTGCAGACAGTATCGTCAGTGAAGGAGGAGAGAGAGTGTTGATTGACACACAGCGTTTGATTAGATTTTAGCTGCTGGTGATGAGCAGGACTTGCAGGAGGTATGTTTATAAATGAATTTGATCAAGCTACGTAGCCTATTGATTCCTTCTTGATGAATACATAAAACAAAATTTGTTGTTGTTTTTCTGTAAGACTAGCTATAGCTCAGCTATAGCTCCCAATCCCCCCCCCCCTCCATCATCACATACTTTGTGAACCCTCTAAAATAATGGGTGCATGACGCCCCTGTATCCATATACATGTTATACAGAGCAGAATTGCATGGCTCCATCCCTCTGTACTTTAATGAGAAATACTCTTCTAACCCAACCTCAATTAATCAAAAGAACTTAAATTTCTCTTCTATTTAGCTAAAGTTATATCCCACAAGACAGGTTGAGACATGTTTCACTGCACATAGCAAAACCCTCAGTTGCTGCAAAGCATTTTCACAATCTTCTTCTGCAAGTCAGGACACTTTCCTTGTGAATCATCACACATTCCCCTTTATCTTTTCTCACCAAAGAAGTGAAGATAAAAGTAATTCCTCTCCAAGTCATGAAAGAGAGGAGACAGATCCCTCTAACTTCCTTATCAGATTACACACACTCCAGTCATCGGTTGATTATAGGCCTGTAAGTTGCCATGTGAATGATGGTCAACATGGTGACTCAGCAGGCTGAGTGGACCTGAGTGGACCTGAGTGGTAGGTTTATTGGGTGATGGTAGCATTAATAATCACAGCTGCTCCTCTTCATGTCTACATGAGTGGAGTCTCCTCAAAGGAGGAAGGGGAGAACCATCCTTAAAAATAAAATAGTGAAACACTAAAAAAGTTGTTGTTTTTAGATAAAACTATACTAAATATATTCATGTCACCAAATAATTTATTAAAACACACTGTTTTGCAATGAAGGTCTACAGTAGTCTCAACAGCACTCTGTAGGGCAGCACCATGGTGTAGCCTGAGGATATTGAGTTCCCGTCTTCCACTGGGTACATTGACAGAGAGGGATGCTGTGTTAGCTAGCTGGCTATCCAACACTAGAACTCTTGTTAATTTTTTACCAGCTAAAGATGTAGGGTGTGTGTAGTGGTCAGCGGTTATGATATGAAAGTTTGGCTTGGAAAGTTTTTTTTTGCCTGGTCACAGACAGCTGATTTGTTGTGCACTGAAGTCCAGCGAAGGGAAAGGGTGAGAGGAGAGCACATAGATGAGAGAAGGAATTTTTTGATCATGCTGTTTGTATGTGGCTGCTATGAAAGTGAACTGTGTTTGCGTGTGATCAGGGGTGTATTCATTATGTCGAAAAACGTTTCTTAAACTGAAGCAAACGGAACCAAACAGGGATAAACATACCTGAATGTGTCCAATAGAAACTCTTGTTCGCAAATGTTGGACTAATGATTACACCCTAGATCACCTAGATGCAGGCAAGAGGGTGCAATGTGTCACTCACTGCCTGTCACCTTGATTACTAACATTTTTCTCTCACCCTGTGTTGTAAACCTTCATTCACAGGCTAGGTTTTAGCAACCTCATGATGGGTATAGGGAACATTAGAGTACCATGTATTAGCCAATTTGAAAAATGTCATATGTAAACAGCTTTTCAAGATGGTGAAACCTTGCTGTGTTCACTTTTATGAGAAACAGCAGAGCCTGCCAAACATGTACAGTAATATTCAAAACATTGAAGCACATGAGAAATGTTTTCCAGTTCAGCCTGTCTTCGGTCATGTGACAATAGGTGTTGTGATGCAACACCACATATCCCACAAAGGGCTGCTCCGCTCCAAGAAATGAACTCCTTGGCAGTCAGAGGCTCTTTTCTTGGCATGGCCTGTGAGGTGGGAAATGGTAAAACAGGAGACCCACATGGCAGCAGCCCTCTCTCAGAATATCTAGTCGATTTTAGCTACTGTGGTTCCTCATACTTACTCCTGTCTTGTTAAAATGTCTTACAAACCAGTGCCACCTTGAATTACAGGTAAGAGAGATCTTATAGCTAATAATGGTATTTGACATATTGTGTGTAATATGAATATACATATTGTGTAATGTAATGGAGAAATTGTAGGAGTAGAGTAAACTCAACATTTGGGTTGCAAGGCAAAAGGATAGAGGAGTTAAATTGTGTAAATGACGCACCACATTATGTCCTCTTAGTCAAATGAAAGTGAGGAGCTTCTAAAAGGAAGTTAACAGGCCAACATGAAAATGAGGAATTAAAAGCACCCTCTCTCCTCCTGCCTTGGCATGTGACGACCACAGCATATGACTTCCATCGCCCATTACCCAGTGAAGGGCTGGACACAATTGAGTGAGTGTTGTTTGGGCCATGCCCTAGATACTTGTTTCTCTCAGTCCTCAGCTCTATCTGGCCACTGTGCAGAAGCATCCACTCCCATTTCAGGCCAATTCGCCACTTGTCACACTGTCTGCAGGCTGCAAGGGGCTTTACATGATGACCCATACCGGGAAACAAATACAGTTTAATATATTTAATGTCACGCAAAATGTACGTATTTCTAATACATATAGATACATTTGTATATTTGCTCAAATGCATGTAATGCCTGACAATATGCCAAAGTGGTTCCTAATTCGGCTTCTTAAATGACTCTTTACATAATGATCAATGGAGATAATTTTTTTGGGGCCACCAAGCCAAAACATTGGCAGTGATATAATTTAAAGTGTGATGATGAGTAAAAAAAAACATAGGATTTCACCAAATTTTAACATTCTTTCATAAAGAGCGCATGTTCAAATTCATAAAAAACATATTTTCTTATCTCCCACCAAAAAATATATAGTAAGTGCCTCTCTTCAGCTTAATTAAATAATTTTAAAATTGAGTTGTTTTTGTATAGTTTTTGTTTTAGTTTTTAATGATTTAAACAAAACAAAAATACATTTTACAATGCTCCACAATATGTCAAAATGTAGATCTATGTCTTGTGCTTCCAATGAGTTATATTATACAGCTCTGCAGTAGATGGTTAGCGGTGTTATGGTGCGTCCGTAGCCAAGTGGGAAGTGGGAATTTACCACATCTGGGAAAAATCCAATTGAACAGCCCTTCAACTGGTAGTTACCAATGGTGTATATAAATCCTGGATTGTTGATGCTATGTATTGGCCATTGAGAGGCTTTGAAGCCACCAGTCGGCCATATTGGCTTGTCGGAGCAGTCTTCCATATTAATTAATGTAATTCTACAGTATTTCGGACAAAATAACATGTATTTAAGTATTTAGTCATCTGTAAATTATACTTTAAGGAGAATGTTTTTATATATTTTTTCTTTGTATGTTTAGCTCACATAGTACACTGTAAAACTATGCATCAAGCTGTCTGTAATATAATAAATGCGGTAAACCTTAATGTAGACCTTAATACATGCATTTCTATAGTTTATAAAATATTTTCTACAATGGTGGGGGAGTTGCAAAATCGAGACAATGGCTTCAACACAGCTCCCTCTATCAGTCACCTAGTGTATACAGTGCCTTCAAAAAGTATTCACACCCCTTGACTTTTTCCACATTTTGTTGTGTAACAAAGGATCAAATATATTTAATTGGCATTTTGTGTTAAATTTTGTGTTAATGAAAAATAAAATATTAATATCTTGATTAGATAAGTATTCAACCCCCTGAGACAACACATTTTAGAATCACCTTTGGCAGTGAATAGAGCTGTGAGTCTTTCTGGGTAAGTCTCTAAGAGTTTTCCACACTAGGATTGTGCAACATTTGCCCGTTATTGTTTTCTAAATACTTCACACTCTGTCAAATTGGTTGTTGAGCATGGCTAAATCATCATTTGCAGGTCTTGCCATAGATGTTCAAGCAGATTTAAGTCAAACCTGTAACTCAGAACATTCACTATCTTGGTAAGCAACTACAGTGTATATTTGGCCGTATGTTTTAGGTTATTGTCCTGATGAAAGGTGAATTCATCTCGCAGTGTCTGGTGGAAAGCAGACTGAAGCAGGATTTCCTCTAGGATTTTGCCAGTGCTTAGCTCCATTCAGTAAAAAAAATATCCTGAAAAATTCGTCAGTCCTTAACAATTACAAGCATACCCATAACATGATGCAGTCACCACTATGCTTGAAAATATGGAGAGTGGTACACAGTAATGTGTTGTATTGGATTTGCCCAAATGAGAACACTGTATTTGGGACAAAAAGTTAGTTTTCCAGTATTACCTTTGTGCCTTGTTCAAACAGGATGCATGTTTTGGGATATTTTTTGTTTTTGTACAGGCTTCCTTCTTTTCACTCTTTCAATTAGGTTATTATTGTGGAGTAACTACAATGCTGTTGATCCATCCTCAGATTTCTCCTATCACAGCCATTAAACTCTGTAACTGTTCTAATGTCACCTTTGGCCTCATGGTGAAATCCCTGAGCGGTTTCCTTCCTCTCCGGCAACCTAAGTTAGGAAGGACGCCTGTACCTTTGTATAGTGACTGGGTTTACTGATACACCCACCAAAGTGTAATTAATAACTTCACCACGCTCAAAGGGATATTGAATGTTTTTTTGTTTTTTGCACCCATCTACCAATAGGTGCCCTTCTTTGCGAGGCATTTGAAAACGTCAATGGTCTTTGTGGTTGAATCTGTGTTTGAAATTCACTGCTTGACTGAGGGATCTTACAGATGATTGTATGTGTGGGGTGCAGAGATGAGGTAGTCCTTCAAAAATCATATTAAACACTCTTATTGTACACAGAGTGAGTCCATGCAACATAGTATATGACTTGTTGAGCATATTTTCACTCCTGAACTTATTTAGGCTTGCCATAACAAAGGAATTGAATACTTTTTGTCTGAATACATTTCAGCTCTTCAGCTTGAATTCATTTGTAAAAATTCTGAAAACATAATTCCACATTATGGAGTACTGTGTGTTGGCCAATGACAAAATAAAACTACATTTAATTGATTTTAAATTAAGGCTGTAACACAACAAAATGTGGAAAAAAATCAAGGGGTGTGAATACTTTGTGAAGGCACTGAATAGAAATGATTGATAATTACTAGTTAAAGCAGCCATGAATCCCCATTGTCACAGGGGAATGGAAGCTTGTTTTGTGCAACAGGGAGGTCCAATTGAATGCAAAAAATCTCTAAAATTGTTAAAACATTTCTAGCCCGTTTATCTATGAGTAGAGCAAGGTTGACGTGTTATGCTCGACCCGCTCAGTTTTTCACGATAAAAAAACAAACAAACATAAAATGGCTCAAAAGAGTAGAACCAGTCCACCTGCTTTTAAACTATGATTTGACTTGTGAAAGAAATATTTTCAAAAACATGTTTCACCATATTATGTATGTAGTTCTGTCCTTGAGCTGATAGCCTCAGACAACAACATCGATGTATGACTATTAAAACCTTCCCCAACCAGAAAACGTGGATTGATGACAGCATTCGCGCAAAACTGAAAGTGCGAACCACTGCTTTTATTCATGGCAAAGCGACCGGAAACATGACTGAATACAAACAGTGTAGTTATTCCCTCCCCATGGCAATCAAACAAGCTAAGCATCAGTATAGCGATAAAGTAGAGTCGCAATTCAACGACTCAGACATGAGATGTATGTGGCAGGGTCTACAGTCAATTACGGATTACAAAAAGAAAACCAGCCCCGTCGTGGAAATCGACGTCTTGCTCCCAGACGAACTAAAAAACTTCTTTAGTCGCTTTGAGAACAACACAGTGCCACTGACACGGCCCGCTACCAAAACCTGCGGGCTCGCCTTCACCGCAGCTGAGGTGGGTGTGTAAAACATTTAAACGTGTTAACCCTTGCAAGGCTGCTGGACCAGACGGCATCCCTAGCTATGTCCTAAGAGCATGCGCAGACCAGCTGGCTAGTGTGTTTAGGACATATTCAATCAATCCCTATCCCAGTCTGCTGTTCCCACATGTTTCAAGAGGGCCACTATTGTTCCTGTTCCCAAGAAAGCTAAGGTAACTGAGCTAAACGACTATCGCCCTGTAGCACTCACTTCCGTCATGAAGTGCTTTGAGAAACTAGTTAAGGATCATATCCCCTACACCCTACCTGACACCCTAGACCCACCCCAATTTGCTTACCGCCCCAATAGGTCCACAGACGACGCAATTGCAATCACACTGCACACTGCCCTAACCCATCTGGACAAGAGGAATACCTACGTAAGAATGCTGTTCATCGATGACAGCTCAGCATTTAACACCATAGTACCCTCCAAACTTGTCATTAAGCTCGAGACCCTGTGTCTCGACCCCACCCTGTGCAACTGGGTCCTGTACTTTCTGACTGGCTGCCCCCAGGTGGTGATGGTAGGAAACAACATCTACACTCCGCTGATCCTCAATACTGTGGCCCCACACGGGTGTGTTCTCAGCCCTCTCCTGTACTCCCTGTTCACCCATGACTGTGTGGCCATGCATGCCTCCAACGCAATCATCAAGTTTGCAGACGACACTACAGTGGTAGGCTTGATTACCAACAATGACGAGACAGCCTACAGGGAGAAGGTGAGGGCACTCAGAGTGTTGTGTCAGGAAAATAACCTCACACTCAATGTCAACAAAACAAAGGAGATGATCGTGGACTTCAGGAAACAGCAGAGGGAGCACCCCCCTATCCATATCGATGGGACAGTAGTGGAGAAGGTGGAAAGCTTTAAGTTCCTCGGTGTACACATCACAGACAAACTGAAATGGTCCACCCACACAGACAGCGTGGTGAAGAAGGTGCAACAGCGCCTCTTCAACCTCAGGAGGCTGAAGAAATTTGGCTTGTCATTCACAAACTTTTACAGATGCACAATCGAGAGAATCCTGTCTTGCTGTATAACCGCCTGGTACGGCAGCTGCTCCGCCCACAACCATAAGGCTCTCCAGAGGGAAGTGAAGGCCAAAAAGATCATCAAGGACAACAACCACTGCCTGTTCACCCTGCTATCATTGTCACGCCCTGGTCTAAGTATTTTGTGTTTTTTCTTCATGTATTAGGTCAGGCCAGGGTGTGGCATGGAGTTTTTGTATTGTGGTGTGTTTTGTCTTGGGGTTTTGGTGTGTAGATATTTGGGATTGTAGCTAGTGGGGTTTTCTAGCAAAGTCTATGGCTGTCTGGAGTGATTCTCAATCAGAGGCAGGTGCTTATCGTTGTCTCTGATTGGGAACCATATTTAGGCAGCCATATTCTTTGAGTTTGTCGTGGGTGATTGTCTTATTTATCTTGATGTCCTTGTTTATGTTAGTTGACACAAGTATAGGCTGTTTTTGGTTTTCGTTTCGTTTATTTGTTTTTGTAGTGTTCGTGTTTAGTTCCTGTTTTACGTTTGTCTAATAAACATGGATCGCAATCGACACGCTGCAGTTTGGTCCGACTCTCCTTCATCACCACTAGAAAGCCGTAACAATCATCCAGAAGGCGCGGTCAACAGGTACATCAAAGCTGGGACAGAGAAACTGAAAAACAGCTTCTATCTCAAGGCCATCAGACTGTTAAAACAGCCATCACTAACATTGAGTGGCTGCTGTCAACATACTGAATCCAATCTCTAGCCACTTTAATTATAAAAAATGGGATGTAATAAATGTATCACTAGTCACTTTAAACAATGCCACTTTATATAATGTTTACATACCCTACATTACTCATCTCATATGTATATACTGTACTCTATACCATCTACTGCATCTTGCCTATGCCTCTAGTGTATCTATAAATCATTGGTAATTACTAGTTCAATCCACCATGACAGGGGGAATGGAAGCTTGTTGTGTGCAACAGGGAGGTCCAATTGAATGCAAAAGCTACCCAGTACACGTTAAGTTGGATGTTGGTTGCAATGCTCTTGTTAAGTTTGTTTGTTTATTTGTCACACACGGTCACTACATGACCGATGATGTATCATGGCTGTAGTCATTTAAGTCTTTCTTAGTGCTTTTGGTATGTGTCAAGTACAATCATTGGTCGGCAGCCTATTAAAAGACTTGGAGGCTTGTCTTTTGGGAGTGTAGTCTCCCATGAGATGGTTTGTCATGCCAGTTTGTTTATGTGTTAAGTTGCGTTCTGTAAAGGTTGAGCTGCTGTGGAGTCGCAAGATGGTGGGTACACCTGAATGGTTGTCGGACTTGGGGATTGAGTCAGGGGAACCCATTGAGGTGGGTACGGAAAAAAAAGGAATCAATTGGAACATTTTAAGAGTAAAATATAGTGTGCTGGAGAAGGAAATTGAACATGACAAGACTGAGGATGAATTAACTGCGGTGGCAGGTGTCGGGAAGACCGCCAAGTTTGAGCCTCGTCCGATGAGGATAAATATTTTTTTTGCTAAGTGGAAGTGATAGTTTTGGAGAGAATGTGTCCTTGCCTTCTGGCTGATCCATATGTATTGTCGGGTTGAGTGGAGAAGAGGTTGGAGAATGTTGGGTCGGTGAAAGTGACTCGAAGTGGAATTATGTTGATTTTTTTTTGCCATCCAGAAGGACAAGAACTGTGACTTGCTTTCCTCTCCCGTGGAGGGCGCTGTTGAAAGGAGTGATAACTGGAGTGGCGTTAAGTGTTGAGGAGGGACAACTGAAGTTGAAGATTCCTGGTGTCTGTGACTCCCTCCGTTTGGTGCGATGAGAGTGTGGTGAAACAGAGAAGACACTCTCTGTACTACTGAGTTTTGATGCAGAGTTTTTTTACCAGATAAAGTCAAGTTATGGTCATGTGGCAGCTGTGAGTATGAGGGAGATTCCTAGATGTGAGAAGTGTGCAGGAGGAATGTTTAGTGTTGTTGTAAAAAGTTGTGTGTGTAAACTGTAGGGGTACCCATGGTAGGGGTACACATTGCTTTGTCTCAGATGTGTCAGCTGAGAGAAGGGCAGGTTTAGGTTACCAGGATCAGAGTAGTGCAGAAGGTGTCATATGCTGAAGCAGTGAAGAGAGTAGTAGATGATGGGTCCAGGGTGAGGATCCCTGTGAGTAGGCAGAGGTCAATAGAGAGTGATAGGAATAACGTGCTTCAGTAAGGCGGTTTTCTTGGCGTTGTCACCTATACCGTAGGAATTAAATGGAAATCACAGAACATAGATGTTGTGGTTGCAGCTGCAGAGAAGTACTTGGGTGTACAAGATTTTACTGCAAAAGAGTTACAAGGTGTTTTGAATGATAGTGTCCTGTCCTTCTAGGCTGTTGGCTTGGTGTAGGATCAGATAAGGCCAAAGTAGTGGAATAGTGATGAGGTTTTAATGGGTGTGGGGTTAGTTGACAGGGCAATGTTTTCACAATGCGTAATGAATTTATACTACAGAATAGTAGGCTTATTTAGAGCCGATACAGTTGGTGGCGGCATGCACCTATAACATTTGTTTGCTCACCGCCATAATACCAAAGAAGAATAAAGGTTAAGCTTGTACAGGGCTAGTTCTACAGTCTTAATGACACTGACAAAAGTGCATGTGATACTAAAGAGCCTACTGAAGTTTCATTGTTAAGACACTCACCATTTGGTTACAATATGATTTGGCAATTTTTTTACGTTTGCCATACATTTTAATTTAAGAATGTATTTCTTACAAATACAGTTAAATGCATGTTGGAATATATTTTACAAAACATTTCCAAATACATAAATAAATATATTAGTACATCAATAAATACACTCTTTAATGTATGTCAGAATGTATTTTGAAATACATTAATTACATTTTCTGATCCATTTAACATATATTGTGAAGCAAATGTTTCTATACACATTATATTTATACATTCCGTATTATATGTGAAATATTTTGGGGGTCCAATTTCAAATATTTCACATAATGTATCTAAAAAATATATTTTAAATGTTATTTTTTTCCGTATGGGGAGTGTCCAGTGTGAGCTAGAAAATTGGACACGCAGGCTTAGCTACTTCACTGTGACCTGTGAAAAGTGGATGCACTTACTGAAGTAATCAGATTACACTAATATGGTTGTTTACATTAGTTCACATGATGAAGACTGTTGTACTTCTGAGTTTACTGGTCGGTAGTGTCATACAGTATATAGCAACAGCGATCATCATCGGGTTATATAAGTATATAATCTCTTGACCCCTACTGCTCACACTTATTGGAAAACTATTTGAATTAATTTTGGGTCCTTGTGCATTACATGAGGTACAACAGTAGACAATGTTCAGCCAAACTAAAGTACAACTATTTATTTCTTAGCAATTTAATTGAACTATGATTCAGACACAATAAACATCTGTGCTGTCTTGTCCCTTCTCCATCTAGTCTCGGGTCTAGTTAACTATGTTTATGACACCACCTGCTGGTGCTGAGTACTCGCTGACACTACCTACAGCAGATTACAAAACAAGGAAACGATTCAGATGGGGGAACATCCTCCACCACCACACCATTAACACACAAACAGATTTACTTCCTAACCTTGTGTCCTTAAACTCAGGTTTGGAAACTGAGGCCATCTCTGTAAGGAACTAACTGTTGAGCCATGTGGGAGTGACGTGGGAAAAAGCATCATACCAATGACTGTATTGAAGGAGGAGGGCCTTCTTCTAGCAGCCTGTGTTTCCTGTGCCCATAGGGGGAGCCAGATTCCTTTCATGAGCATCTGTGGAGCTACTTCTGCATTGCCGAAGGAGAATGCCCAACATTCCCAGAATACGAACACATACCGCTGTAGATTAGACTTAAGCAGGACTTCTATACAGACTACTTATAGTCATAGCATCTGTATGATATCTCCAGCTTATTACAGGAGTTTGGGTTTCTAATGAAAGTTAAGGCTATTGTTGTCGTTAATAATTTCAAAGAGCCATGCCCAAAAACAGAAATACTAAAACATTCCAAACAGCTTAATCACTGGAAGTTAGGAATTAATTTCTGATGCAGCGTCGCAGGACAAAACATACCCAAATAAAGTATAAGACAGACTTCAGTTGCCTCAAATTTGACATTCCCTATGCTGGTCATATGTCACCTGCCACAAACGTAGACAAGAAATTGATCTACCTCGGAGGAGACCTGGGTTTAATACATGCATATTTCTGTGTATTTGAGTATTTTCAAATGATTTTTCCAGATCAGCTACTTTAATTTTAAGTATTTGAAAGTATTTTTGAATAATTATATAAATAGCCATCCTCAGTTATTTCAAATACCCCTAGGACCAAATGGACCTGGGGACAAATGCATGGAGTATTTTAATATTTGTATTCGAAAATATACTTGTCTGTGTATTTAAGCATTTTCAAATACATGAAATAAAGTGTATTTCCAAGTACATTGCAATATTCAACTACTTGTATTTTCAAATAAAAAAAGATCAAGTGTTCTTGTAAGTAATTGAAATACCCTAAATAGTATTTGCACCCAGGTCTGCCTTAGATAGAAATTCATTAGGCTAGATGTAAGTATACAGTATGCTACTAATAGTGTATGAACGTGTTTGCATCGTTGCTGTAAACTGTAACATGAACATGCATCTTAGCTTTGCAGTTAACATTCAACATTGCCATCTGTTGGTCACGTGCTGTACATCATACTTTACGGCTACTGAGCTCCAGCAAAGTAAACATTAAGTTGAAAACGTCAATCAGGTGAAAACCTCAGGATGCTTTTAGAATCCTTTTTAAGAGGTGAAATATCATGCTGGGTTAGTTAGAGAGGATTAGAGCAGTGAAAAAGAGACCTCGGCAGAACCTCAGGGAGTATAAGCTAAGGCACAACACACCCAGGTATAAGTACACTATTGTAAGGACTTAGGCTACCTGATCTCACCTTGGCTGCAACATTCCACCCCCTAAGAATAAACCCTTGGATGTTATGTAACCACTACTGAGCTCTCTCTGTTTTGTACACTAGTTTGTTACCTGTGTTTGTAATTTCTGGTCCTTATACTCAATTTGGAGAGCCTCATCACACAGTTTGTTTATCTAATGACATAGTCACACTGTGATAGTGGTTTAAGCATGTTTTTCCTTTTCATATAAATGGAAAAAAGGAGATACTTCAGGTCATTTTGTGTTGGTATTACTGCTGTTACATGTCATTATAATGTTGTGAAGGAGATCCTTCTGATATTCTAATAACATAAATAGACACACAGCAAATGTAAAAATCAACAAGGGTACATTTATTGAATCAGTAGATATTACATGTTGGCAGTGTACACCCACAGAGAAAGTCTGGCCACATAGCATATTTCCGGATGAAAGGTGCCTTTCTCAAGCATTTGGCTGCCTCCCTGTCACATTTGCAGAGAATCTTCTCACATTTGTCCTTGAGATCATCTGGAATGAAAATAGGGTTAAGCGGGTGAGTAGTTTCCTTAAATGACAGCTGATGTGAAAGGAGTGGTCTGCGGAGGATATGAAGGAAACACTCTGAGGTTTAGAAATGTTAGAAAATGTCTGATGCTCAAATAAACACCGTAAACATCCTGAACTGTGTTGCTTGTCCTATGTGCTTTTGCGATTAGCAATTATGGTTGGGAGCTTAAAATACCTGAAAATGTGGGTGAGAAATGATTCCTTTCGTGCCCATTCCCTGCTAGCACTCCTGTCCCCTATAATGTCTGCAGTGTTTGTAAACTTCTCAGATGTTTGTTGATCACACATCTGTTATTTTCCATGCACTGAAAATACCCATTCATTTTCAACAGCAAAACAATGACAAAGTCATAGCATGTAGTATTTTCTTTCTCTAAATGACCACACCTCTGTAAGGGGAGGGATAGACTTATTCAGCTTGATTTAATCATTATGTCTCATTCATGTGCATAAAACTGAGATGGCATACCACATTCTGCAGTCCTGTCTTCACATGTCCATTGATACTTTCTTGTCTTGGTTTGGCAACCAGCAATTTCTGCATCTCCGTAGCAGCAGTCATGTTTGTGACAGCACCTTAATGAAGGAAAAAATACACTACTGTAACACTTAAAATAGGGCATTATAATAACTATTTGCTGTCTCATTGATGCACTACATAAGTAATACAGTCCCTTTTTCTAGAAACTATTAACTGAAAAGGCAGAGACTGGGCGTTTTTCCATATTATTGTAGCTTGGACCAACAGCAGCTCTATTTAAAACAAAAGGAAATGAAAGAGGATGGGCTCAACTATTGTTAGTAGGCAGGCCTGTGAGAGATTTGGAGGCTGGAGGTTCTGTAGTTTAACGGTTTTGTGGGAGTTCATGTCTGTGATTAGTGGACAGAAGGAAGTTATGGTTAGGATTTTGGGTGTGGGAGCGCTGGTTGTGTATGTCTATTTCCAAATATCCAATTGACAGGAGGGCAAAACCTCAAAAGAAAACCCAAAATGATACACTTTGCAGTTTGAACTGCATTGCATAATGCAGGTTGTTATTTGGCCTACCAGACTGAAAAGTAAATGGAGGGGTTTTTCATTCAGTGGTACTTTAAATGATCAGAGTTTGTTATGAAATGCCCCCCCCCCCCCACAAAAAAATATATATATTTATAACATGTTAATAACACATCATTACAACTGCCTCACCAGTCTGCTTTATCCCTGGGCCAGCCCTGACCCCCCAGTCCACAGTAGCAGCCATACATCATATAAGCCAGGGCTGATCTGCCTGTGCTGCACTTAATGACTCCTGCCAGCTCCAGTAGCCCTCTCTTAGTCCGTGGGGGGCTCTGCAGTGCCATAGAGGCTATTACCACTGCAACAACAACAACAACAACAGAAGAAGAACATGAAACTCAGCGCATCACATGTACACCAATCACATATACACACATCTTGTTCAAAATGTGCACTTACATATACTTGTCTGTATGTAGCAGCCTTGCTTAGTATGTGACATTTGCTTCATACTATCTCTTTAGTCATATGTCCTGTCATCAAGTGAATATTGAGAAGTTTAGCTCGGTGATTAGTCTCTCATATGAAGATTATTCTGAATGTCTAAGTGTTCAAAGTGTCGGAATGGACATGCTGTATTATTACAAGTCTATTTATGTGACGACCTAATATTGCAATTGCAAACCTGGAGAAGTCCCTCACATTTTCCAAGAAAGATGCACTTTGTAATGGGGAATATTTAAGACGAATAAAGTTCATATTCTTTTAAAAGTAATAAACACAATACTTAGAAAATGTTTATGTTTTCCCTTTCTGTCAGACACATGATTTCCAGTGTTCTATCTGTGACACTCATTCATGTACGGGTTGATGGTCACTAGACTTGTCACTGAATGTTATGGATTGTTCTCATATCGTTTGATAGTGATTGACGCCAGAGCTACTGAATGTGCAAGGACTGAGGACACATTGACATTATGAACTCAGTGATTCTGTAGCAGCTGGCAAAGTCACTGTCTTTTGTTTTGACTTTGTACAAGCCTCTCAGGCTGATGTTTAGAGAACGTTTCATAAGGTCTGATTAATATATAAGTACCTTCTCAGAGAAGGCCCGTTTAATGTTTTCTATGCTTCTATGCTGGGGTGTCTCCTTTTTGCAACTTGTATTAAACCAAATGTGTTTATGATTGATTATAATTTCTCTGACACTGATATTTTTAGACAACCATAGCTTTTGAAACCCCTTTCCCACAATACAAAACAACTTCACACTTTTTATGGGACTGCTCTCCTTTTTGTTCAGCTGGAAATTCCCTTTACACTCTTATACTATGGTCTAGTTCTATAACCTCTTTTCACAGATCAAATTAACATGAATTTGTAATGTGCATATTAGTTGTCAACATACAAGACATGACAATTGACATTGGTACTGATTTGTTAAATCATTAAACATGCATTAAAGTAAAAATTCAACCATAAAATGAGCTCTATATAAAGATCACAAGATTATGGAAATAAAAGATTCAACCATTTCAAGATGGTACAGTTGTATTGATGTGTGAAATTAAGGAGTTGAATCATCAGGCTATAACAGATCTAAATTCCTTTCATGTTAGATCCCTGAAGGCACTCATAACATTGTCCTTTAACATTACTTCACTTCCTCCCAATCCCTCTTAATCATTCCCTGCAAAATGTGTTAAAAAGGTAAAGAAATTCAAGCAGCAATTTACCAGAGAGCAGTAGAAGTGTCCGATAAAGCACAGGCATGGTGTGCAAGAGGGAGTCTGCATGCACTGCTGCTTATTTACACTCTGGTGGACATAGGCATTCAGTGCAGTGGGGAGTTTTTTTTAGAGTCTGGTTTGAATAATCTCCTGAGCATCATTCCCTCCTCCTCCCGGAATAATCTGCTGTAAACTAATCCTTGAACACTTTTCTGAACTTGGTTTGAGTTCCCTCTCCGTTAGAATCACCCCAGTCCACAATGTAGTATTGCTTAAAGCCAATTGCTCAATGACTTTTGTTCAGATTCTCAAAATCCAAGGACTTCAGTTGACTTTTGTTCAGATTCTGGAAGACCAAGGACTTCAGTTCAGGACTAATGCCATGTAGAATACTAGAAGTAGGTCTAATTGATCAATAAATTAATGTCTGTGGTCATTGTTTTATCATGTCAACAGCCTTATTGCATGCAATTCCTCACAGAAAACATGTTCATAAAGGCCCAGCAAGTCAACAGTGTCAAAAGGTTGTATAATCATGCTATATTCTCATTAATAATTCATTTGAATTATATTTATTTGTTGACATTTCACGATCTCATCATGTACATAGTACTTTAATTTCATAGTTTATTAAAGTAAAAAAGTCAGAAAACAGTTTGTGGTCAACAGGGGGCCCTGTTTCCTCGAATAAGAATGGAATCTAGCAAACATTTAAAAAAAAACGTCATGCCAGAGACCAGGCCACATCATGATTCGTGTCCCCAACACTCAAGAAATCACTGATGCTGGCCAGGGAACAAGTCATACATCTTATGCTGTACTCATTTAGATGTGGACTTTTTTTTTACATCTAAATATTCCTTAAGGGTGAGCATATTTTAAATGTCATTATTTGCAAGATGGCTAACTAGCTAGTTTGCTATCTAGCTGTTAGCTACACCGCTAACAGTCTTGTACTGTAGCTAGCTCTCTTGCATCTCCCGCCCGACATATTGATAACTAGCTTGCTAGGAAGCTAGCTAACGTTACTGTAGAAAAATGTACAGATACTCTACTAGTGTACGTTATCTTTGACAAGTATGTAACTGTAAACTGTATAGCCATGGCTATCTAGCAATCACATTGCATACTGTTTGTGTTTAGAATGCCAATATCTTTCTCGTGCCAGATCGGTTAGTCTAATTTAGTTAAGCTAGCCTACCTAGGTTGAGGTATTTGTTCGACCTAGACGCTAACTAGCTAGCTACATATGTCAGTGGGTATCGAA